>NC_140531.1:1975149-2285149 GCF_057382185.1 Mchenga conophoros | reverse complement strand
TGTGTGTGTCTCTGTGTGTGTGTGTGTGTGTGTCTGTGTGTGTCTCTGTGTGTGTGTGTGTGTGTGTGTGTGTGTGTGTCTGTGTGTGTCTCTGTGTGTGTGTGTGTGTGTGTGTGTGTGTCTCTGTGTGTGTGTGTGTGTGTGTCTGTGTGTGTCTCTGTGTGTGTGTGTGTGTGTGTGTCTCTGTGAGTGTGTGTGTGTGTGTGTGTGTGTGTGTGTGTCTCTGTGTGTGTGTGTGTGTGTGTGTGTGTGTGTGTCTCTCTGTGTGTGTGTGTGTGTGTGTGTGTGTGTGTGTGTGTGTGTCTGTCTCTGTGTGTGTGTGTGTGTGTGTGTGTGTCTCTGTGTGTGTGTGTGTGTGTGTGTGTGTGTGTGTGTGTGTGTGTGTGCCTGCACATAAAATGCAAAGCAGCTTTCAGCTTCAGCTGTGTTGGTGATGAACAATTTAACTTTACCAACCAGCACTTTCAGTAAAGAGGCAGCCTGTTACTGCAGGGACTGAAATGGATAATGGGTAAATATTGTCAGTGTCACTGACTGATTGTTTTGGTTGACAGGATGGAAATTACATTTTCAGTATTTACTTGGGTTTTTCTAATATCCCACTCTGTAAAGGTGACAAGGACAAAGTGATTAAGATAGACAGAAAATGTATTCCTTTATTTGACAACCTTCAATGTGCTTTTTCTTCAGCAATGGAGTCTTGTGTGGTGAGCCCCCACCAGGTAACGAATAGGCACACAACTGCTCCTTGACTCCTGGACAACTTTTCTGATCTTTTTGTTGCTTCTCTGTCTCTTGTGGGGAGCACCTGCTTGTGGCCAGGTAATGGTGATATTATGATCTTTCCACTTCTGGATTATGGCTCCAACAGTGCTTAAGATTCACTGATCTACTGATCCACTACTGAGTTACTGATCCACTCCACTAGAACCTACAGAACCTACAGCAACATCAGAATGTCGTTCAGACTGGAGAAATATAGTCAGATGGTAACAAAGAGAGGGAAGGTGGTCAGAACTAAGGAGACTGAACCACTCGAAGACAACATTGCAGCGAAGACAAGTACCTTGTAATCTCAGAGTCAAATGGGAACCATGAAGAGGCCACTAGGAAAGCTGCAACCACCAAATACCTGCAGAGAGTAAGGAAAGTCCCAAGGAGTCAGCTGAATGGGAAGAACAAGATCCGGGCAATCAGATCCTAAGCATTGTCAGATGCCTTGCTGGGATAATAAGCTGCCCAAAGAAGGTGACAGAAGCCACTGACATCAAGAAACGAAGGCCACTTACCATGTAGGGAGTCCAGCACCCAGAGACTGTATGCTAAAATGAAGGAAGCCGACTACAAGTGAGTGTCAGATCCACTAGGATGAAACAACAAAGATCAACGAGTACATCAGGAAGATGGAACTGATTGTGTGCTGAGTGAATACCTCAGGCAGCAGAAACCCAAGAAAGAAGAGGAGCAAGGAGAGGATTCATCATGGAAGCACAGGCCCCCGAATGACATGTACCAGATAGGAAAAGTGGCTGAAATTAAAAAATCCTGCCAGTGGCTGGACAAAGCTGGATTAAAAGATAGCAGAGAGCCACTAATCATTGCAGCTCAGGGACAAGCTTTAACACAAGGTCATTAGAGGCCCGGGTCTACAAAACAATCCAAGACCTGAGGTGCTGGTTGTAGAAAAAAATGCCCTTGGCACAATCCACCACGTAATAGCAGTGCAGGATGCTAGCAGGCAGGGCATACATGGAACACCATAACCAACAGGCTGGCACAATATACAGGGACATCAGAAGTCAGGATGGCCTGGAAGGTGACTGAGAATGACCACGCTAGGATCCTGTCAGACTTCCAGATAGAGATGCTAGCTATACTAAGAGATAGCAACATAGGGACAATAGACAATCTCTGTCCAGTCCTAGGAACAGCAAAGATGCTGCACAGCACCCTTAACCTCACAGTCCTTTGGTACAGGACCGGTTTTTATTTACATTTTACACAGTGACCAAGCTCTTTGGAACTGTGAAGTCTGTTTATGTAGTCACTTTGTGGAAACTTGCATCCTTTCTGGAGAAAACATATTGTAAATTCCCGAGTTACAAATAAACAATGATTTCATTTATTAATGGAAAAATGCCACCAAACCTACCTGACCTACAGGTAGGAAAGGTAACCCCCCCTCAGCCTAATAACTGCTTCTGCTGTCACTGGCACCAAGAACTGCATCAAGCATTGGTGATTGGATCATAAAACCTTGTTTTAAAGTGAGAGTGAAGTTAAATTTATGTTAGTGAGTCTCCTAGAAATACACTGATGTCAGTGTTTTAAAAGCAACAGACACACAGATGTGGCCACCAAAATAAAATTTAAACGGGGCATTAGATTATACTCTCTGACTGTCTAGTTATTCAATACTTTTTAAATGTATTTTGTTCTACTCCAAAAAACTACAAGAACCCATCCTTCTAATGGAGCTTCTGTATGCTACTATTGTGCACTCCTCTGCCCTGCCATCTGTCTCTGTTTTAATCTCCTTTAATTTACGGCAGGGAGTAGGTCTGTTCTACTAACAATTTATTGGTTGACAGATCTTACACCTTTATACCTTGGGTGGCCCACTTACTGCCTCTGCCTCCCTCACGGTCAAACTAAGGGTTTGTCTGGGTGGCAACTGGCCAGTAGTTTCCAAAGCAGTGTGCACTACATTCATATGAACAACAATAATAAAACGGTAGAGTTGATAATAGTTGTTTTAATGCTATTATCAAATTTAGTTTTGATTTCTTTGCTTTCTTTATAGAGATTAAAAATACACATTTTTCAATGTATGTATGACTACTACAACCTACTTGCTTAGAAATATTATGAATTTATTTCAATTTGTTTGATTATTGATATTGAAGCAATTTTCCTTTTTAGTCACGTTGGTACAGTTGTTTTGGGGTTATAAATATTTTCACTGCAGTGCACCATGTGACAATTTAAAGCTACACTTTAGCTATTAGGAGTGGCTCGGGCTCAAAATAACCATTCATTTGACTTAAATCTCCCCCTTTCTAATTATGTCCCACCATGTATTATCTAATATTCATTACAAATGACCCTCTCTGTTGTTGGGACTGCTGTGCCTCCTGCACATCTTCATGGCTAATGCTACAAACAGTCACTTCCTATGACTGTGAGCGCTGCAGCAGCCAGCTAAATTGTTTGTTAATTTGAAACAATACTTTTTTTGCTCAGCCTTTTTGCTGGGTTCGTGAGTGTGCAGGTATTGCAGGGGAGGGGCCAGTTGCATTAAGAAATTAGATTGTTCAATCAAGTGTCAGTAATGAAAATGAACAAATAGGCTGCTGTCAGTGCCTGTAGGGCTGTTGCACAGTGGTCCTTCAAGCACGACTGTGGCCTGTATAAATACATTGACAAAGAAAAAACAACTACTAACCCACTGGCCCAGCAGACAAATGCCCCGATGCCACATTAGCAGTCCAGCACTGCTTTCCATAGAGTGAAACCTTCATCCACTCACTGAGGGAGTATGAACACACAGCTGACGTCTGTCAATGTAAAACAGTCATCTAGTGACAGATATAAAATATCGTGAAATATTATTATAGTAATATTGTAAATAAAAATAAGATTTTGTTATAAGCATTTTTTAAACGGGTACTGGTTGTTTTTTAGAGCCTGGACAGCAGAGAGTTTCTGTGAACTTCACATGAAATAAATCCAGGGATCAATCTCTGCACCAGGGAGCAATTTGTTAGAGGCAAAAATGTTGGATTTATTGTCACTCCATGGAAACAACAGGACTCTTAATAATACCCAAATTGTTTTGCCATACATGTAATGAAAAGAGACGCTTAATCTGGGGATTTGAATGATCCGACACCAGTGAGGTCCACCCTGAACAAAGCAAGCCTGACTTGTGCTAAATTCTGAGACCACCCTGGTCTGGGCAGGCCACCAGGCCGACCAGTCTGCTGTTGCATGTTTTTAATCAGCAGGTCTGAGAACACACATAAAATCTAGTAAAAGGTGAACGCACACAGATACACACTCACATGGCCATAAGACTGTCACACACAGAGGTACACACATGCACACACATGGACAATAATAGGGCCTTGGGTTTTATAGTTTTAGTTATATCCGGCTGTGAGTTTGTGTGTGTATGCAACACTATTAGGGCTGTCTGTGACACGATGAAAACTAATAGGCTGAAAGATAGAGGTACTCACAGTGGGGGAGAGAGTACATCAATAGGGATTAACAGCAGAAAGTCCAGGGCTCACTCATTACAAATCAGCTGGAACTGACTGCAGGCCTGCAGAATTATTTTGTACTGAAATATTGACAAACATTTTCATTGATGTGGCAACATAAACAAATTGTCTTCTTCTTCTTGGACATGTGTGTTAGCTTTTGCCCCTCATTTTTACACCCAAAACTACTGCACATACATTTGTGAATTTGTCAGCACAGGAAGCCTGCCCACAATTAAAGCAACTGTAACACAGAAAAGTTTGGTTTAGTACAAATGATGCACATTGTGCAGAATCGATTAATGATACAGAATACTTTACTATGCTAAAGGCAAAGTGTAACAAGATCAGTGATATTGACAGAACCATTATGACACACCAGGCATCACTTGTGCTCGAGGTGCAAGTTTAATTTTTTAAAATATACTAATTATATCTATGTACAGTTTATCTCTATAATCTATTATGCATCTATATCTATAATCCTTATACTGTATCAACCACATCTGCTTGGCTGCTCCTTCGCAGTTGTAAAAAGCTCAGTTGTTCTCTCCCACCCAGTCCCAGTGGAATACTGAAATAGGGAAGGCATGATAAGACAATTGATAGCAGCTGCCCCGCCAGCTTCTCCTGGCCCTGCCCCTAAACCTATTGCATGACCCTTCCTCTGCAGCTGAGCCACAGACCAGACACCACCACATACCTCCACTGCCCAAATAAGGTTGAGGAGCACTCCAGCCTGTCACAATTATTGTTAGCAGATTAGCCATGCAACCAAGCTAGCTAAACAATATTAACAGCTGGGTACAAGCTAATATTATGTCAGCTATTATTGAGTTTCAGTCACCTACAAATCACTCTTCCCCCTGACAAACAATTTGGCTACTTTCTCTCATTCTGTGAGAGTTTATTCATTAAGTGTCTGAGCCCAGCAATGTTTTTTTCACTTAAAAGAAAGTTTCACTAACAGAGGCTAACAGCAGCTAACAGGAGCTGTAATAGCAAAGACAGCAGCGTTTGCCAACAGAAAAGTTCAGGACATCCTCAGTTACTCACCTTACTTTGGCTGTCATTGGACAGAAGCGTCACTGACTCACAAACGTTTATCAGACTCCTTTCACAAAGTTTTACAATCTCCTTCAGAGTAAATTCACAAGGACAGATACTGATAGCAGAGGCAAACTTTACATAGTTTACATTAACTATGAATGTGTTCAGAAGTGTTTGAAGTCAGTGAAGATGAAGAGTTGTTTGTCCTACAGCAGCCACTGTAATTATAATGATGCACTTAAATTGGGAGGTGTAAGAAAGCAAAACTGACTGCAATCTCCTGACACTTAGTAGTGAGAGTTCATATTTTAATATTTAAGTATGGTTGCTGGCTTGCTCCCTTGGGGGTTGTGGTCTGTGGTGGCTTGGGCCTATTTGTTACATGGTGGGGGCTCCACCAGGTGTGGACCGGTTCCCAGTGCCTGGTGTTCTGGTGTCACGGCTCATGTTGAGGTGGCCAGCCTGTGCTGGGGTCTGCTGCAACACAAGATGAGTAGAGAACAAGTGGAAAGCCAGACATTTTGATCAGAATGGTAGATAGGTGCTGAGATTCTACTGCAATTGACCAGACACTTATTTTTTTCTATTGTCCTTAGCAGGGCAGCATGGGTAGTTTTCAAAAAGCAGCAGCACCTACAAAAATGGCGTTGGTCTGAGGGAACAGAAATCTTACCTTTAACAGATGGAAAGAGTGGAAGCTGGTATCCGAAAGACTACTTGAAGGGAGATGGTCTGGTTCCTGATGAAGTCATGGTATTGTGGGCATACTCTGTCCAGGCCAGCTGGGAGCTAAAGTGAACTGATTAGTTGAAGCAATGTAGCACACAGGGACCTCCAGTTCCTCCAGTCTGAGGATGAAAACCAGAAGACAGACTCACGCCAATTGGTGCCGTGCAGAGCAGAATTTGCAAGACTTGTGAAGTGAACTGGGTTTGGCGGTCAGACACAATGTCCAGGGGGATGCCATAAAGCCAGAAAACATGGTTGGTGAAGAGTTGTGCAGTCTCTAATGCAGGGGAAAGTTTGGAAAGAGTAACCAGTGAGCAGCTTTGGAGAAGTGATCAATAACAGTAAGTAATGCAGACATATATTAATGAATATCCTTGAATAGGGAGGGCCTCCGGAACAGACGCTTGAGGAAGGTTATTGTAGCAGTGTGTGCTAAATGAATTACCTTTCACTGGACAGAGTAGGCAATGTAGAGATGACCCCAAGTACATTTACCAGGATCAGGTTTGGTTTGCTGGGCTTCAAGGTGTGCGAACCAATGACACAGAAGGGGAGAAGGATGGTTAATTCGTTAATTCGAGGTCAGATGGCCCAGGATGTGAGTCGGCGTTAAGGCGTCTGGGGAGGGAACTCAAAACTGGACCCCAGACGCCTTAACGCCCACTCACATCCTGGGCCATCTGACCTCAGGAATTCGCATGATAGGGTGGGGCCAGGTTTCACAATGAGCTCACCCGAAACCCTGGCTGATTGGGACTCACACCCAGTTTCACACCTTGGCTCAGGCGATTAGAGGATCATCAGGGGTCCTTTTGTCCCTCTGTGGGGGGAAACTCCCACTAGGTTTATATCTGGGACTCTCCACCATTTGACCTTAGAACTGAAGAAGCTTCTCGGGTGAGAGGTGAAACATCTTCAAGTAACTTAAAGAAGTCCAGACGCTTTTCTTTGCAAGCTCCTTTGACTACGATGACCTGGATGACTGAGAACCTTCACAGACATTTCTGCTTCTTAATTCAGATCAAACTGAGGTTATTGTACTCGGCCCTGAAAAGCTTAGAAATATGGTATCTAACCAGATTCTTACTCTGGATGGCATTACCTTGGCCTCCAGTAACACTGTGAGGAACCTTGGAGTCATTTTTGACCAGGACATGACCTTCAACGCACATATTAAACAAATATGTAAGACTGCGTTCTTCCATTTGTGCAACATCTCTAAAGTTAGAAATATCCTGTCTCAGAGTGACGCTGAAAAACTAGTTCATGCATTTATTACTTCCAGGCTGGACGACTGTAATTCATTATTATCAGGAAGTCCTAAAAACTCCCTGAAAAGCCTTCAGCTGATCCAAAATGCTGCAGCAAGAGTCCTGACAGGGACTAGAAAGAGAGAGCAGATTTCTCCTGTTTTGGCTTCCTGTTAAATCCAGAATTCAAAATCCTGCTCCTCACATACAAGGTCTTAAATAATCAGGCCCCATCTTATCTTAATGACCTTGTAGTACCATATCACCCTATTAGAGCACTTCGCTCTCGCTCTGCAGGCCTACTTGTTGTTCCTAGAGTATTTAAAAGTAGAATGGGAGGCAGAGCCTTCAGTTTTCAGGCCCCTCTTCTGTGGAACCAGCTTCCAGTTTGGATTCAGGAGACAGACACTATCTCTACTTTCAAGATTAGGCTTCAAACTTTCCTTTTTGCTAAAGCATATAGTTAGGGCTGGACCAGGTGACCCTGAATCCTCCCTTAGTTATGCTGCAATAGACATAGGCTGCCGGGGGATTCCCATGATGCATTGAGTTTTTCCTTTCCAGTCACCTTTCTCACTCACTATGTGTTAACAGACCTCTCTGCATTGAATCATATCTGTTATTAACCTCTGTCTCTCTTCCACAGCATGTCTTTATCCTGTCTTCCTTCTCTCACCCCAACCGGTCGCAGCAGATGGCCCCGCCCCTCCCTGAGCCTGGTTCTGCCGGAGGTTTCTTCCTGTTAAAAGGGAGTTTTTCCTTCCCACTGTTGCCAAAGTGCTGCTCATAGGGGGTCATATGATTGTTGGGTTTTTCTCTGTATCTATGAAGCGCCTTGAGGCGACTGTTGTTGTGATTTGGCGCTATATAAATAAAATTGAATTGAATTGAACAAACTTTTTTCAATCAAGAACCAGAGGACTTGCATTTCATGTGACTCATGCTCATGTGAAGGGACTGTGAGAAGATCAGGATCTTGTCTAGACTGTCAAAAATAAAAATGGTTAATGAAGTCCAGGAGGACATCATTCACCAGGGCCTGAAACATGGCAGGTGCGAACTTCTGTGTCCTGCTCAGCGATCGAGGTTAGTTCTCCAGATCCTCATGCCTCCTCCTGCAAAGGTCCATTTTTTGGGTTGGATGGTTCTGTTATTGCCAGTAGGCAGATTGGACTTAGGTGAAGGACTCACAAGGTCAAAGTTCAGTGTGCTTATTTACAGTGACTATATGTACACAACAATACAGTGCAAACTGGGAACAGTGCTCCAAGGGGTCCAAGGAATCCACAAAAAAACTCTCTCTCGACATAGGTTTTGGCATACCACACACCAGGCAAGTGTGTGTGTGTGTGTGCGTCGAACAAACACCCAGTAAATTTCCAGGGGCATCAAAGGCAGTGCAAACACAGAACAAAAAGAGCCAGGGTTTAACTTACTGTGCAGTTCAACGATCCAGCAGGGAATAGCAGCCAGATCATCTGTAATAGGTGGATAGTGAGACAGAGACCAAGGCAGAACACAAATCCAGAGGAATCAGCCAGGGAGGACTGAGGGTCCATGACACTTCCCTCCTTTATTGTCACTGTACATTTACAACGGACCTGTAGGTGCTCTGTACCAACTGTGCATGGAGTAAAATGCACAGTTGGACTCCATGTGTGAGTTGCCCTGAGTTATGAGGTTTAGAAATTGGTGGGTGGGTAGGGGTGGGGAGGTAGTGTTAGTTAACACCATCCCAGGGAAGAAGCTGTTTGTTAGCTGTTTTTAATGAACATCTTGTTTCTTCTGAGTCACACAGCTTAATGAAGTATAATGGTCTCTCTTTACATTACATCTGTTAACCTTTCTCCTCCTAATGTAATGGAGGTCTTCAGGTCTTTAAAACGGTTACTTCCAAATAAATCTGCAGATCCTGATCAGCTTAAAACTTATTTCCTTAAGTCGGATAAAATTTATAGCAGGACCTTTAACTTGTGATATTCTAGAAATTGTCCCATGTCGACCCTTTGTTGAAAGGAGATACTGTACTTTAGTTGTTACTAACAGGCTACAAGCTAAGTTTAATTACATTTTATTTATAAACAGTTAGCTCGAGATGTTTCTCTTCAGCACTGTAGCCAGGCTGACAAACAGTCAGAGCTCTGTTGAGCCAACCATCCCTTTAACGTTAACTAGTAATGACTTCATGAACTTCTTCACAAATAAAATTTTTATCATTAGAGAAAAAATGACCAATAATCATCCCACAGATGTAATATTATCTACAGCTACTCTTAGTACCATCGATGTTAAGTTAGACTCTTTTTCTCTAATTGATCTTTCTGAGTTAACTTCAATAATTACTTCCTCCAAACCATCAACGTGTCTTTTAGACCCCATTCCTACAAAACTGCTCAAAGAAGTCCTGCCATTAATTAATTCTTCAATCTTAAATATGATCAACCTATCTTTAATAATCAGCTATGTACCACAGACCTTCAAGCTGGCTGTAGTTAAACCTTTACTCAAAAAGCATCTCTAGACCCAGCAGTCTTAGCTAATTATAGGCCAATCTCCAACCTTCCTTTCATATCGAACATCCTTGAAAGAGTAGTTGTCAAACAGCTAACAGATCATCTGCAGAGGAATGGTTTATTTGAAGAGTTTCTGCCACATTCGAGTCGTTTCCTCAGAGCCACTAAAACCATCAATATTAGCTGCTAAAGATGTCGTAACACTATTCATTCTTTTGATTTCTTTCCAGAAATAATTTACCATATTGATCCCCAATTGGCCCTTACTGTAGCTTCATTCCTTTTAATAAAACGTAAATCATACTTAAATTTAGGATTTGTGTGTTTCATATAGTCAAAAAATGGCCAGAAAATTGCTGCCCAGACTCCACCCAAGCCTCAGGCCCCAGCATGAAGCTCCTCAGCATATAACTTCCAGCCTGGTTTACCTTTATACACCTTAGGCTATGAACTGCTCGACACAAGTAGGGACTCTACAATATTCTCATATAAAGAACACAACTCAGCCACATGTTGAGCGTTTGTACAGGTAACATCATAACATGCAGATGCATCTTTTGGTAGCTCAATCTTACTCAGCAGAACATCAGACTGATCAAAGTATACCATAAGATCCTCCTCAGTCAGGGTAGCCCAGTGTATTTTCCCTTCAACTATATTATTAGTCAAAGGCATCACAGTAGGCACTTTGTCCAGATTTACAGACACAGGTGCATGATCAGTGAGAGCCAGATTATAATTAAAATCTTCCACAGCATGTCTTTTATCCTGTCTTCCTTAGCTCACCAAAACCAGTCGTGGCAGTTAACCTGGTTTTGGCCTGGTTGGCAAGCCTGGTTCTGCCGGTAGTTTCTTCCTGTTAAAAGGGAGTTTTTCCTTCCCATTGTTTGAAAGTGCTGCTCATAGGGGGTCATATGATTGGTGGGTTTTTCTCTGTATATATCATTGTAGGGTCTACCTTACAATATAAAGGCGACTAATGTTGTGATTTTGTGCTGTATAAATAAAATGAATTGAATTGAAATTGAATTGAAATCATGAGGGTGCAGTTTTCCAATTAACCAAGATATCATGGCCACTTATTGTTTTCTTTTGTTTCTTTATTATTATACTATATAAAGACACCAGCCTTTGCTATTAAATCACAGGCATCCTTTAAGCTTTTAATGTTCTGGCAAAGTATTTTATCCACTTTGTTATTTTGACATTTTCTAGTTATTTCACTGCAGCATTAACATTTAACTACCTATAACATTTTAACTTCACACATTTTCAATACTGTTATAACTAGACCATGTTCACTGTGAAAAGTAACTGTGTTTAATCGTGTCTTAGAAGTTGAATGCGGCGCATGAGAGGAATATGTGGAGCAACACTGACACCTAGAGGCATTAACGTCTTAGAGCAGCTGAAAACTGTCATTTTAGATCTTTATCTGTAACGGCTCTTTACTACACCCAACAAATTAGGAGCCACTGTTGCATGACAGAAAACACTAAACCATCTGAGAGACTATGCATCATTCCATGGGTCTAAAAAAATAAACACTGTGAAATATTTAATCGAATTATGTAATATTTTCTAAAATGTCCTTTGAAGTGTCTTTAATAATACTTACAATACAGACACTTAGTGCAAACCGCTGTATTTTAGCTTTTATTCTTTTCCTAAGTTGACATTGACAAAGTTTTTTTGTTGCGGTTGCAGTCTAACTAAATTCATCATGTTTCACAGTTTTCTCACATTTGTGTTTGTTGGTGGTTAAAATATATGAGACTTTTATAACCAATGACTTGGTAATGTCCTGAGATTAGATTTTCACCTGAGTGAAAATCTAATCTCAGGATGTACCACAGTTCACTGATCACATCAACTTGCTGAACCGGCACACGGAAGACGATCAAAGCAGCCAAACGTGAGTACAGGGACAGGGTGGAGCAACAGTTTGACAACCCTCGGAGTATGTGGCAGGGACTAAACACGATCACCGGCACATCAAGTTCACCAGGGAGGATATGAAAAATGACAGGTTAGCCTTGACTATGAAATTTCCATCAGTGTTGGGGACATTTAAAGTTGACATTTTAAGTTTATGAGTACCATAAACCAACATATACTGATCAGTACTCAAGGTTTGACTCTCAGCATCCACTGGAGTACAAACTAGAAGTCATCAGGACGCTACAACACAGAGCAAACACCATCCCCACAGACACAGCAGCCAGGGAGGCAGAAGAACATCAAGAAGGCCCTGAGTAAATGTGGTTATCCCAGCTGGACTTTTGTCAAAGCTGGGAAGGCTCCTAAAGAAAGCTCCAGCCAATCAAGGAGAGAAGGACAACCGCTGCCTACGTGAAAACCTGTAGTGACCCTGTATGTGTCAGGAGTATCTTAACAGTTGAGACACATTTTTTCTACTCACCGCATCTTCATGGCTTTTAAACTCCAAAACACCCTCTGCCAAAAATTGGTCTACTCTAAGGAATGGGTCCCTCGGCACAAACACAATAATATAGTGTACACAGTTAAGCGCCAGAAGGATTGCCCTGATTTATACATAAGGGAAATCAAAGAATCTCTAGGTAAGCAGATGGCACAACACAGAAGAGCTAACTTGTCAGGCCAGGACTCGGCAGTCTCTGCACACCTACGAGCCAGTGGCTCCTCTTTCAATGATGACGATGTCCAACGGATGTCAGCAGAGCTGAGTCAAAAGTTACACCAAGGTTCCTGATAAGAGGTAAGTGTCAAAGGCAGAGGTCAGGTCCAGCATCAGCAAAACAGAGCATTCTCCTGCATCACGTCTCATCAAAATGTCACTGGAGACTCTCAGAAGTGCAGTTTCAGTAGAGTGAGCTCTACAGAAGCCGGATTGGAATTTATCCAGTAGGCAGAAATAGGCAGCCCTCGCATCTCGAACTGAAGTGTCGAAAGAAACTAAAAGGTCCTTTAAATGAAGGAGATGGACATGTAGATGAGTTTTCCTTCATGATCGCTCAAATCTATGACAACGCTTTAAACAGCAAATGCTGTCATTTATCCAGGGGGATGACTTTGAAACAGGAACTAGTCTGGTTTTGACAGGACATACAGTTTTAAAAATAGAAAGACAGGAATTATTAAAAATTATTTAGAAACCTCGGGCAAAAAGATCAGAGTCATCATCATGTGTATATTAAAATCCCAGACTATAACCAGTCTGGACAGCTTCAAGGTGGAGGATAAAAAAACTGAACTCCTTTAACCTCCTAGGACTTGCCGTCCACATATGTGGACATCACATTTTGGGTTATTTAGACCAAAATACTCAATTTTGCTCTACAAGGGCCTGATATCCACTTACGAGGACGTTATACTGCTACTGTTCTATCGAAATTTTAAACAAATATCCTCACATGTGGCTCTTATTTTTCTTAGAAACAAAAATCAGGTTAAAAAAAAATCTGGCAATTCTTTGTTTTTATATTCATCGGGTGCCAATCAGCCCAAATATCAAAGAGAAATTAAAAATGCATGCCGTGGAAGAGTTCTTAGGAGGGTCTTAGGAGGTTAAAGGAGCTATTTAGGCCAGGTGGACAATACACTACAGCACAGTAAAAAGGATCTTTATTTCCAACTCTAACCAGCTGTATTTCAGACAATGAAAAATGTCCTTCCACTACAGGATGACAGTGAAACCAGCTGTAGGGAGGCAGGAATTGTGCAATTTGGCAACTCTGGCCCTAAATCATCTCTTTCCTTCACCAGGCTCTCCAGAGAAGCAGTTTCAGCCTTTCTTGATGCTTTAAGGTTGATGTGATATGTTTGTGTCCGACTGTCCGACTGTACCACTTCATAGCCAACACCTGCCGCTTGCCGTGTGACCACAAAGGGTCCTTGACATTTGGCGAGTAGCTTTCAGCTAGAAGAAGTGAGTAATACAAGCACTTTGTCTCCCAGTGAAAATTGTCTGAGTCTAGCCCTTCTGTTGTACAGGCACTACGGCCGTTCCTGGGCCTGGAGCAAATTCTTACATAGTGATGTTTTGGTTTGTTTGTTTCATATTGGGAATCTGGTCATTTATATATTCTGTCTTTTATTTATATGAAAGAAACTATAGTGTGATGTTTTTTTTTGTTTGCTTTGCTTTTGTTTTATTTGTTTGTTTATTTTATGAAAGATTATAAGAAAACTAAATGAGTGAGATGTGAAATTTGAGGTAGGGTCAAGTATATACTTCTGCCTAGTCCTTTTCAAACAAAAGAGTGGAATGATATTATGTAACGATGGTGATTATACATGTTTGACATAAAAATGAACTGAACATTTTGCATGTGAAAATATTCATTTTCATCTTCTCCCACAAAGTTATGCAACATATGTAAAAACATAATTTAAGAATATTTGCATTTAACAAGAAACTCTTTACAGTATTTTCTGTCTATATGATTAAAGTGAGGACAAATTAGTAACCTGAATTAATCGGGATAGGACAAGTCATCTTGCTTTTGACAGACAAGCGTTCACACTTGTCTCTACACAAAAGGCTAAACTAAACATGAACATTAGGTGCCAAACAAAGACAGTAAAATGCAGAACAGTAAAACAACCAGCTATGAAAGATTTGTGGTCACTGAATTATGGATGCAACAGTTCCTTTCAGTTTCAGTTCTCATTAATTTTTAAACAAAACACAGCAAAACTTCTCTGTCATAGTTGAAAGCCTGAGGTGATATCCTTATTTCAGGTCTTTCGACAATACACAATATTTTTTATTATTATATATAACTTAATTTATGCACATCTATGGTTTGGTTTCTTTGTATGTGTGGATTGGATGGATTGTTACCGACATCTGGTGGGAATTTCATGTCAGTAACACCCTTAGAAATATATTTACTTAGAAAATTGATGATGTGTTCAATACTTAGTTTTTTCTCTCTTCAACATGACATCGTCCGCATCCATGCAGCTGCAGCACCAATCTGTCTGTCAATCTACTACTCCCTTCTCCCATTACCCGTGAACAAGACCCTGAGATGGAGGAATAAGATGGCGCCGAGTATGGCAGCCTCGTCGCGAGCTCCCCCAAGCAACGGCTTTCTTCTGTGTTTAATTTTACTTTTCCTTTATTTTTTCACGAGCAGCACTTGTCTCCTTGTGTACGACCGACAAACCTTACTGGACATAAAAGACGGTCTTTCTTATAACTTTCCGGAGTTCAAGTTTTGCAACACGGACGCTCCGTTTGCAGACCCCCCATTCATCTCACCTGAGACGCCTTTGTTCTCTGGCCCTGGAGGCCGCAAACGCCGGCGCAGAGGGAGAAGATCTGGCGTTCTGGTTCGACTGAGACGGCGCACTTACAGACCACCGTTACCCAGTTTATTACTGGCTAATGTGCAGTCTCTGGAGAACAAGCTGTGCGAGCTTCGGGCACGGATCTCATTCCAGCGAGAGATGCGGGACTGCTGCGTGATCTGCCTCACAGAAACCTGGCTATCGGACAAAGTACCGGACTCCGCAATACAACTGCCGGGGTTCTCTGTGCACCGCGCGGACAGGTCACAGGATCTTACTGGGAAAAGCAGAGGCGGTGGTGTATGTTTCATGATCAACAACAGCTGGTGTGATTATGCGAACGTGCACCCGGTCAAATCCTTCTGCTCACCGGACCTGGAGTACCTGATGATTAAGTGCCGGCCATTCTGGCTACCGAGGGAATTTACAGCAGTGATTATTACGGCTGTTTACATTCCCCCACAAGCCGACACTGACCGAGCACTCAGGGAACTGTACAGCGCGATCAGCAGCGAGGAAACCGCACACCCAGAGGCAGCGTTTATCACAGCCGGAGACTTTAATAAGGGAAACCTGAAGAAAGTCTCACCAAAACTCCATCAACACATCCTTTTCAACACACGTGGAAACCGGCTACTCGACCACTGTTACACCTCTTTCCGGGATGCGTACAAAGCCCTCCCCCGCGCCCCATTCGGCCAATCAGATCACCGCTCCATCCTGCTCCTGCCCGCCTACAGGCAGAAGCTGAAACAGGAAGCTCCAACCCGGAGGGCGGTGCACTGTTGGACGGACCAATCGGAGTCTGCGCTGCGGGACTGTTTTGATCACGCGGACTGGGAAATGTTTCACGTGGCCGCCAGAGACATTGATGAGTACACAGACTCAGTCTGTGGATTTATCAGGAAATGCGTGGAAGATGTCGTCCCATCCAGAACAGTTAAATCCTTCCCAAATCAAAAACCCTGGATTAACGGAGATGTTCGCGCGGCACTGGCGGCACGGAGCACCGCCTTTGCCTCCGCGAACACATCGGACTACAAACACGCACATTACCAACTCCGGAAGACGATCAAAGCAGCCAAACGTGAGTACAGGGACAGGGTGGAGCAACAGTTTGACAACCCTCGGAGTATGTGGCAGGGACTAAACACGATCACAGACTTTAGAGGGAAAACCAGCACACCGCAGACCACGGCCTCTCTGTGTGAGGATCTAAACGTATTCTACGCTAGATTCGACACAGCGAACACCATGAGAC
Source organism: Mchenga conophoros (assembly GCF_057382185.1). Taxonomy (NCBI): domain Eukaryota; kingdom Metazoa; phylum Chordata; class Actinopteri; order Cichliformes; family Cichlidae; genus Mchenga; species Mchenga conophoros. The sequence goes on along the minus strand of NC_140531.1, from coordinate 2,268,801 downwards.
CGGACAGTGTGCGCACCGCGGATGACGTCAGTGCGCACACTGTGTCTGAGGAGGATGTGCGGAAGTGCTTCAGGAAGGTGAACGCACGCAAAGCTACTGGTCCGGACGGGATTCCCGGCCGCGTCCTCAGGTCATGCGCGGCTCAGCTGGCTGGAGTGTTCACACACATCTTCAACCTTTCCCTCTCTCTGTCTGTAGTCCCAGCCTGCTTCAAAATGGCCACCATCGTCCCTGTACCCAAATCCTCCACCATCTCCTCATTGAACGACTGGCGACCTGTAGCCCTGACCCCCATCGTAAGCAAATGCTTCGAGAAGCTGGTCAGGGACTTCATCTGCTCTGCACTACCCGACTCACTGGACCCTCTACAGTTCGCATACCGCCACAACAGGTCCACTGATGATGCCATAGCCCTGACACTACACACTGCCCTGTCACACCTGGAGAAGAGAGACACGTATGTGAGGATGCTGTTTGTAGATTACAGCTCAGCATTCAATACCATCGTTCCCTTGAAGCTGGACAGGAAACTGCAGGATCTAGGACTGAGCAGCTCCCTCTGCAGCTGGATCCTTAGCTTCCTGTCTGACAGACGCCAGGTGGTCAGACTGGGCAGCATCACCTCATCCCCCATCACACTGAACACTGGTGCTCCACAGGGGTGTGTACTGAGCCCTCTCCTATACTCACTCTACACCTACGACTGCACAGCCACTAACAGCTCCAACATCATTGTGAAGTTTGCGGACGACACTACAGTGGTGGGTCTTATCACCAACGGTGATGAGACGGCTTACAGGGAGGAGGTCAGCGCCCTGACCCACTGGTGTCAAGACAACCATCTCACCCTCAACGTCGCAAAGACAAAGGAGTTGATAGTGGACTTCCGGAGGTGCAGAGAAGTACACACCCCCATCACCATCAACGGCGCTGCTGTGGAGAGAGTGAGCAGCTTCCGGTTCCTTGGTGTACATCTGGCTGAGGATCTTACGTGGTCAGTACACACAAACAAAACAGTGAAGAAGGCGCAGCAGCGCCTCTTCTTTCTCAGGAGACTGAAAAGATTCGGCATGAGCCCCCGCATCCTCAGGACCTTCTATCACTGTGCCATTGAGAGCATCCTCACTGGATGCATCACCACCTGGTATGGCAACAGCACCGCCTACAACCGCAAAGCTCTCCAGCGAGTAGTGCGGTGCTCTGAACGGATAATTGGAGGTGAGCTTCCCTCCCTCCAAGACATCTACAGGAAGCGCTGCCTGAGGAAAGCGGGGAGGATCATCAAGGACTCCAGTCACCCCAGCCATAAACTGTTCAGACTGCTTCCATCAGGAAGGAGGTTCTGCAGCATCCGGTCCCGTACCAGCAGACTGAGAGACAGCTTCTTCCATCAGGCCATCAGACTGCTGAACACTTCATAGACACCTCAGCTTCACTACTGGAACTTCAACATTATGCACTCCATACTGTACAGTAATGCCACTGTTTTGCACATATTCAACTCTGTATATTTTTATATATTTTATTTATTGTTTACTCTATTTAATTTGTAAAATATGTGTATACACACACACACACACACACACACACACACACACGTAGAAAAATATTTAGTATACACATCCAGAAATGCATACACTATTATATATTGTAAGATAAGATAAGATAAGATAAGATAACCTTTATTAGTCCCACACGTGGGAAATTTGTTTTGTCACAGCAGGAAGTGGACAGTGCAAAAGTTATGAGGCAAAAATTAGAATACAATAAGAATAAATACAGTACACAACTGTACAGAATAGAATAAAATAAAATACTATATACAGTAGAATAAAATAAAATAAATATACAATAAGATAAAAATAGAATACGAATGCTATATACAACTGAGTAAAAATACAACGATGACAGAAAGGATTATTGCACTTAGTATTATTGCATATGTATGGATGTGTGTGCTTGATCAGTTAAAGTCTTTATTATGGAGTCTGACAGCAGTGGGGAGGAAAGACCTGCGAAATCTCTCCGTCCCACACCGTGGGTGCCGCAGTCTCCCACTGAAGGAGCTGCTCAGTGCTGTCACAGTCTGCTGCATGGGGTGGGAGACGTTGTCCAACAGGGATGACAGCTTAGCCGCCGTTCTCCTGTCACTCACCACCTCCACTGGGTCCAGAGGGCATCCTAGAACAGAGCTGGCCCTTCGGATCACCCTGTTCAGTCTCTTCCTGTCCCCAGCAGAGATGCTGCCGCCCCAGCAGACCACACCATAAAAGATAGCAGAAGCCACCACAGAGTCATAGAAGGTCTTCAGGAGTGGGCCCTCCACTCCAAACGACCTGAGTCTCCGCAGCAGGTACAGCCTGCTCTGCATATACTACATATATTTATTAGTTTCAGATGTAGCCATTCTTGTATTTTGCTTGTTTACATTATTGTATTTTGCACAACTCTGTTGCTTGTGAAGCTCGCACACAAGAATTTCACTCACATGTGCTGTACCAATGTACCTGCACATGTGATGTGACAATAAAAGTGATTTGATTTGATTTGGGTATGTATGACCCAGGTGTCATCTGTACCAGCAGCTAGGTGCTGTCCTACAATAAGTGACACTGGGGAGCCCATGGCACATCCATGTTTTTGTCTATAGAGACCGTACTCTAGTATTTAAAATATGTTTTCTAAGGGTAGTCGTTGCTTGCTGTAGTTGTTTTCTGAAAGTCTCCACTGCCTATATTTTAGGTATGCAGAGTGAAGACTAGAGATGGCACGATACCACTTTTTTATGTCCGATACCGATACCGATATCATAAATTTGGATATCTGCCGATACCGATATGAATCCGATATAGTGTTTTTTAATCAACAAAACTGTTTTTTAAAATATCTTGCTGCATTTTGTATAAGTTCATACTCAAGTTTAAAACAACAACTACACTAAAGCTATTCTGTTATACCTGTATACAAAAAAAATATTTCATAGTTCAGCAATACTGATCAATCTAATAAACTTAAACCTACACCATCCTCCCTATTCTGGTATTTTAAAGAGTACTTAGCATAAATATTAAGCAACCTAACTAATAGGGTTCCAACTCCCAGCAACAACAAAAATAAATAAATAAAAAATAGGGAACCACCCCTCACGCTCCACCTCATGATGCTTAATCGACGTAATCAACCTTAATTTGATGCAGTGTGAAAAAAAATGCACAGAAATCAATTATTTTTCAAGAAATATTAAATAGATTCAACATCTTTCTTCAACAGAACTGCAGACTGCACAGATGGTACCTTCCCAAAGGAAAAAGTACTATAGCTTACTAGGGTATATATATTAGACTTAATAGTTACTATATACAGTAATTGACTTCTATACATTTTACATCAAATTAAAACTTTGGGTGTCGCAAGTTTTGTGAGGTGCTTTCGTGATATTTAATGGATCGGATTACATTTTTTATTTTTCTCCGATATCCGATCCAGTAATTTAGGTCAGTATCGGACCGATACCGATACGTAATATCGGATCGGTCCATCTCTAGTGAAGACTGAGATCATATCAAAGGACACTATAGTTTAATGTGGATCCAGTGTACGTCTCTGGACCTTGTTGGTGAAGTCAGTTGAGTTTTTGATGTGATGGGGTGCGTTCCCCACAAGGGGTGCCAGGATGGTGGCGAGGTGCTTGGAAATGTTGTAGGTGGCTGAATTTATACTGCTAACAATGGGTCTGAGTGGGACCTTCAATGTGGCTTGTAAGTCTATATATATGTAGGGTATAGCATACCCTGGGTATAGTCGGTGGTATGTAGGAAGGTCAATGATGTTTTCCTTTTCAAGTTGTTGCAGGTGACTGATGACTTCCTTTTTGTAGTTGCTTGTGAGGTCTTCAATTCAATTCAATCCAATTTTATTTACACAGCGCCAAATCACAACAACAGTCGCCTCAATGCGCTTTATGTTGTAAGGTCGACCCTACAATAATACATACAGAGAAAAAACAATGATCATATGACCCCCTATGAGCAAGCACTTTGGCGACAGTGGGAAGGAAAAAACCCTTTTTAAGAAGAAGAAACCTCCGACAGAACCAGGCTCAGGGAGGGGCGGAGCCATCTGCTGCGACCGGTTGGGGTGAGAGAAGGAAGACAGGATCAAGACATGCTGTTCAACACAGTATGATTAAGTGCGGTCTCACACATTTCTCACTCACACATTGTGAGAAGAAAAACTCAATGCATCATGGGAATCCCCCGGCAGCCTACGTCTATTGCAGCATAACTAAGGGAGGATTCAGGGTCACCTGGTCCAGCCCTAACTATATGCTTTAGCAAAAAGGAAAGTTTGAAGCCTAATCTTGAAAGTAGAGATAGTGTCTGTCTCCTGAATCCAAACTGGAAGCTGGTTCCACAGAAGAGGGGCCTGAAAACTGAAGGCTCTGCCTCCCATTCTACTTTTAAATACTCTAGAAACAACAAGTAGGCCTGCAGAGCGAGAGCGGAGCGCTCTAATAGGGTGATATGGTACTACAAGGTCATTAAGATAAGATGGGGCCTGATTATTTAAGACCTTGTATGTGAGGAGCAGGATTTTGAATTCTGGATTTAACAGGAAGCCAAAACAGGAGAAATCTGCTCTCTCTTTCTAGTCCCTGTCAGGACTCTTGCTGCAGCATTTTGGATCAGCTGAAGGCTTTTCAGGGAGTTTTTAGGACTTCCTGATAATAATGAATTACAGTCGTCCAGCCTGGAAGTAATAAATGCATGAACTAGTTTTTCAGCGTCACTCTGAGACAGGATATTTCTAACTTTAGAGATGTTGCACAAATGGAAGAAAGCAGTCTTACATAAAGGTCCTACATATGGTCTTCTCTTAAAGCTTATTGTTTTATTTTTTGTGACTGTCATTGTTTGTCACTGGGCCTTTTGTAATTGCTCTGTTCATTATTATTATTATTATTATTATTATTATTATTATTAATAATAATAATAATGGATTGCATTTATATAGCGCTTTTCGAGGCCCTCAGAGTGCTTTACAATTCCACTATTCATTCACTCTCACATTCACACACTGTTATCATTATTATTATTAGGGCAGAAAATGTGCAAAGGCCCTATTGTATCTATTCCTTTTATCAGGGCCTGTGCACACATGCAAAGGCCTTATTGTATCTGCTGCGTTTATAAGCCCAGAGGACTCACAGTGTGAAGGCAGAAATGCAACAGTTGGTGTCTAGTGCCTAGTGGGAACAGGAAATGTGCACTAGATTATAATCATCATCCAATCTAGATGAAATTTTTACTTGTGGTTCCACACATGATATACATCAGTGTTACATTTGGTCAGGTGTTATCCTCCATCACCACCGGGTGGGCATAGGAGATGTTTGGCACAGATCGGCCACAGTATGCTTGGTGATATGGGGACGTGCAAGGGATATTATTGGATCCGCTTCATATTTGGCCAGTCTGCCTGGGCCATTAATATTTTATTTTCTCTCATTTACACATAGATTGTCCAATCTGGACCACACACTTTTGAACACATTAGAAACTGCCATATTTGACTGTGGTCACAGCAGTATGTAGTGTGAACAGGAAATGTCATGTTTTACACATTAGGGTACAGTTTCAAGGCGGTTCACCCCAAGCAACTTCAAAATTTTCCAGGAAAGAGTTGGTCTTAGGTTACATTTAAAACTGTGAGTTACCAGCACCTCCAGCGACTTAGCTGAAAACATCGGAAGATCCATTTTGTCGGCCATCCAAAGGTTCAGCAGTAGTGGACTCTCGGCAGCTGCAGTCTCGACTTCACAATCGCTGCAGCACATGTCCAGCCAAATCGCTGGACATGCTCGTAGGCAAGAAGTGAAGCAGCTCATGGCGGTGAGAAGTGACGATCATTGGAGAGCAGACACAATGTGACCACTACTGGCACACTTTTGCACAGGAGGTTTTCGTAAAGCTTTTATTTTGGTATTTCTGTTGAGCCGTACAATAAATTTGCATGTTAGCTAAATATATAATTTCCTGTAACATTTAGATTTAACATTTAGATTTGTAGCACCCTCAAGGATTGACGTAGGCACAATGTAGAGTTATAAAACAGGGTTTATTCTGGTCTTGACAACCCGTGAGAACTGCTCATGGACAAAACAATAAAAGAAAAACATCACATCAAAATGCGCTCTTGTACTTAGTATCAATCAATCAAAAGTCCTTAAATACAGAAAATAAAACATTTAAAATACACAAACCTCGTGAGCTGTCATCCAGGAGGGGCTAAATAGTCCTTTATGGCCTTCTTTCTCACTTATCTCTTCTCTTTGAACAATATTTTCTCCATGTGTGGAGCAGCATGCAGACACCATGTGCACTACCATAAAGTGACAGGGTGGAGACCCAAACTGCAAACAACTGGACCCTCTATACTTCACCACCAGAGGGTGGAAAAGAGCAAACTCTGGACATACAGCTCAACAAACAAAATGCAAAACACCGTTACACTCCCACCAATCACTTGTGATTTTGAAAAATAAAGTATTGCCTATGAACTAATGAACTGCTTTTGAATGAACTATTATGACTTATCTTTTAAGCAGAGTGCGGTGGAGAATCTTCTTCGGCTTCAATCAGAATGACTGTCTTTTTGAATGGGTCTTTCCAGGTGCACAGGTTTGGACGTACGTTTCCCTGCTCTATCCAGGGTTGGATCACTCAGCAGCAATTTCACCTTCCTTACTCTTCCATCCTTTCCAGGGTACACTTCAATGATCCTTGCCAACTTCCACTGGTTGCGAAGAGTTATCTCATCCTTCAGGAGGACAACATCATTGATCTTAGCATTTCTGTGCTCTTTGGTCCACTTCTGTCTGCCTTGAAGATTTAACAAATACTCCTTTTTCCACCTCGTCCAGAAAGTGTTGGCAAGTAGGTGAACACGACGCCACCTCTTACGAGATAAAGATCTTCTTTCACAAACATTCCTGGAAGTGGAGAGATGATTGTGGACTTCATGGTTAGTATGTGATTCGGTGTTAAAGGTTCTGGGTTTGATGGATCACATACAGGGAGTGCAGAATTATCAGGCAAATGAGTATTTTGTCCACATCATCCTCTTCATGCATGTTGTCTTACTCCAAGCTGTATAGGCTTGAAAGCCTACTACCAATTAAGCATATTAGGTGATGTGCATCTCTGTAATGAGAAGGGGTGTGGTCTAATGACATCAACACCCTATATCAGGTGTGCATAATTATTAGGCAACGTCCTTTCCTTTGGCAAAATGGGTCAAAAGAAGGACTTGACAGGCTCAGAAAAGTCAAAAATAGTGAGATATCTTGCAGAGGGATGCAGCAGTCTCAAAATTGTAGTGATGGGCAGATGAAGCCCCATGAAGCACTGAAGCTTTTCATCCAATTGGTTCACCCCAACGCGAAGCTTCTTGAAGCTTCATTTGCTCTAGTAGGACACCTACTGGACGTAAAAATATTAGTTGGCATGAATTTGAAGAGTGTGGCATTTTGCACACAGCCTGTAAATGTCAACAACAAAAGGAGTGTGTAAAACATGTATATTGTAGTCATGGCAGTATACTGTGTATATTTATAGTGGCAGTATGGAAAATGATCATTTGGAAATGCCTAAGATGGAAATGATCATTTACTGTGAGGTGAGGTGTGGACAGTGGTTGTGCTTTTGTAACATTGAGGCAAGGACAGTGATTAGTGTTTAGGGGACACATCATTGGTTTTTATTTAAAAACAACAGTTTCTCCACTGTGGCAGGTCGTAGGCGATTTCTTTTTTTGGACAATATTTCCCCTGCCTTTGAAAACACTCGCTCACAGGGCACAGATGAGGCAGGGGTACACAGGTATGTCAGTGCTAACTTATATAAGTGAGGGTAGACATATTTCTGTCTCTCCCAGTATTTAAGAGGGGTCCTCCAGCCTTCCAATATTTGGCTCCATCATGTACCGTTGGACCTCAATATTTGCGTCTGCTGTCACATTTTGTGTCTGTGTCTGCCTGACACTCTCATCCAGGCGACGCCACAGGTTGTTACCTAAACAAAAAGGAGAGTCTTATGAGATACTACCAATTCAATTTCCAATTCAATGTTATTTCTATAGCGCCAAATAACAACAACAGTCGCCTCAAGGCGCTTTATATTGTACAGTAGATCATACAATAATAGATACAGTGGAAAACCCAACATTCAGTTTATATAAATGCAACTAAAATGCAATAACAATGGTACCGTGGGAAACAGCCTCAACAGATTGTGACGTTGATGGCTGTGGTGGTGGTGGTGCGGAGGAAGAGGTGGTGGAGGCCCTCATTACGGAAGCACATTCTACTTTCAGTCTTTTTTCTGCTTCGCTAGCTCTTGCAGGGCTGAGAAACCCGAGTTTTCTGAACCTTGGGTCCAGCAGTGTCGCAAGGAACATAATGCTCATGGTCTGTATTTTATCTAGCTTCTCTCTCAATAGCATCCTCAGCTTCTGAGCCAGAGAAGATCCAATGGATGGTGGTTCTACCATTTGTTCATTGAGGCAATGATTCAGCATAGTGAGCAAAGGTATGACCTTTGACCCAGACACCCTTTTTTCCTGAGAGAGCTCAGTGGTTGCATCGTTAAATGGTGCTAGGACAACCAGACACTCTGAAATTATACCAAAATCCTCAGATGACATAGGTGGGATGTCTGTTGTGAGACTTGCCAAAGCAGCACCCACTGGCTCCCTTTGCTCGAAAAGTCTTTGCAGCATATTGTAAGTGCTGTTCCAGCGGGTTTCCACCTCCTGTAGTAGTTTGTGTTGAGGCTTCCTTAGTTGTTCCTGCACGACTGAAAGCCTCTCCTTACAAAATACAATTTGAAAAAGCATACATTAGATTGTCAAGGGAGCAGAACTATACACATAAGTAGAATTAAAGAAACTGTAATTAAGCCACTTAAGAACTTACCTTTGCAGAGGTACTGCTCCTGAAATATCCCACGATCTTCCTGGACTTGGCTCGGATGTCAGAGAGCTCAGGGGTCTGGTCAAGGGCCTTCTTCACCACTAAGTTCAGGGTGTGAGCTATGCATATGGCATGTTTAAGTCTTAGCTCCCTTGCACAAGCCCCCATATTGGCAGCCCCATCTGTTACTAGGCATGTGACTTTGTCAGTAATTGCCCATTCTGCCATGAGTGTGCCTTTCACTTGTGCAATGTTTTCTGCAGTGTGTGCATTAGGAAAATATTGCACTCCTAAAACAACGGTGTTTAATGTGCTGGACTCATCAACAAAATGGCAGGTGACTGCAAGATAGGCCTCTGTGTTGATGGAGGTCCACATATCTGATGTCAGACTCACAGCTGCTGCCTTCTCAATGCTGGCCTTAGCTTTCTCCTTCATCTCCTGGTACCTGGCCTCCACCATGACTTTCAGGGCCTAAAGGAAAGTAAAAACATTTTGTTCACAAGTACGACGTGGCTGTGAAGCAGTGTGTAGTGTAGCTACACACTGAGGCTTTGAGCCTCAGTCCTGCCTGTTCACATTTTACTCTGTAGAAACTAAATGTTCACTGCTTTTATGACCTTTTTAGTGGGGAGAACATAACTAGGATTTAATGATTTAACAAATCTTTTAAATCCGCTGTCCTCCACAATGCTAAATGGCTGGGAGTCCTCAATCACCATGCTAACCAGGTCTTCATCTATTTGAGATTGCTCTGCTGAGGAAAGACAATAAAAACAAAGCACAAATATAAATATCACACACGTCACTTATTGCATTGTATGTAGAGCTGGGCGATATGAGATTTTTTCATATCACGATATGTTTTTTTCATTTCAGGCGATAACGATATCTATCACGATATAAGCCAAATAACTATATTTGTAAGATTTAAATGTGCCGTTGCTCACAAGTAAAATGTGAAATAATCAGCAGCTTGTTTTTATTTAAATATTTATTTCCCATAATAAGTTCAACAGGGTAGATGTACTTAAGGAACATGAGACTTTTTCAGATAAATAAAGGCAAATATTGCAAACTACACAAAAGGCAGCCGCTAAAGCGTTTAAGTTTCAAAATAGAACAAACGAAACAGACTAAATTGTCAATTCCACTTAGAAACAAAATATTAATTCTAAAAATAAATCTTAGTTTGTGTTACAGAAGAACAGACAAAACTGACTAACTTTTGTCAATATCAAATAAACTGAGAACTAAAAGGAAATTCTCAATCTCTCCTTGTTGTATAGCTGAGCTTTTCAAACAGTTTTAACAGTTACTTTAGTCTGACAAAAGCCGAATGACGAATTAGCGCTTCCAGTCAGAGACTGAGGCTACGTCCACACGTACACGGGTATTTTTGAAAACGGAGATTTTCCGTTTTCGTTTTAAAAAATAATCCCGTCCACACATAAAGGCAGAAATGAAGGAAAACGCTGCTATGAACATGCCAAAGCAGCAGGTGGCGCTAGATTCCTAACCGTGCAGAAATGTTGGCCAATCAGAAGTCTAGAAGCCTCGGTGGGAAAAAGTAAACAAAGCTGGGGCATAGAAGCAGAACCGAGTCGTATGTGTGGAGGGACAGTAACTGTGTGTATATGTAAGCATTTAAACACTGCAGAGAGTAGAATTAACAGTATTGTAGAAATTCATTTCACCGAAACAATAACGTGGCGCACAGTGTGACGCATGCACCAGTTCATTGTATTTCCAGACTTGCTTTCGGCACAATTTACAGTGCACGCTACTCTATTTTTGTCAGACTTGAAATAGCCGAAATACCTTCACACTACGGAACTTCTATGGCTCTTCCGTTCGACAATCTCTCCGGCGTTGGAACCATCATCTGTTTTCTCTTCGGTCACGCTCGGTTGATTTTTCTAGTTGGCACACTCATTTCCTCCATTACCCGCTGGCTGCTTCCCAAACAAACACACGTGCGGTTTGGCACTTGTGCTGTACGTAACAAGTCTCGCGACGTGACGCTGCGGCTGTGATTGGTTCGGCTCTGCGCTACTTAATTTGGATTGGCTGATCTTTTTTTTTTTTTTTTTTTTTTTAAGAGGACAAGAGCGACGAGGTCTATCGCGATAGCTTAATTTCTCTATCGAGTAAAAGTTATATCGCGATACATATCGTTATCGTTCTATCGCCCAGCTCTAATTGTATGATATTGTTATATCATTTAGTAACATTACAGCATGTTGGCTCACCTGGTCTTGCTCCACAATCGGTGTTCCCCTTATTCTCATGCAAAGCTCTGTAGTGCCTAAGCATGGATGAGGTGTTGTTGTTATATCCCAGCTCCCTGGCACATAGCAAACACCTCACCTTGTACAAAAGTACAGACAGCTTAACATAGGTTTTATTGCACCATCAGTATTATGAAAATACATCTTCTGTGGAAATTTACATACCTTGTTGGGAGATATGAGCTCAAAATGTTCCCACACAGGGGAGGACATCCTTCTCTTCGTAGCTGGCTCCATTCTCTCCTGTCTTTTTCTCCTCACTCTCCTAAACCTCCAAACTCTCTCCAAACTGTCTCCAACTCTCTCCAAACTGTCTCTAACTCTCTCCAAACTGTCTCTAACTCTCTCCAAACTGTCTCTCGCTCTCTCCAAACTGTCTCTAACTCTCTCCAAACTGTCTCTCGCTCTCTCCAAACTGTCTCTAACTCTCTCCAAACTGTCTCTCGCTCTCTCCAAACTGTCTCTAACTCTCTCCAAACTGTCTCTCGCTCTCTCCAAACTGTCTCCAACTCTCTCCAAACTGTCTCCAACTCTCTCCAAACTGTCTCCAACTCTCTCCAAACTGTCTCCAACTCTCTCCAAACTGTCTCCAACTCTCTACAAACTGTCTCTCGCTCTCTCCAAACTGTCTCCAACTCTCTCCAAACTGTCTCCAACTCTCTCCAAACTGTCTCTAACTCTCTCCAAACTGTCTCTCGCTCTCTCCAAACTGTTTCTCGCTCTCTCCAAACTGTCTCTAACTCTCTCCAAACTGTCTCTCGCTCTCTCCAAACTGTCTCTAACTCTCTCCAAACTGTCTCTAACTCTCTCCAAACTGTCTCTCGCTCTCTCCAAACTGTCTCTCGCTCTCTCCAAACTGTCTCTAACTCTCTCCAAACTGTCTCTCACTCTCTCCAAACTGTCTCTAACTCTCTCCAAACTGTCTCTCGCTCTCTCCAAACTGTCTCTAACTCTCTCCAAACTGTCTCTCACTCTCTCCAAACTGTCTCTAACTCTCTCCAAACTGTCTCCAACTCTCTCCAAACTGTCTCTCGCTCTCTCCAAACTGTCTCTCGCTCTCTCCAAACTGTCTCTAACTCTCTCCAAACTGTCTCCAACTCTCTCCAAACTGTCTCCAACTCTCTCCAAACTGTCTCTCGCTCTCTCCAAACTGTCTCTAACTCTCTCCAAACTGTCTCCAACTCTCTCCAAACTGTCTCTAACTCTCTCCAAACTGTCTCTCGCTCTCTCCAAACTGTCTCCAACTCTCTCCAAACTGTCTCCAACTCTCTCCAAACTGTCTCTCGCTCTCTCCAAACTGTCTCTCGCTCTCTCCAAACTGTCTCTCGCTCTCTCCAAACTGTCTCCAACTCTCTCCAAACTGTCTCCAACTCTCTCCAAACTGTCTCTCGCTCTCTCCAAACTGTCTCTAACTCTCTCCAAACTGTCTCCAACTCTCTCCAAACTGTCTCTCGCTCTCTCCAAACTGTCTCTAACTCTCTCCAAACTGTCTCTCACTCTCTCCAAACTGTCTCCAACTCTCTCCAAACTGTCTCCAACTCTCTCCAAACTGTCTCTCGCTCTCTCCAAACTGTCTCCAACTCTCTCCAAACTGTCTCTCGCTCTCTCCAAACTGTCTCTCGCTCTCTCCAAACTGTCTCTAACTCTCTCCAAACTGTCTCTCGCTCTCTCTCCAAACTGTCTCCAACTCTCTCCAAACTGTCTCCAACTCTCTACAAACTGTCTCCAACTCTCTCCAAACTGTCTCTCGCTCTCTCTCCAAACTGTCTCCAACTCTCTCCAAACTGTCTCCAACTCTCTACAAACTGTCTCCAACTCTCTCCAAACTGTCTCCAACTCTCACTAACCGCAACTCTCCATCAAACACCCACATTTTGAATGAAGTCTGAGGGGTTTATATCGCTGTCATAGCTCGCGGCAAAGTTCGAACCACTTCCTGAACCAGTCACGTGGTACAGCCGGGCAGCGAGGCTTCGGACGTCATCATTTTCAGCTCCTCCCATAAATGAAGCAAGCCTCGATACGCGCTTCGCGGAAACGCCCCCTCCATTACTCGACACACATTTCGAAGCCTCGATACAGAACGTCACATCACTACAAAATTGCAAAGCTTCTGAAGCGTGATCATCGAACAATCAAGCGTTTCATTCAATAGTCAACAGGGTCGCAAGAAGCGTGTGGAAAAACCAAGGTGCAAAATAACTGCCCATGAACTGAGAAAAGTCAAGCGTGCAGCTGCCAAGATGCCACTTGCCACCAGTTTGGCCATATTTCAGAGCTGCAACATCACTGGAGTGCCCAAAAGCACAAGGTGTGCAATACTCAGAGACATGGCCAAGGTAAGAAAGGCTGAAAGACGACCACCACTGAACAAGACACACAAGCTGAAACGTCAAGACTGGGCCAAGAAATATCTCAAGACTGGTTTTTCTAAGGTTTTATGGACTGATGAAATGAGAGTGAGTCTTGATGGGCCCGTGGCTGGATTGGTAAAGGGCAGAGAGCTCCAGTCCGACTCAGACGCCAGCAAGGTGGAGGTGGAGTACTGGTTTGGGCTGGTATCATCAAAGATGAGCTTGTGGGGCCTTTTCAGGTTGAGGATGGAGTCAAGCTCAACTCCCAGTCCTACTGCCAGTTTCTGGAAGACACCTTCTTCAAGCAGTGGTACAGGAAGAAGTCTGCATCCTTCAAGAAAAACATGATTTTCATGCAGGACAATGCTCCATCACACGCATCCAGTGTTGAGAAGGTTACTTTTAAAATGTATTCCATTACAGAATACAGAATACATGCCCCAAAATGTATTCTGTAACGTATTCCGTTCCGTTACTCAATGACAGTAACGTATTCTGAATACTTTGGATTACTTAATATATTATCATGCTTTTTACAACAACGTGAATGTCCTATTGCTGTGTGATTTATTACTATTACTGAAGGTCCGCGACTCCGAACTGTAGTAAAGGGACCTCTGACTAATACGGCGGGGTCTCTGTCGGCTCGTAGCCGAAAAATAGCTTTACTTTGTTGTGTGGGTCAACTTTTCTTGCGAGAGACAGAGAGAGGCGTTGAAAGGCTGCTCCAACGGAACTTATTGTTTCAGAGGAAAACACGAATACGGTGTACAGTCGAGTCTAAATAGCTTACTTACAACTGGGCTCGTCAGGCACTCTTCTTGGCTGAAGTGGTTATTATTATATTTACATGCTTCCAGCTCCCGTTTTTCCTCGATGACAACTCGTACCTTTCCACTCGCCTTTTTCTCCCTCCTCGCGCTCACAGACCCATAACGTGTATGGCAGTCCATTCTCCCTGCAGCACGGACTACACTGAACATGATGCTACATTCTTTAGAGCTATGCTTGTAGCATTCTGCCTGTTAGCTTAGCACAACAACAACAACAACGAAAAGGCCTCTCTCACCCAGGAAACACACAGTCGCAGAAAGAGAGAGGAGAAAGAGCGTCGCCCTGTAACCATGGCAACCGTAACGCTGCCGCCTGGAACAACAGAACGTAGCTGTCAAACAAAACCCAAACAGTCCTGACCCGCGACAAAATGAAACAGGAAAGTACCGCAGTGTAATCCATTTATTTCAACAAAGTAACTGTATTCTGAATACCACCTTTTTAAACGGTAACTGTAACGGAATACAGTTACTCATATTTTGTATTTTAAATACGTAACGGCGGTACATGTATTCCGTTACTCCCCAACACTGCACGCGTCCAAGTACTCCACAGCGTGGCTGCAAGAAAGGGTATAAAAGAAGAAAAACTAATGACATGGCCTCCTTGTTCACCTGATCTGAACCCCATTGAGAACCTGTGGTCCATCATCAAATGTGAGATTTACAAGGAGGGAAAACAGTACACCTCTCTGAACAGTGTCTGGGAGGCTGTGGTTGCTGCTGCACGCAATGTTGATGGTGAACAGATCAAAACACTGACAGAATCCATGGATGGCAGGCTTTTGAGTGTCCTTGCAAAGAAAGGTGGCTATATTGGTCGCTGATTTGTTTTTGTTTTGTTTTTGAATGTCAGAAATGTATATTTGTGAATGTGGAGATGTTATATTGGTTTCACTGGTAAAAAGAAATAATTGAAATGGGTATATATTTGTTTTTTGTTAAGTTGCCTAATAATTATGCACAGTAATAGTCACCTGCACACACAGATATCCCCCTAAAAGAGCTAAAACTAAAAACAAACTAAAAACTACTTCCAAAAACATTCAGCTTTGATATTAATGAGTTTTTTGGGTTCATTGAGAACATGGTTGTTGTTCAATAATAGAATTATTCCTCAAAAATACAACTTGCCTAATAATTCTGCACTCCCTGTAGATGGTCAGTAGTCAATGGTCTGCTATTAATCACTGCCATGACTTCATACAGGAATGTCCTCAGAGAGGAGCTGTCGAGTTGTTTGGCTGATTGTTCCAGAATGGACGTGAGAACACTTCTTATGGTGCGAATATGTCTTTCCCAGACACCACTCATATGACTAGATGCTGGGGTGTTCATGAGAAACTCGCAGTCCAGTTTCCCTAGCTTGGTTTGATCCATTTCCTTAAATGCTTCAATAAACTCATTTCTAGTGCCGACAGAATTCATGCCTTGATCGCATCTTATCTGGCGAACTGTACCTCTGATAGCTATGAATGCACGCAAGGAGTTGATGAGGGAATCCGTAGAGAGATCGTCAAGCATTTCAAGATGCACTGCTCTAGAGCACATGCAAGTGATTAGCAAGTCATAACGCTTTAGCTCCTTGCGGCCTTCTTTCACATAAAAAGGACCAAAGCAGTCCATCCCACAGTAGGTGTATGGCGGTGTGGTCTCTATCCGATCCTCCGGGAGGTCTGCAATCTTCTGCTGCTCTGTGCGCCTTCTGAACCTTCTGCATTTTACACATTTATAGATGTAAGATGACACAATCTTGCTGCATCCAAGAATCCAGAATCCATTAGCTCGAAGTTCATTCATGGTGATCCCTCATCCTTTATGGTATGTCTTCTCGTGATAATGTTCGGCCAGTAGTGCCGACACGTGACTGTCTCTTGGCAGGATTGCTGGATGCTTGACATTGGGATGCAAAGCTGCATGTGTTAAGCGTCCGCCTACCCGAAGAATGCCTTGGTCATCAAGAAGTGGACATAAGAAGTGGACATAACTTGTGTAACTTGTTAATCTTGTCTTCAATCTGCATCACATTGTGGTGTTGCAAGGTTTTTATTTCCTGAACAAAGGCTGTTTCTTGAACCATCTTTATGATTGTTAACTCTGCTTCCTTTCTCTCTTGTAGACTACTGATGTCGTGTGATCTACTCTTGTGATCCATTGCTTCTTTCACATAGCGCTTGAGTCTAGCAACTGCCTTAATCATTCTCGACCAGGAAGATGGCCTCAACTGACCAAGTGCTCAGTGAATACCTCAGGCAGCAGAAACCCAAGAAAGAGGAGGAAGAGGAAGAACCATCATGGAAGGACAGAGCCCTGCACGGTATGTACCACCGGCAGATAGAGGAGGTGGCTGATATCCAGAAATCCTACCAGTGGCTGGACAAAGCTGGACTGAAAGACAGCACAGAGGCACTAATCATGGCAGCACAAGAACAAGCTCTGAGTACAAGATCCATAGAGGCTGGGGTCTATCACACCAGGCAAGACCCCAGGTGCAGGCTGTGTAAAGATGCCCCAGAGACAATCCAGCACATAACAGCAGGGTGCAAGATGCTAGCAGGCAAGGCATACATGGAACGCCATAACCAAGTGGCCGGCATAGTGTACAGGAACATCTGTGCCGAGTATAACCTGGAAGTCCCGAGGTCAAAATGGGAGATGCCCCCAAGGGTGGTGGAGAATGACCGAGCTAAGATCCTGTGGGACTTCCAGATACAGACGGACAAAATGGTGGTGGCTAACCAACCGGACATAGTGGTGGTAGACAAACAGAAGAAGACGGCCGTAGTGATCGATGTAGCGGTTCCGAATGACAGCAATATCAGGAAGAAGGAACACGAGAAGCTGGAGAAATACCAAGGGCTCAGAGAAGAGCTCGAGAGGATGTGGAGGGTGAAGGTAACGGTGGTCCCCATGGTAATCGGAGCACTAGGTGCGGTGACTCCCAAGCTAGGCGAGTGGCTCCAGCAGATCCCGGGAACAACATCGGAGATCTCTGTCCAGAAGAGCGCAGTCCTGGGAACAGCTAAGATACTGCGCAGGACCCTCAAACTCCCAGGCCTCTGGTAGAGGACCTGAGCTTGAAGGATAAACCGCCCGCAGGGGCGTGCTGGGTGTTTTTTTTTTATATCAAATCAAAGCTAAATGTATCACCTCATCAGGAAATGTGGGGACACAGTGGGCAATGATAAGAATGCTGGCTGTTGCTGGGCCACGTGCACCCAATAAACTAACTGTGCTCCCTCAGATGAATTCTGAGTTACACTAATTCATATAATTTTGGTGCTGAAAAAACTCAAACACACTTGTTGCTGAGACATTATTCCAGTGCAAGTTCGGATAATTTTTTGAGTGAGTAGTTTTGTGTTTCTGTAGCACAGTTAGCTGTTCTAGTTAGAAAAGACCACTTCTACATTTGATGAAAGCAGTCAGTTGGAGATAGTTGTCTCACTGGCCCTGGAGTTGGTTGTCACACAACTAAGTCCCTGAGTATAAGAAATGTTTTGCAGTTAGTCATGTAAAGGCTGTGATATTTTTTTTGTTTTGTTTTTGCCAGATTGGTTTGTGCTGAGCCATGTAACGATAGCTGGCCCAAGGAACTATGGCATTCCTTGTGTTGTCAAAACTGATGTCACCAAGTACCCTTGGCAATCCATGGGTATACGTTTGTAATGACTGACTTGAGTGGCTGAGTAAGTTTCAGGGTTGCTAGATTAAGACTAAAAACTTTAAAATGGAAATCCCAAAAAGTTTTCATATTTAGATGATCAAGACTTAAAATGGAGAGGAGTTCAGTCACTTTGATATTGATGTGGTTCTTCTTTGTTCTCACATGTTTACACTGAATTGCTTATCATTGCTCGGGTTACCTCTTGGAAAATCTTGGACAAAATGAATTTTGGTAAATGCTAAATGAACTAATTTTGTTATGGCGCTTTTCTACTCTCCTGGAGCACTCATTCACACTCATCCATACAAGCCCTTTTTTATGCTTAAATGCTTTCATTTTAGCATCAGATATAAAAAACATCTGGCATATTTTTATGATATCAGTGATGCATCAATTCAAATTAGAGTCATCGAATGTGGATTCTGTTCTCAGTTGTTTTTATGGATCTAATAAAGCCTGATAAAGCTAACTGCAAAAATGTAAAGGATTCCCACTTTGAGCAAGTACATTAGGTTTTGACTATTGAACGATGAATCAATGATTAACAGTTCATGGAAGAATATGTGTCATAACCAACCTGCTCTACCCTAATTATGGTATCAAGTAAGACTGGGAGGTATGTTATTTGTACTTCACCACCCTTCTCTGTCATTTGTAAAAAAAAAAAAAATGCTTGTTAACATGTTGACAATGTTTTTCAGCAAATGCCATAAAAAAGTTATAAAAATCAGTCCCTCAGCTTCTGATAAAAAAATCAGTGGCACAGCATTTCAAATTATGTGAAGCAAGCCAAATAAAAATTGGTGCTCAAAAGATAAATGAGAGAAGAGAGCAGACTTCAGCAAGGCCTCAAAGAGATGTTCTCATTGATGTCCAAAGGATGATGTTCTCATGGATGAGTAACTTGTCTTTGTGCTTTTGTAAAGGGCTCAAATACTGTTATGTTGAAAATACAGTATGCTCTCATGCTGTAAAATGTGTGTGATATAGAAGCTGGGAATTGTATAAATGAGTGTGCTTCTCTGGTGACTCTGTCTATTCAGTGGACTATACCTGTCTGTCTATACCTGTGGTTCACAGGCTTCTCTCTTGCTTTCCATGTTTACAGACATTTCAGTTTACTTTAAATTACTTTCCCAAAGCTCAATTGCTAAAGGGCTTATGGTAGCCTAATTGAAGAAAAAAGTGTAAGTTTATAGTATAAGTTAATAAACGTACCTTGTCCCCGATCACTGACTGGGGCTGATCAAAAGGTAGAATGATGTTATGTATATCACTGATTACTGCTGTAAGGTTTGGGGTGTTTTTGCACTTCCACAGTGAGCGAGTGAGTTTGCTTCAGTATGACGTTGCAGTAAGGGCCAATATAAAGCTTCAGGCAAAGAAACAAAGAGAGAAGCAATATTCCACCTAACTAAACCAAGGATTTCACATAGGGCAAACAGAGCTTTTGTTCCAACATGTAAAAAAAAAACTTGCCAGCTTTTGTTTGGTTCCCCTCTAAAATTTTATTTTGGACAGCTTATATTTTACAGCTTATATTTAGTGATAGCAGTGAGAACAGGCACTGCAGACATTGGTTTTCTTTTGTTCCACAGCAGGGTCAGTCCTGCTTCACGAAAATCTTCATGTGAAAAGTAGATAAGAGGATTCAGACCACAGTCTAGATATGACAAAATTGTGGACAATGTCCTTAAAAAATCTGGTGCCGGTGACAGGTCCATCTTAGCCAGCAGGATCAACTGAAGCAGAAGAAATATTCTGTCAGTGTTGATTTCAAGAACAACTGCTGTGAAAAAAAATGTTTTCCACAAAGAAAATGAAAATAAAGTCACTTAAAGTTGTTTTGTAAGAACTGGAATTAGATAAGACAGTCTTAACCTGGGAATACACCAGGTGCATATAATTGAGCTGGTATCTCTGATACGATTTTGTATAGTCTTTCTCATGGCTTGAAACCACATTCGGAAAGACTACACAAAATCGGGCATTTAGTCTACACTTGTCTTTTAATTTAAAATTTACTGGATTCCCCGTGCTGCTGCAGCCGTTCACAATGTATGGTTAGTTAGGATTCTGTGATTCAGATGATGCAGCAGAACACGTGTACATGAATGCTTACTCCGTTAATTAAACCCCATCATAAATCTCTTTTTTTCAGTAGATATTTCCAGACCCTATTTTATTCCTAAAGTGTTATACTTTAGGAATACTAAAACTATGTAATCTGTATGTGAACAGCTATAGGTCCCAAATTTCAAAATTCATATGGCCTGGATCTGGCCCACACAGTGTGCTTTCACACAGTGTGAATGACGGCCCTTTGGTGGCCCAGACCTGGTTTCCCTGAGGTAGCCCGCACATGGGCCAGCACAAGGCCAGTTGCAGACACACTGGAGGTCCTTTGCTGGCCCATGTGTTACCTCTGGCAAACCTGACATGTATGACAGCAAAATAATTTCACATCCTTCTGCATGCTAGGCCAATAAAGATGGCGGCTGCATGTCTCCGAAGTACATCCTCACAGGTTTTACTCCTATCAACAGATTGCACATCACTTTTATTTAATAGCGGATCGCAGAGGTCACTTAGAAAGTGGTTCACTTTTCCTTCTGGTTCCACAACTTTTTTGGCCCTAAGTAATCACACATGTCAGGAAAGCTTTAGGAAACTTTTTTATCTCAGGGAAGTCCACTGGGTAATCACTGGCTGACAGAGCAACTTTAAATCCACAAATTTTATTATGGACAATGATGTATCCATGTACACATTATCAAGGTAAAGCTTGTGTACCAGCAGAATCTCATCATCATATTTAAAAAAAAACAAAGAATTGCCACTGTACCTCAGACACAAAGAAGGGAGTGTAGCAGATCATACAACAGGACCCCAACAGAGGAGTAACTTTAGACAGATCTTCTGCTTCATTACTGACACGAAGAGAAAAATAAAATGGAGAGTGAAAAATGGTTAACCCATACCATGGGTATACCCCCCAAAAACCATAACAAAAACCAAATGTGTACCAAGGCCTAATCTTAGCTGAGAAGCAACAACATAAAGAAATAGTAGCACTTGTTTTGTTAATGTGCTAAACAATCTGTGGAAAAATTCAGTAAGTAAAATGTAAATTTTATCCTTGGATTTTAAGCTTTGTAATTTTGTAGCAAAAAAACCCCCCTTCAATATACATTAACAAGTTTCATGCTTAAATGCAAAACGGAATAGATTATGACAAGTACATGAATATCAAATAAAATAAGCTATATTTACAATTTAAAGTATAAAGTATAAAATTAAATAAAAGCATTTTTATATTAGTCAGAGGCCAAAAATGGGTTCTGTCAGTACTGTACTTCCTGTATGAAATAGATTTGATGTTTGTTCATGTGTATCTGACAGGTGTGTTTCTGACTGAGTGAGCATGTGTGTCTGTAAGCCTTTAAAGGACCATGCAGTGGCTGCAGTGAGAAATAGTCAGCATATCAGCACTGTGAAGTTTTCCTTGTCTTTTGATGCAGCAATGGCAGTAATGAGTGGGCAATACTGTGGCCTCACAGCAGGACGGTCTTGGGTTCAAAGCCACCATTTGGGCCAGGCCTTTCTGTGTGCCTGTGTGGAGTTTTCTTGTTCTTCCCATGTCTGGGTGTGTTCTCTCTGGATATCCGGGCTTCCCTCTACAGTCCAAAGACATGCAGTTAGTGGGCCTAGGTCTGAATGTGAGAGTGAATGATTGTATGTCTGTCTGTGTTAGCCGTGCGACAGACCTGTCCAGGGTATATTGCCCTATGGTAGCCGGGATACACCCCCGTCCACACTAGCGTTTTCAGTCGTTTTCACAGAGTTGTGCGTCCAGATTGAAACGGCCGAAAACGCTTACGTTTCAGTACTGCGCATGCGTGAAGCGCAAGAAGATTCGCCCTGCCTCATTTCTGTCAGCCATTTATTTACTTTCCGGGTCGTTGAAATGTTGCGGCAAAATGTTGAAGAAAAGCATTTTTTAAATGGACTAACAATGAGGTGGGGTTGTTGCTGCGAGTAACACAAAAGTACAAAGTTGCCAAAGCAAGTGAGAATTAAATAATTTGAAGAAAAGCTATCTGGAGCATGTACAGACTGATATTAACCTTTAATAGGGCTGTCAGAATTGAGAGCAAACAAAACAACTGCTGCATAATGCCCTCCGCTATCTCTGTTTAATTGGTCACATGACTAAAATGCGTCATCGTTTTCAAGTGTCCACACTGCGACGGGACAGCTCCGTTTTGAAATGTCTGTGTTTTCGAGAGCGTTTTCAAAACGCTGCATTTTTCCTTGGGGAAAACGCCGTCTCAGTGTGGACGGGAGGCCGAAACGGAGAGAAAACGATGCGTTTTCAAATGAATGGTAAATGGCCTGTATTTGTATAGCGCTTTTACTAGTCCCGCCTAGGGACCCCAACGCACTTTACGCACCCAGTCATCCACCTATTCACACACTGGTGGAGGCAGCTACAGTTGTAGCCACAGCTGGGGCAGACTGACAGAAGCGAGGCTGCCATATCACAGTAGGCGGTAGGTGAAGTGTCTTGCCCAAGGACACAACGACCGAGACTGCCCGAGCCGGGGCTCGAACCGGCAACCTTCCGATTACAAGGCGAACTCCCAACTCTTGAGCCACGGTCAATGATGAAAACACATTAGTGTGGACGTAGCCTCAGTCTGTTTTCTCCAGTCTCACCTGCCTGCCTCCCTGCCTTCACGGTCTGAAATCAAGGATCATTACTCCACTAGACTCACCCAGGCCTTGTTTCCTCGCTTCCCCCTTCCTGCATTACTCCACCTGCACTCAGTAAAAGGACCAGATGTTACAGTCCCTGATAGTGCATTGCTTTAAAAGGAGATAATCTTGGGGGATGGTTGTTATGTGAAAAGGCAGCCCAGAAACTTTACCAGCAGCACACATTGTTGTGTGGATTTTCTTTTGCACTCAACTTTCTCAGCTAGACACCTGAGGACCTGGCTGTGTCTCCATGTGTATCTGCCCTGAGTAAGGCTAGTCCTACAACCAACCAAGATGTGTTTGAGTGTGGCTGGGACTGTACACAGGGGGCAGGATGGGTCCTTTCAAAACCACAGCTGCAGATTTATTGGGGTAGGTAGCACATTGTATGTCACTCGGATTATGAAACTTAGTCTATTAGACTCCATTCCCCAGATTTCTCTCCATGAGGTTTCTGAGGTTTCCTCTTTTCCACACTCTCCCAATTCATCCAGCGACCCTGCTTGGCCAGCGCTACAGCTCTCAAACAAGTGAGACTGTTCAGACTGCCACTGTGGATTTCCTCTGTCATTACTCACCATCATCCAGTCTTGCACCACTGCCAAGCTCTGCCAGCCACGGTTCATGTTCCATCCCCTCTAGTGTGAAATACCATAGTCCATGTTCATAGCATTTTGCTACCGTAGTTTATGTTCATAGCTTTAAGCTCCTAGTCAGAGGACTCATAGTTCATATCCATGCATTCCAGCCTTGTTCTTAGTTTTAGCTTTTGCCTCCTCTGTATTTACCTTGTGCATGTAAATAAAGTTCTGTTCACTTCACTTTGAGCCTCCGCTTGAATCTGCTCCTGGGTCCACTTCTTGTTTCTGGGTCATAAGCCGTAACAGTTATTTGAAAAAGCCATGCCACTGCTTCCCTCCTCTCTCACACAGCTCAATCCACATGTACTGTCCATGGCACGTATGGGTCTTTCTGGAATGTGTAAGCAAACCTTGGAGCAGCTGGAGAACACTTCAGCTTACGTGGTTTATTTTTGGCATGGCTGTAAATCTTATACTTGCTACACTGAGGTCTGTAGTCATCAAGTGTTTTGAGTGCCTCAGCATATCAGAGACTGTCTACCCCCCTCCCAGAGCAAATTGGTCCATGAAGGATCACCATCGCCCTCCACAGAGCGCTGAGCCAAACAAACAAGCCAAACAAAGGCTTAGCACTGTAGGGCTTCGTTAGCATGTAGGACTCCAGAGGCAGCTGATGCACACTGGCAAGCAGAACATGACTCATGCAGTAGCTGAAACAAAGCCTCAAGTGTGGGAGGACTTTGGTGTGACCATGACTGGCAAACCATCATGCAGCTCTATATATCATAGAGATGTATGCCTATATTGCATGCCTTCAATATCATTTGAAGACATATGTAAGGCATTGACTGGAATAAATCACAGGGTGTCGCTGTTGAGCTGCATATACATTGTAGATTTAAGGTATTTTGACCATTTGTCCTCTACAGGGGAAAGCTGCTGTCACGGCCAGGCGGATCAGCTGCACGCTGATCAGCTCTTTCTCTCGCCGGGGTGGAACTCATTGTGGGTTCACGCCCTCGACAGATGAGACACCTGGGTCTCATTAAGACGATCAGCATTTAAACCAGGAGGCGACTGCTGTTCATCACTGGATCGTTGTCTACCGCGCGTTAGTGAAGTCAAGCTACAGCAAGTCTAGTTAAGAGTATTTTCCTTTGTGCGTCGTACTTAACCCTGTCTACAGAGCTTCCTGGATTTTCCCCCGTGTGATTCCCGTGTGGCAGTGTCCCCATGGACTTCCCTGGAGACCCCTTCTTCCCTCACTCAGCTGTATATAGCACACCCCCCCCCCCCCCCCCCCCGCACCTTCTTGTATATACACCTGGTGAATTGTAAATAAATCCTTCTTGTGAGCATCAGAACCGGAGTCCTGTGCTTGAGTCCTCCTCCAAACCGTAACAGCTGCATCCCGCTGAGATGCCTTCTGCACAAGAAGCAGTCTGGGGGACGAGGAATAACTGGCCCATCACTAGGGTAATGCCACTGAGGTAGCTAAACAGCTTCTTGTTGGCTGGAGCCCTGGGGTAAGCGAAGTTTTCCCTGAGTTCCTAAAGGCTTTAGATGTTGTAGGGCTATCTTGAATGACACATCTCTGCAACATTGCATGGAGATCTGGGGCAGTGCCTCTGGACCGGCAGACTGAGGTGGTGGTTCCCATCTTTAAGAAGGGAGAGAGGTGGATGTACACAAGAGGATCACACTCCTCAGTCTACCTGGGTAGGTAGGTCTATTCCACAGTACTGGTTGTTAAACTTCGGACACAGAGGAGCAATGGGGTTTCTGTCCTGGTCGTGGAACACTGGATCTGATCTTTATCCTCTCAAATATATTTGAGGGAGTGTGGGAGTTTGACCGACCAATCTACATCTGTTTTGCATTAAACAGCATCCCTCGGAGTGCCCTATGGAGGGGTGCTTCAGAAGTGTAGAGTGTCTGGTGTCCCATTTTCGTTGGGTTTTGGATTTCACCAGGACTGCCCTTTCTCACTGATTATGTTCATCATTTTTGTGGACAGAATTACTGGGATTAGCCAGGTGGCAGCAAGCTCCTACTTTGCTGGCCTCAGAATTTTATCTGTGCTTTTTTGCAGATGATGTGATTTTCTTGGCTTCATCACGTGGTGGCCTCCAGCTCGCATTAGAGCAGTTAACAGCAGAGTGTGAAGTGGCAGGAATGAAAATCAGCACCTCCAAATCTGTGGCCATGATTGTCAACCAGCAAAGGGTGGAGTGCCACCCTCGGTCAGAGAAGAGTTGTTACCACAAGTGGAGAAGTGGAGGTATCTCAGATTCTTGTTCACGAGTTAGGGGAGAGATTAAATAAAACCTTGATAGATGAAATGGTGGCCACAGCTGCAGTTATGCGGATAGTGTACCAGTCCATTGGGGTGACGAGAGAGCTAAGTGTAAAAGTGAAGCTCTCAATTTACCATTCAATCCATGTCCCTACCTTCATCTATGGTCTTAAGCTATGGGTTGTGACTCAAAGAGTAAGCTGGAGGATGTGGCTAGGGAAAAGGGGGGTCTGGGTTTCTCGGCTTAGGCTGCTGCCCCCGCAACCCAGCCGTGAATAAGTGGAAGACAATGAATGGGTGGATGGACAATTGTATTATTATTTATATCCGTACAATATTTTTTGGTAATGATGTAATAATGCAGCTTGATTTTTATCTTAAGGTGTGAAGAAAACGTTTTAAGAAGAGCAAATAGAAGAAGAACCAGGACAGTTGTGTCCTCCATCACAGATCGTGTGCCGACTGTGGTGAGTTAAGGGGTTTACCTGCAGGTTCAAGGTCACTGCATTCATAGAAGACTGTTCAAAGAAGTCCTACAATTAGTTAATGCTTCAATTAGAGATGGCACGATACCACTTTTTTATGTCCGATACCGATACCGATATCATAAATTTGGATATCTGCCGATACCGATATGAATCCGATATAGTGTTTTTTAATCAACAAAACTGTTTTTTAAAATATCTTGCTGCATTTTGCAAGTCTGCAAGTTCATACTCAAGTTTAAAACAACAACTACACTAAAGCTATTCTGTTATACCTGTATACAAAAAAAATATTTCATAGTTCAGCAATACTGATCAATCTAATAAACTTAGACCTACACCATCCTCCCTATTCTGGTATTTTAAAGAGTACTTAGCGTAAATATTAAGCAACCTAACTAATAGGGTTCCAACTCCCAGCAACAACAAAAATAAATAAATAAAAAATAGGGAACCACCCCTCACGCTCCACCTCATGATGCTTAATCAACGTAATCAACCTTAATTTGATGCAGTGTGAAAAAAAATGCACAGAAATCAATTATTTTTCAAGAAATATTAAATAGATTCAACATCTTTCTTCAACAAAATTGCAGACTGCACAGATGGTACCTTCCCAAAGGAAAAAGTACTATAGCTTACTAGGGTATATATATTAGACTTAATAGTTACTATATACAGTAATTGACTTCTATTCATTTTACATCAAATTAAAACTTTGGGTGTCAGATAATTATTTATTAAAAGCTAGACATTTTAAATGAGAATAAGAAAGAAAAGTATGTCTTTGTGCCCCCTTTTCCCAGTTAATGCCCTATCGGCCCCCCTGGCTAAACTTTGCTAGATCCGCCCCTGCACAGTTACCAGCCGTCAGCTACGTAGAAAAAGATCCTGGTGTAGAAAGTAATATTAAATAAATTCTAACAACAGCTTATCAAGCTTAAACGTGCTGCTGTTGTTCAGCCGCTGGTTTCCTCTTTCTGGTGCAAAGTGGGCCAAAAACAAACAAGAGAGACGGACTCACAACAGAAAAGCCGATCAGCTGATCATTAGCAGTTTCAGATTGAAGTAGCAGCCGGAGAGCGAGAGGCAGTCGCTAGTTAAGCTTAACTGGGAATGCTTTACAAACATTCAGAGATGGACTTACACACTTGCTTTACTTCTCTCGGGGATAACTTTGTCGGAGATGAAATGCCAGGTTGCTAGCGAAGCTCCACATGCTATCCAGACCACCGACAGGTCCCGCATGCCACAGCTGCTCTATCACGTGATGCATACTGCTCCGACGTTCTGAGGCGAGTTACGGCGTGTTGCAAGTTTTGTGAGGTGCTTTCGTGATATTTAATGGATCGGATTACATTTTTTTATTTTTCTCCGATATCCGATCCAGTAATTTAGGTCAGTATCGGACCGATACTGATACGTAATATCGGATCGGTCCATCTCTAGCTTCAATATTAAATATCTATCTATCTTAAAGATCAATCTGTCTCTATTAATTAGCTATATAACTCAGGCTTTTAAGGTGGCAGTAATTAGACTATTACTTAAAAAGTCATCCCCTGACCCAGCTGTCAGTCCATCTTAATTTCCCATCCCATTCCTATTTTATTGTCTATAATAAATGCGTAAGTCCATTTGGGTCCTCTCTCCATTTTTCCACAGACCTGATGTGACAGAAAGACCGGACCTGTGCCGCTATAATGGACCCAGTGGACCTCAAACTATACAAGCAGGAGCAAGCAGCGGTTTCCCTTCTGGAGGGGAAGCTGAGGTAGAAACCGTTGCTCAAACCCGAGTAGAAGCACATTTTCAACAGGACTTGTCTGGCTCTGGGGTCCCTCAAAAGCTGCACTCCACCCCTGCCGCCCCACCTGCACCTGAGCCTCAGTAGTGGAAAGTGGGTGTCGCTCGCCAATCTTTGGCTGCCCCACTGCCTCCTCATCAACAAGGTCTTTCACCTTGACATGGCTCAGCAACTCTGCCTCCTGTCTTGGCATAACGGATGCTCCATAACTCAGCATCTCTTCTCTCTCCACGAGGCTCCTGCTGTCACTGCTGCTCTTCTCGTGCGGAGCAGTACCCGGTGGTGAGTGAGACAGACTTTTTTCCTCTCTATCACCATAGGTCAACGGCTCCTGTTCGCGCTGCTAAATAGCTAACGACTGTTTATGAACAACCTAAAGAACTGTTTTGCCCTCTGAGTGTATCACCAAGGACATTTACATCTTCAATCACTTCTCTCTTCCTGTGAACATGCCAGAACCTTTCTCTCCACCTCAGCTCCTGCATGACTGCTGGGCATGCTGCCGCCATCCAGAACTGTTTCGTCTCTATATATCATAGAGATGTATGCCTATATTGTATGCCTTCAATATCACTTGAAGACATATGTAAGGCAGTGACTGGAATAAGTCACAGGGTGTCGCTGTTGAGCTGCATCCTCTGCAGGACACCGTAGTTCAGGTTTCTCATTTCCGCCGGTGCCATCTTGGTTCAGTGTTCACTGTGGTTTGCAAAGGTAAGCACTGCCAGTGGCATACCACATTGGTTTTGTAGTGTTCTACTGTATGACATAGCATTTTTTAATTAAACTAAGCATATAATGTGTTTATTAAGAGGTTCATGCACTTTCCGATTAGAGTGTGAGGAGTTTGTGTTTATGTTTCGTTTGGAAATATCTGCCACAATTTTGGGCTACATTTCTGCTTGTTAGCAGTGCACCTGCAAAGTAATGCAAGAAGGAGCACAGCTACTATTTGCTAGTTGTCCCGCTATGTTAATTTACCTGAACCCAAGGAAAGTTGTAAAGGTGCCTTCATCACATGAATACTTTTATGTAATGTGTTTTTTGTTGTTGTTGTTGGCTTTTGCTATGTGTTAATACTCACTGAGTGTTTACTGTGGTTTGCAAAGGGCCAGCAGCAGAGTTGGACTGGTTGAATGAATTTATTAATCTAGGCTGGGCTACTGTAATTCATTATTATCTGGCTGTCCAAAGAACTCCCTGAAAAGCCTTCAGTTAATCCAAAACGCAGCCCTGAGAGTACTGACAGGGA
Source organism: Mchenga conophoros (assembly GCF_057382185.1). NCBI lineage: Eukaryota > Metazoa > Chordata > Actinopteri > Cichliformes > Cichlidae > Mchenga > Mchenga conophoros. The sequence goes on along the minus strand of NC_140531.1, from coordinate 2,239,503 downwards.
CTAGAAAAAGACAGCATTTTTCCACATTGGTAAATCTAGAATCAAATGGGTAAATCCTTCCATTCACATAAAAGGTCTTGATTTCACTATTTATGTGCTTATAGATACACCACTCTTTAGTTCTCAGAATCAGAATCAGAGAGACTTTATTTATCTCCAAGGGGCAATTAAGATAACACACAGCCGCATGATGTTAAAGATAAGGACAACAAGAACAGGCAATAAGAGTGAGATAATAAATACACAGATAATTCCAGTATATACAGTTTTAAAATTAAAGTGACTGAATAAGTGAATAAGTAACTGTAAGTGAATAAAGTGAATAAAGCGTCAGCAGTTTAAAAAAAGAGTGTAGAGTAGTTTATGTTTATGGATGTGGGAAATGGTCTGGAGTTAAAAAGCAGAGTGGCTTTGGCGATAAAGGTGGCTCTTCTCCTCTCGGTCCTGCATTTCCTGCAGGACTGAGCATTGACCAATGATTTTAGAGCACACTGATGCAGTGTGCTCTAAAATCATTGGTCAATGCTCAGTCCTGCATTTCCTGCAGGACTGAGCATTGACCAATGATTTTAGAGCACACTGATGCAGTGTGCTGCAGTCTGTTCCTGTATGAAGGCTGAGGGAGTGGAACCAGCAGGTGATGGAGAAGGTCATGATGCTTTCCAGGAAGGCATAGTAAAAAGTCATCATGATGGGTGTGCTGACTCCAAAGCAGTTGAGTTATAAGGAGGTGTAGCCGTTGGTGGCACCTCCTGAGAATCTCCTCTGTGTTGGCAGAGAATTTCAGGTTGTCAAAGATGGTTCCCAGGTATTTGTACTCCTCAGCTACCTCCACTGGCTTCCCGTGGATGGTGGTGGTGACTGAAGCAGCCAGATCCCTCTGCCTACTGGAGAAGGTCACCACCATCTCTTTGGTTTTCCTCATGTTCAGTTCAAGTTTGGAGCTGTCACACCACTCTACAAACTCCTGCAGAGCGGGCCCGTGGTGTTGTGAGGGGCCTGACAGCAGTGACAGGAGAACTGTGTCGTCAGCATATTTCACCAGGTGACAGTCGGGCTGTGTGGATCTGCAGTCATCGGTGTAGAGGATGAAGAGCAGGGGGGAGAGCATACAGCCCTGGGGGGAGCCAGTGGAGGTGGATCGGAGACCGGAAAGAGAGCTGTTGACCCGCAGTCCTGTTGGTCAAAAAGTCCAATATCCACAGGATTAGCTGATCATCCAGGAAAAATCGGGAGGAAAGTTTAGTGGGCAGGATATAAGGCTGCAGAGTGATGCACGCTGATGAGAAATCAGCAAACAGAAGTCTGGCGGAGCGATCAGGGAGCTCCAGATGTTTGTGGATGGAGTCCAAGATGAAGATTTTTGCATCATCGACACCTCTGCGTGCACGGTAAGCAAACTGGAGTGGGTCCATCAGGGGGTCAGTTGCTCTTACGATGTGCTGTTTTATGATCTTCTCCATGGCCTTCATCACCAGGGAGGTGAGGGCCACGGGACGAAGATCATTCAGAGACTTTGTGTTGTTTCTTTTGGGGATGAGGATGACTGTGGAGTGTTTCCACAGCTGGGGGACGGTGTGACTGTCGACTGAGGGTTGAAATAGAGTCCAGAACACACTTCCTAGGTGCCCTGCACAGTGGCTCAGAGCTCGACTGCTGATGTTGTCAGGGCCGGGTGAGCTCCTCTCCCTGGTCCTTCTGAGGGCTCTCACCACGTCCTCAGTGCTGAAGGTGAGTGCAGAGCTGCCAGGTTTGACTGAGGATCTGGACTCCTCAAGCTCGGTGATATTGTCCATCTCAAACCTGGTGTAGAAAGCGTTGAGGTCATCAGGGAGGGAGGAGGGGTTGCTGCCCTCCACCTGGACGGTTCTGGGGGTGGTGACCACAGTATCCACAGAGGCCATGGTTTTGAGGCCCTGCCAGGCTGAGCAGAGGTCCCATGTGGGGAATTTGTTTTTCAACAGTGTTTTTGTACTCCATGACTTGTTCGTTGATGTCATCAGAGGGAGAAAGAAGGCTGTCCCAGTCAGTGGCTTCGAAACATCCTTGTAGGATGAGGATACTTTCCGCTGTCCACTGCTTGATGTTTTTGGTGACCTTTTTAATCCTCTTGATGACTGGGGTGTAAGCAGGGGCCAGCAGCACGGTGTGGTGGTCTGCTGAGCCGAGAGGGCGGAGGAGTGGGGCTTTAAATGCATCTGGTACAGAGCCGTAGCATTTATCCAGAGTCTTCCCCTGATGTGTGCTGCATGTAACATACTGTTGGTATCCTTTAAGCGACTTGTCAGGGGAACAGTGGTTGAAATCACCCAGGATGAACTTGGGAGAGTCCGGTGATAACTGCTCCAGTTTGTACATATCCATGTGTTAGAACGGCCCAGTCAAAGTCCAGATCTAAATCCAATCGAGAATCTGTGGCAAGATCTGACAACTGCTGTTCACAAACGCTGTCCATCTAATCTGACTGAGCTGGAGCTGTTTTGCAAAGAAGAATGAGCAAAGATTTCAGGCTGTAGATGTGCAACGCTGGTAGAGACAGACCCTAAAAGACTGGCAGCTGGAACTGCAGCAAAAGCTGGTTCAACAAAGTATTGACTCAGGGGGCTGAATAATTACGCACACCCCACTTTACAGTTATTTATTTGTAAAAAATGTTTGGAATCATGTCTGATTTTCGTTTCACTTCTCACGTGTGCACCACTTTGTGTTGGTCTTTCATGTGGAAGTCCAATAAAATTTATTCATGTTCGTGGCTGTAATGTGACAAAATGTGGGAAAGTTCAAGGGGGCCGAATACTTTTGTAAGCCACTGTATATAGTCAGTCTCAGCTGACTGTCAGTTCACCTTAACTTAGTCTAGCCCAGGGGTCGGCAACCTGTGGCTCTGGAGCCGCATGCGGCTCTTTTGTCCTTATACTGCGGCTCTGGGTGGTTTGGGAAAATAAATTAGAAGTATTGAGCTGAAGTGTATTTTATTTGTGTTTAGTTCTGTTTTTTAACTTGTAGTTCTAAATTGGAAGATTATTGTGATTTTGAAATATAAAAATAAAATTATATCTTATTATTTTTTCATCGTCAAAATAAGCGTCACACTCGCAGAAGCCGGTGTACCCGTCGAAACGCCGTGCATTTATCGAGACTTTCGACCCCAGGTAGGCCAATCGTGGATCTTCGGATCCACATTATGTCGGCAGCTGTTCTCCACCGTGAACTATGTTAAAAATAAACACCGCTCACGCCTCACAGATGACAGCTTACAGTCCTGCGTAAAGATGAAAGCCCCAATTTGCAGACGCTGTGCGCAGAGGTTCGGGACCACAAGTCTCGTTGTAAACATATCACGGCAGACCCGACGATGTTTCCACGAACACGCTTTTCAGCATCTCTTTATTGACCACTTTTCACACACGGTTGCTGTACGCACACAGCCGGCTGTAGCTTTGCAGCTCACAGCCCGACACACACCAACACAACCAAGGTGCGTCCGCCTCCCCTTCAGCGGCGCTGCAGACCACGCCCCGCCACACACATTAACCAGGCAAAATACATATTTAGGCAGAATTTTGCAAATATCTATTTTTTTTTCAGCAGCATAGTGCTTTTTTTCCAATTATTTTTTAAAAGTCAGGTCAAGGCTCCAAAAGCCCAAAGGCGATATGAGGATGGCTCACAACAGTTTTTGTTTGCTGGATCATTTTAGTTCAGCTGGGTGTCTTTCCTTTTGTTATATTTCTTTAAGAGTTCAAAATGTGTTAATTACATAAATAAAATGTAATTTTCTCTGCAACTTCATGGATTTAAGCAACACACCTTAGTTGCTCTGTGGATTCTTTTAAAAAGCAGTTAAAAACTTTTCTGTTCAAACAAGCCTTTTGTTGATCCACGTATTTTATATTCTTTACATTCTTTACATCTGATCTTTTACATTCTGTATAATGTCTATTGATTGTATTGTTTATTTTAATATTTGTGTACAGTGCTTTGTGACTGCCTGTCTGTGAAAAGCACTTAATAAATAAACTTTACTTACTTTAGTTGTTCACACAAAGTATAAAGGTAAAAAACAAAATGTATAGTGTTATCTTCATTTTAGATTTCAAAAAGTATTTGCGGCTCCCAGTGTTTTCTCTTGCATGGAAACCGGGTCCAAGTGGCTCTTTGGGTGTTAAAGGTTGCTGACCCCTGGTCTAGCCAGTACCACTAGCTTAAGATGAAATCTTAAACTCAACACAGATAGCTAAGAATCACATAAACCTCAGAACCCTCCTGATTAACTCATTTACACAGCTAAATGTCTCTACATAAGAAAGATATTCTCAACAAATCATTACATAGTCCTGAAACAAACAAAAGAAAACATTCCTATTGAAAAAACCCTTCTCTTAGTTTAGCCTGGTGATGTCAGACATGACATCATCAGCACTTTAAAAGTCAGGAAATGCTGGGCAGGCCCTTTCCAACACCTGAGCTACATGGAGACTCAGAACAAAGAAACAATGGTAAGAATGAACAAATAAGTTAAATGTGCAACATAATGAAAAAATAAAATAACTTGTGGCTATTTGAGGATTTCACAGCATGAAACCCAGAGGATTTATTGTTCCCAACTCACTGTAGATCACAAATAAAATTTCCTAGTTTTGCTCACTGCCATTGGATCGGAACTTAGATGAATTTTTGGGAACTTTGTAAGGAGGTTTGCCTCCTCAAAATGGATTATATCCTGCATGGGAGAAGAATTAAGCTATGACCAGGGTGTTCTCCACGTCCACAAAAATAAGCAAGCAAAACTGGTAGTAGATAAATAGCAACAGTTTAGATTTGATTATCTTAAGCTTTTAGTTTTTTCCTAAATTTTTTAAGAATTTGATTCTGTGATTATTTATTACTGACTGAGCTGTTTGTATGGGTATTAACATCCCCTCTTTTGAAGTTCTTATAGGTTACATTAACCTTTAAAATAAACAGATTCCTACTTTCCAGGCCACTAAAGTAAATCCTAGCAAATTTCCAAGTGCTATAGATCATTAAGGAATTAATGAATGTGGCTGTTGACTGTAAGCAAGCTTATTTATTTATTTATTTATTTATTTATTTATTTATTTAGCACTTTTCACAGATAAAAATGACAAAGTGCTTCACAATAAAACCAGAAATAAAAATAAAATAATAATATCCATCCATCCATCCATCGATTCGCTTCCGCTTCTCCTTTTCAGGGTCGCGGGGGGCGCTGGAGCCTATCCCAGCTGTCATAGGGCGAGAGGCAGGGTACACCCTGGACAGGTCGCCAGTCTGTCGCAGGGCCAACACACAGGGACAGACAACCACTCGCACCTAGTGACAATTTGGATTATCCAATTAACCTATCCCCTCAAGCTGCATGTCTTTGGACGGTGGGAGGAAGCCGGAGTACCCGGAGGGAACCCACGCAAACACGGGGAGAACATGCAAACTCCACACAGAAAGACCCCGGCCTGATGTTGGAATTGAACTCAGGACCTTCTTGCTGTGCGGCAACAGTGCTAACCACCGTGCCACCGTGCTACCGTGCTGCCTAGAATAATAATATAAAACAATAAATTGAAAACATAAAACAACAAATGGATTAAAAACTTGTCTGTGTAGAAATATCTTCAGCTGCTTTTCAAAAGAGTCAGTGGAGAATGTACAGCGTAAAGACAATGGAAGAGAATCCCCACATGTTTGGATCCTAGTACATGGGGCCAACAGCAATCCCTGACCTGAAGACCCAAGAGCTGTAGAAGAAGCATGAGGTTATATCTGAGGTAATATCTTAGAAATTACCACATATCATGTTTCTATTTTCTGCCTTTTTACCCTACTGTTACCTTTTTATTACCAAGTTGTAATAGAAAGTGTTACCAAAGACTGTTACAGTAAACCACAAAAGAAGCAGTAAAAGCACGAATAATCATCTGAAGTTCCACCTGTGACACCAGTAGTCTGAGTTTAGAAATTTCTTAGGTCATCAAAACTATTCAGAACAAGTTGTTTGTGGTGGTTCGCAAAACGACCTTACCTGTCAAATATGACGCCCAAATTTCTGAGACTTTATTGAACAGAAGAGTCTAAGAAGCTGATTAATTCCTGAGATTATATGGCCAGGAGCAATAATCAAACGTTCTGTTTTATTTGTATCTAACTGGAGGAGGATGTCATTTAACCCTTGCTTGATTTCTGTCAGACAATTAATAAACTAGGCTTTGAAAGAATAGTATAACAGTATAACTGACAGTCATCAACGTCTGATAAGCAGTTGCTACTATTCAACATTGCCTCAAACTGTTTTTGCACTTCTTTCAGCTGGTTTACCTGTCACTGAAGTGGCAGCCAGTAGCCATTATTACAGAGCAGCCAAAGATGAGCAGTAAGGGGAAGAAGATGCAAATGGAGAAAGCACAGAGATTGTAGACCAGCATGTCTGAGGAGCTGCTCTCCCAGAACACAGTACAGAGAGTCTCAGCAGGATCGTACCTGGAAATCAAAGACGGTAAGACTGACATGGATATAAGAACAGAGAACTGCAAAGCACATGTGAAGGCTTTCAGTTAGCTACATACCTGATCCAAGCATAGACAACAGGGATGCTCCCAAAAACTACCCCTGTAACCCAAGAAGCCAAACATGCTGTCACCATGACAACAAAGATGGCGCCATCTATCGAATTGATGCCAATTGATCTCTGCACACATAGGACTGCTGTAAGATAAATAAAGTATATCTTAATTTACCTTAAAATGTTGTTACAATGGCCCAAACATGAAAAACAACCTAGATTCATGAAATAAAACAATACAAAGTCATTCTTATTGTGTTTTAAATGTTTTGCTAGCTCTGGTTCATTTGTATTAAAGCTTGTGTAAATTCAGAACTGTTTTAGCTTCACGAGTTTCAGAATATTCTGCCAGATTATGTTTCCCAAACCAAAAGATTGACTAATTGACCTAATTAAGTATCCTGACAAAAGGCTGTATAGGGCCAACTGGCCGTCATGGTGTGGTGTGGTGTGTGGCAGGAGCTTCAACTAGCAAGGCCTGTACGAAACGTGCAGGGTGTGTCAGAGATTGAAAGGGCAGGAGGGCGCTGGAGAGGAAGGTCTGGGAGCAGAGTCAGTGAGACTTGAGTGTGGGCTGGTAAAGTCTGGAGCTTGAGCTAAAAGCTGGAGCAATGCACCACAGCCTGTTGGATCCCTGTGTTGTGTCAAGTCAATATACACTGTGAGATCGGCATACGTGTAGCACAAACACAGCTGACGCTGTTAGTGATGCTGTTCCTTTCTCTTCAAAATCACAAGGGTCCAATGAGTAGTGTAAGTCAACTACTGGTAAGGACATAATAGAATGGGGGGCACATAGACCAATCACTGTATTGGACCGGGACTATAAAATGTATACTACCATTTGGCAAAAAGACTGGAAGTGATGTATTTTTTAATCAATGACCAGTCTGGAATCACCCAGTATAGGAAGACTCATGATAATATAGGAAGAGCTTTTCATCCCACTGAATGTGTAAACAGAGAAGGAGTGGGGGCTATGTTTGAGTCTGGCTGTAGAAAAGCAGCATTTGATTCAGTTGGATGGGAATTTCTTTATAAAGTTATGGAAAAGTTTGGTTTTCACAAGACGTTCACACACAATACAGCAAGCTTGCATGTTCGTTTGTGTATGTTTTGTTTTGTTTTTTTGTTTGTTTGCTTTTCATGTGTGTGTGGTTACAGGTTGCTGACCTGTTTTATTTTACTTCTGCTCTGTCATTTTATTTTTTACCTTTTCTTCTTGTTTCTCTTTAAAAAACCTCATTTAGATTTATTTATTATTATTACTACCTACAAATAGGTACTGTGTATTGATTTCAAAGGACAAACGTTATTTTTTATTAAATTAAAAAAAAATTTTTTTACTGGTTTAGTCTTAAAAGGGTAGACATTTGTACACAGCACTGAATGAAATAAAGCATGAAATAAAACTCAGTAAAAGTTTTCAGTTAAGTAGTTGTCTGGTTCAGTTATTTACCTCATAACATTTGAATGGAACATCTACCTTACATTAAACTCAGTGCCCATTATGTTTAGCCAAGCTCCATTTTCAAGGGTTTAAACACAGAACAGAGTCCTGTTGTCCTATGTGTATGAAGCTGTGTAGTACCTGTACTCCCTATAGATGAGCTGACAAGCACAAACTTTAGCAGGGTGACCACCTCACACCACGGGGACGTTTGACCTCCTGTGAGTATGGTCAGCATGGAGGACGAGATGAGGAGGAGGCAGGAGCCTTGACAACACAGTTCATTATCAGAAATGAGTTAGTTATCATGACACTGAGAAACCAACAAACAAAGAAAAGTATAAAAATGATTATAAATATTATTATTATTATTATTATTAATTAATCAGTAGTATTATTTATATTTATTTAGAACACCCTTTAAAAACGGCCAAAGCCAGCATACAATAAATGAACAAATGAAATAATGGATAGCCATTGGTGTTGGTGCATTTTTACCCAAGTCTGAGAGGGTTAGACTCATAAAAGGAAACCAGCAACGACAGCAGAACTTTCCTCGGCACTTAGAATCAATGACACAAGAGGAGGAGTGAACATACAGTCATCTTTAAAAAAGTGCTTACCAAATTAGAAGCTTATTAAAGAAAAACACACTGGTTGACATGTAAGTTAAACCAGTTGTTTTGATGCATAAACCACCTTGATTTTATATCAATATTTTTAAACAAGCTGTGGACATGGACATTTATTCAGCTGACAAACACCCTGATTATGCAACAGCACCGCCTACAACTGCAAAGCTCTCCAGCGAGTAGTGCGGTGCTCTGAACGGATAATTGGAGGTGAGCTTCCCTCCCTCCAAGACATCTACAGGAAGCGCTGCCTGAGGAAAGCGGGGAGGATCATCAAGGACTCCAGTCACCCCAGCCATAAACTGTTCAGACTGCTTCCATCAGGAAGGAGGTTCTGCAGCATCCGGTCCCGTACCAGCAGACTGAGAGACAGCTTCTTCCACCAGGCCATCAGACTGCTGAACACTTCATAGACACCTCAGCTTCACTACTGGAACTTTAACATTATGCACTCCATACTGTACAGTAATGCCACTGTTTTGCACATATTCAACTCTGTATATTTTTATATTTTTTATTTATTGTTTACTCTATTTAATTTGTAAAATATGTACACACACACACACACACACACACACACACACAGAAAAATATTTAGTATACACATCCAGAAATGCATACACTATTATATATTGTACATATATTTATTAGTTTCAGATGTAGCCATTCTTGTATTTTGCTTGTTTACATTATTGTATTTTGCACATCTCTGTTGCTTGTGAAGCTCGCACACAAGAATTTCACTCACATGTGCTGTACCAATGTACCTGCAACATGTGATGTGACAATAAAAGTGATTTGATTTGATTTAAAAGGATTATGCTGCCTCTTCATTTGTACATTGAAATGTTTTTTAGTCCCATTGCCACAGGTGCATAAAAGTAAGGGCCTAGCTCACTGAATTGAACTGAAGAACTCTACAGACCTTAGTTAGCATGTTAAATGTAAAAGTTAATGACAGTGTCAGGATGAGGTCGTGGACGAAAGAAGGAGGACCCAAACGCTGGACTCACAGGTAGGTGAAGATTGGTGTTTTATTGTCAACGGAGTGAACAAACAGAACAGAAGTAGGAAACGGCTGGCCGGCTGACTGAATGGATGAATGAAAGACTGACTGACAACTGACCGGCTGACCTGACGGAACTGAACAGAGGACAACCTAACGGCGGCGAGAACAACATCACAATAACATCAATGACACGACATTGGACTGGTTGAACTGAGGGACATAAATACACAGGCTGAGTGATGAGAGATTAGAACCTGGTGAGTACACAGCTGAACATAATGACCTAATGATAAACGGGAAGAGGACGGAACATAATGCACATGGACCAAGGCTAACACAATAAAACAGGAGGTGAAGCAGACAGAATATAAACAGTGAACATGAACTAAGAATACTGGGTCAAAGACCCAGAAACCCTGACAGACAGTTCTATTAGAAAAAGACAGAACTAGTATGACTTGTTTGTCAGAAGAAAGCCTCTCCTCTTTAAAAGAGCATGGCAGCAGGTATTAGCTTTGCAAAGTTTCATCTTAACAAACCTCAAGATTTCTGGAACAGGAAAACATTTCTTGTTGATTAAGAACTTAATTTAAAATATTTAAATTAAAATCTGCTAATAATAGACAAGGTTTTACTAGCAGAAGGGTGTTTTCATAATGAGGCATTGCTTTTGATATAATAACACAATTGAATAACAATTAAACCACTGGTAATTGTCAGTTAATGGTAAATATTGATTTCTATAAGAATAACATTGATAAAACTTCCTCTAGTGGTTTGGTTTTCTACACACAAAGATATCTAAGATGAAACATCAGTGTGAGGAACAATCAAACCTCCTTACCAGAACTTTGACAAGCAGAGCTAAACTGTTTCCCATAACACCCATGGTCATCTCCAAGCCCAACACAGTCACCAGAACCCACTTTTCTGGATTTGACCATGGAGAGTCAATGAATGCAGTCCCATTAAGCAACCCAGTCACTGTCACACAAGAAATACACAATACAGCAGAGTTTGTTATAACATTCGTGCTTCTGCAGGAAAAAGTCAAGTTTACCTTTTGTTTTCTTTTGTTTTCTTTTGTGGTTGTTTTGTCTCAAGCAAGCAACTGGTTACCTTTATGGCAATAATGGACCAATTATTATAGTTATATATTGATAATTATAATAATTGAATTAATTATAATTGTTATAGTTACATTTACTATTATTACTTTGAAAAGGAAGGTTTAGATTTAACTTAGAAAGTAAATGTTTTGAAAGTATATTTTTCTAATATACAACGTTTATATTTAAGGGTTTATATCAAAACTCTTTCAAATTTTGACAGCAAATAGGCTGCACTTACTTGTATGATGAGTCCTGTGTCCACAGCCTTCAACACTGGTTACTGGGTAGTTTGTAATAAGTCAGCACTAGCGCTCAGATAAAAGTGTCATCAAAACCATTTTCAATTAAAATTCACATGCTTCATTAAGCTCATAGAGAATGGCTCTGATGCACTTTCTGTGTGTGCTTTAAATGATCTTCTACGAACACTAATATTACTACTAGTTAACACCATCATCACATAAGTGAAAACAACACAGTGGTAAAATGTTATGCCATAAAATAAATGTGGAATTTTTCCAAATGAACAGGGAATAAACATCACTGTAATAGCAAATGCAGACACTATATTCCCAAAAGTATTCACTCACCATCCAAATCATTTATTTCAGGTGTTCCAGTCACTTCCATGTTGTTTAAAATCAAGCATTAGACTGCTTCTGCACAAACATTGTGTAGAAGTGAATTCCAGCATGGCACTGTGATAGGAGGACACTTTTGAAACAAGTCCAGTCATAACATTTTCCCACTACTAAATATTCCACAGTCAAATGTTAGTGGTATTAAAACAACGTAGAAACAAATGGGAAGAGCAACTCAACGATGACGTTTTCAGCCATGTAAAATCAAAGAGTTCGGTCAGCAGGTGCTAAGATGCATAGTGTGCAGAGGTCTTTCTTTCTGCAGAGTCAAACGGTACAGACCCCAAACTTCATGTGGCCTTCACATTAACTCAAGAATAGTGCGTAGAGACATTCATGGAATGAGTTTCTAAGGCCGAGCAGCTGCATCCAATTCTCACATCACCAAGCACAATGCAAAGCATTGCCAATGGATTTGATAACCGTGGAGACGTGCTCTCTGGAGTGCTGGCTCACATGTGTCTGTCTGGGTATGATGGTTGCCAAGAGAATGGCACTTATTGTGCCAAGTATAACGTCTGGTGAATTATGGTGTGAGGTTGTTTCAAGAGTTGGGCTCTGTCCCTTGGTTCCATGAAAAGAACATTTCATGATTTAACATGCAAAGACATGCTTCCGACTTTGTGGCAAGATTTTGGTCACCACCCTCACAGTGACATGTGACGACTCTGTGCCAGGGTCTTTGTGTAGCCCAATTATCTGCAGATGTTTCATCTGTGGTGAAATGACTATAGCCAACTAAGCTTGTAGAAGATGAAGATGTTTGTGGGGATGGCCCCTAACTGTGCATATTCCTGATCCTAACCCGGTAGAACGGCTTTGGGATGAACTTCTGTGAGCAGACCTCATCCAATACCAGTATGTGATCTCACAAACGCTGATCTGGAAGAATGGTAAAAAAAAAATCCCATAAACATACTCCTCAACTCAAACCTTCCCAAAAGAGTTGAAGCTGTTATAGGGAATGTCGACATCATATTAAACCCTATCAATTATTAATGGGATTGCACTAAAGTTCATGTGCTTGTGGAGGCAGATGAGAAAATACTTTATGGAATACGTAACAATGATCCTTGAAAATAAATCTTATATCACTGCAAAGCCTGTTTATTTTCCCTTAAATGGTGCAGCATTTGTAAACTTGGCCTTCAGTCTGGACATGGTAATGCACTATAGCTGGGTCCATGCTCACTGTGCTGCTAATCAGGCACCTGATGTGGGCTGGCATAAGCCTCCTTGGTGCGAGGAGAAAAATTGACTGACTGCCTGCAGTTAGCTGAGCTGAGCTCAGCAGTAACGCAAGGTCGTCGACTCTGTGGAGGAGGAAACGGCTTTCATGGGAGACTCCAGCAATTCAATCCACAGAAGATTTTACACTAGAACAACTTGTGACAACACTGATCAAAATCGTTGGTCACATGGATGCAGTGTTCACATTGCCATACTTTGTGATGATTAGGGACAATTTGCAACGATTTTATGTGCACGGCGCTCGAAAATCTGTCAAATGTTTCAGTACGACTTTGCTGAGCTACGAAGCCGCACCGCTTGATGGATTGTGGGAGCGTTACGGCTATCGTAGGCGGAGCCTCGCGGAGTGATACGTACTGTGCTTCAACATAATGTTACCGTACTGTGTGTGTATAAGCTCTTTTTAAGTGTTGTGGATATTATACATGGTTATGCTGAGGATGTGTCGGCCAGTTTCCACTGGAAATACCTTTTGGTTAAACTGTCTGCGAGGAGTTTGCACTGTTACATTTTTATATAACTTTAATGCACATAAACAACAGCTGCTTGTTTAAGTGAAAATACATTGATGGTTTTTGCACTAACAGTTGTGGAGTTGTAAAGTATTTTGTCTCGTGTCAGTTATATCTTTATCGCAAATTTTCAAATGTACATCGTGATAAATATTTTTGGTCATATCGCCCTGCTCTAGAGACAACTGTTTATAAAATTTATAGTCATACTCAAAAGGTCTCATCAAGTCCATATTCGATGTATGCTGTTATCAGTGTTTGAATGATAGCATGGCTGTGGTGTCATATCAGTGTATGCTCTCGATGTTTGCTGATATCAAACGGTGGTATGAGGACCACTGTAGGTAATCTTTGTAGTGATACTCAGAAGGTTTATCTTATAAAGTCCTTCTTTTGTTTTATTTAGACCTGGTTTAATTCTGGTATAGAACCAGTTGAATATTTGTATATAATCCCTGCAGCTGACTCTATAACAGTCACCAGGCTTTTTAAAACTGAGAGCTAGATCTGTGAACAGTCTGGTTCATCTTTAGTTATATGATAATAACAATTCTATCTTGATATGCTGTCTTATCACAGGTTCATTTTCAAAACAGGCCTGGGTCGTGTAGCAGCCAACAACTCCACAGAGGCTGTCCTGGTGAGGGCGATGGCCCACTTCTCGGCGGAGGGAGCAGCGTCTTGGCAGCCAAAAGAGCAGCCCATTTGAAGTCCCAGCGACTTCCCCACAACGGCTCTGAGCCACCCACAAACCTCTGAAGAGCTTTCCTGCCTTTTTAAAAAAATTCTTAATAAATGGAGCTTGCCTCCAAAATAACCTAACCTCTCTTTATTCTCTTAAATAACTGGCCTTCACTGTGTTCCTAGTATATTTTTTCATTAGTATAATATGAAATCAATTCTACATGTCAAGTTGTGTGCCAGTATTTGCGGTGTAGTAGAACTGAGACATTAGTCATTACAAAAATGTATTTGAAATAATATTAAACTTCTCAAACATTAAACATAAATATATCAAATATAACTATTTACAGAGAGACAGGAATAAGAATGGGGGGAGAATGATTTTAAATTTAAACATTTTAAAGACAAAGCCCAGCTTTAAACCCAGCTGTATTCATTCAAGAAGTCAGATGACACAAACTAGTTAAAATAAATATATGTATTAAAGAGATGAAGAGTTGAATAATTTCCTGCTGCTCTCCTGTGGAACCAGCTGCTGGGGACTTGGACACCACTATTTTGACACTGGTGTTTAATTATGTAATTAATTATTAAATAATTAGACAAATAATAATTCATTAATCACTAATAAGTGTGTAATGATGATCTTTGGCCCTCTCTATCAGAGTGTGTCCTGTCTCCCTCTGCTCTCTTTCCCCTCACCCCCACCCGGCCACAGCAGCTGGCTGCCCCTCCCTGAGCCTGGCTCTGCAGGAGGTTTCTTCCTGGGTCCATTTCCACCCTGGCAGTCAGCCGACTGACTATATTTATTTATTGCTAATGCTCATATTCTCAGGGTGTTCCCTCCTGCTCACTCCCAGTATACACACTACTTTTGCTTTCTTCTCACGTGTCGCTCTGTTTTCATCGTTCCAGGTCGTCTGTCTTCTCACCGTCCTCCTGCATTTTCCTCCTCTGAATCAGCGCTTCGGTGTAACTGGAGACTCAAGCTTTGACTTGTGACCCAGTACTTCCTGCCATCCTGCAAGAGAGGGATATCCCTGGAAGCTGCCACACTGACTGTCTACAAAGAAATTTTCCAGATAGTTAAATACCAGTTAAATTATGCAGACATGAAAACTGGGAATGCCAGATGTTTTATTTACCGTCATTGGAAAGCTGAGGCATATGTCTCAGTTTTATCCTGTTAGTTCTGTGTCATGGTTTTTTTTTAACCCTTTTTACCTTAGTGGGAGAAACGAGGGAGGAATATATTTGGTCCTCTGGGTATGGATGTCTGAGTGAGGTAATAAAAGTTAATGTTGTGTGTGTGTGTGTAATGCTTAGGTGGGAGGGAGTGAAAAGGAGACAGAGCAGGGTCATAACTCTTCAAACTGTGCTGCCTGCGAAGGGAAGAGTGTTCACTATTCACAGTTTAACTCCCTTGCTGTGAAATGTTTCAAGGTTAAATGTTTTGGACTTATTAGCTCTTCTACACTTTAGCTTTGGTCTGTCTTCCCTTACTTTAAACACCTCTAAGACTCTTTACCAGACTGTGACTCAGACAGAGTGCTCAGGAGATGCAGAAGACCGGCGGGAAGAAGCGAGTTCCAAGGACCAGCAGCAACCTCACAAAATCAGCTCCTCAGTGAGTAACAGACAAGAGTATCATGGATACTCAGGGATATTCTTATTAGTAAAATATAACAATTATACAGAAGGAAAAAGAAAATTTAATAGGGTGTAACTTAAACTTAAGAGGGGAATCTGGTTTAACAGCGTTGGGTGATTTATTCTTTATTTACAAAATGTTTCCATCTGGTGAAATACCTAGCGTTGTGTAGACTGTGTAGAAGGTTATTTCCCTTTTTTACCCAATACTACACGCATGTAAGCATGTATGCCTATTATATTTATATTATTGTTATATTTTTGTAAGTGATAATGTGATAATAGGAAACTCATACCTTCCAAGATGGTAGTGTACTAGTGATTCTGCCTGATCATATACACACATATGTCTCATATGCATCTCAGTCGGGTTTAGTTCAGCATCAGAGCACTTCCTCCAGTTTATAGGGCCTGTTCTGTCTTTTTGTCCTGCTATGTTCAAATCAAACAGGATGTTACGTCAGAGAACAATGTTGTGGTTAAAATGTGTCTTCTGAATGAATGCTTGTCTACATGTGTCATGGTGTGAACAAAAAACATTTTGGGGCCTTTTTTGGGGCTTAAAACAAAAAAATTACATTTGGCATCAGACCAAAGTCAGAGCTTCACTGTCCTAATGTCTGTTCCTCGTTTTTCTTACTTTCCATCAGTAGTTGTTTCAGACCTCATTTCAGATTGTGAGGCTCTGACATCATCCTGTGTACATGAGAAAATGAGATTTCTCTTTATTTAGCTGGGGACGTTTTGTCATATGGATTACTGCAGTAGTTGACTTACGCTACTTTGTTTTTGTTGTACAGCAATATTACCTTACCACAAGAAAACTGTTGATTTAAACATTAAGTAAGAGGCACTACTAACGCATTAGGATTTTTCTCTGTTTTGCTTTGACCATAGGAAGAACCACGCGTAATTATTGGATCATAAGCTGTTCTGTCCACTAACAACATCTTATAAAGAAAAGAAGACAAAGATGTTGGTATATAAAGACCGAAGTGTCAGAGCAGCGCCTTCATGAGTTTATTTTTGCTGTAAGAATTCACCCCTGTCTCTGGATGTGTTTTGATACCAGCATCAGTTAGACATATGCATCAATTTTAACTTCATATAAAGATAAAGCTCATTGTTAGCTGGAGATAAATAAACTGGTACGCTCACGTTAAGGTGAGGAAGGAAGTTGACAGCACGCTCTCCTAGTGATGCTGTTTAAAATGTAAATGGATGAATAACATGAGCCAACAAGAAAAGATGTCGAAACTTTGAAATGTTGTTAGAAAACAGAGTCTCTGCTCTTTCTGCCATTGTTGGTGAGATTTCTTAAACTGTGATAAAAATGCTGTATTCAGACAAGACTGGCTCACTTTATGTTTGCTTCGATTAGTGGCCGAGATTTGAACAACATCTGCACATGAAATGGATGATAACTAAAGGAATATGTTTCAGGTGTGAGGGTGTAACTAACTGCTGGCGAACTTGTGGATATGTTGGGTTTGTATTTGGACTTGATCCTCTTGAAGGAACACCAGATTTCAGCACAAGACTTTGCTTCATGTCATGATGCATGTTCAGTCATCCGGGTAAGGAAATCCCAAAAGCTGATCCTGTTCATCTGGACGTTTTCAGTGGGAGAAATGTTTCATCACTCATCCAGGTGACTTCCTTAGTCTCAGCTGACTTCTAAACAGTACATCTGCACAATGACTGAAGCTATCGCAGTGATCGCAGCCACTCGTGGTCTTTTCAGTTCTCCCACTGAAAACGTCCAGATGAACAGAATCCATCTTTTGAATTTGCTTCACATTATTATGAAATATGGAGAAAGGTTTATTATACATACTTACTAATCTTATACTAGATTGTTTCGTGGTTCTGTAATCTTAAATAAGCTGCATTACTCCTGTTTCGTAAAGACATAGGCTTTGTGTTGGTGTCCACTTTGGAATAGCATGCCTAAAAAAACTACGACTGATCGGTATGTATATTTCACAACTACTAAAGCACGATAATCCAAGAGATAAAAAGTACACGTCTCTAATGTTTTTCTGTTAGCTGTCATCCAACGACTTCTGTAATTATATTTCAGACATGTGTGAAACACGATGTGCGATCCAACCCCTTCACTGGCTCGCAGTGATGACACGGTCTAGTGTTACATATCTTTTACTTCATCGCTGCCATCATTTCTATTTTTGGGTCGGGCATGTGCATTTGTACTGGGATACACTGGCTACGATATGGTGAATGCAGCCTTTCTACACTCTTTTTTCCAGAGACACTTTATGTGATAGTTTGTGCATGTAACATGTAACTTCCCTGTCTTTTGCAACACTGCTGAACACTTTTATTATCAGAGTAATGCCCATATGGTAGCTACGGCAGCTTCTGCTCAGGTCAAGCCTCAGTGCAGCCCAGTCCAGTTTAGATACCCTGAAGAGCCTTAATGACAAGTTTTTAACTGCTTGTGAAATTGTTAAGACTAGGGACAATAAATAAATAATAATACATAAAGTAATATATTTATAATAGCACACATATTCTGATATATAGGTTGATATGTTCTACTTGCAAAACATACAGAATCTGGCAATTTATGTGCAGTGATGGGAATAACGGCGTTACAAGTAACGGCGTTACTAACAGCGTTACGTTTTTCAGTAACGAGTAATCTAATTACTATTCCTATCGTTACAACGCCGTTACCGTTACTAACAAGAAACTGCGGCGCGGTCGCGTTACTATTTTACAGCAAACAGACGGTTGAAGCTGTCTGTAGTTTACAGCATCTTATATCAGCTGCACAGAAGTAGCTGTAAGTAATCTGGGCGCTGCAGCTTTAAGCAGCAGCGCTCCCGCGGACAGCGATCACTTTCTGCCCGACGATCACTTTTTGGCACAACACCTGGAGCTCAGGGGGCAAAACAATGGCATGAGTGCTGCTGTTTGACTGAGGAAGAATAAAGTAGTCGTGGTAAGCCGATCACATGACCACTTCAAGATGACAAAGCAACAAGGTGCCAGTTTTTAAATTGTGCTGATAGGCCACGTAAAACCAGACTCATGATAAACAATATATACGTGTGTTTACTGTCTGAGGACAGCGCAGCGAGACCTCTCTGCTAATGAGCAAAAAAGAAAAATCAAACCAAAATCAGCCCGTTCATGTTGGTGCAAAAATGCACCATGTTGATATGGCAACATGACATTTGGTTGTTTAGGAAGATTTAGGAGTGACGGCGAGAGAGAGAGAGAGTTTTGAGATGTGAGAGATGTTTGCAGTGTGTAGTTAATGTGTTGTCTTGTGTAGTTAGTGTGTAGTGTTGTGGATAGTGTTGTGTTGTGTGTCAGAACAATGAGGCGACTGCTGTCTCCAGGTAGAAACAGGAGTGACACACCTGCTGCTGTCAGACCTGCAGGTATCAGGCTGTGATGTTTCCTTTATAGTGGACAGAAATATTTGGAGTGACACAAATAATTTGTGGCATCTTATTGAATTTTGTCTGATTTTAGATCAATTGTGTTAACACAGTAGTCAAAATGAAAACATGACTGTAAATTCAGACACGTGAGGTTGTGCTGAAAAGAATGACACCAAACAAGGCAAAGTAACTAGTGAAGGTGAAATGTAGAGGAAACATCAGAAGTAGTTAAAAATGGCCGATTATACCCTGGACCCCAGAGGGTTAAACACTTTTTTAAAGTAACACAATAGTAAACGCGTATGGCTGCATTCATGGGTGTAGATGTCCAAAAAGCCTATGGCCCATAATAATAATGGAGTGGATTTATATAGCACTTTACAATGCCACTATTCATTCTCTCTCACATTCACACACTGGTGGAGGCAGCTACAGTTGTAGCCACAGCTGCCCTGGGGCAGACTGACAGAAGCGAGGCTGCCATATCGCACCATCGGCCCCTCTGGCCAACACCAGTAGGCAAGTAGGGTAAAGTGTCTTGCCCAGGGACACAACGACCAGGACAGAGAGGCCAGGGATCGAACCGGCGACCTTCCGGTTACAGATGCGATTCCCAACCCCCTGAGCCACGGTCGCCCCCGATAACAATAATAAATCTGACTCGTCCTATATATTACACAAACACAGTGGACGTTGTTCAAAGTGCCATCACTTTCACTGTCTGATGAAGCCAATGTTGTTACTTCTCGCAGGTCTTAAGACAGTAATGCTGCTGTCAACACCACCTGAGACATGCATCGTGTGAGATCAGACACGTGTGTGTAGCACTTTTATTTAACTTTAAAAACAAATGTTCTTGGCACTATCAAATAATCAGGCATCGGTAAAGTTTCCTGCTGCTTGTTGCGTCTTATATAAAAGTCAAAGGCTACAGCAGACGCAGTTTGGCATTTAGAGTCCACAAGAGAGGAGCGGGCACCTTGTGATCCCCCTGCTGCTGCAATCACAGACAGCTTTACGACGAGCAGCCGCTTTGGTCCGTCCTGTCCAGACAGCTCTCGGACGCCGGTCACAAGACAGACAATATGGGAGCCATTTCCCTGGACACACAGACAGGGAGGGAGGGAGCACTTGAGCACATCCTTTCACGGTTTCTTGGACGGTCACGTACATGGAGACAATCACATCCAGTCTCAGCCTTTTTTGAATTACAGTTATTTTAGTGATGGCGTTTGAAGCTTCGCCATCTCTGACTAACTGCTTAATCTAATTTTTACAGACAGACAGACTCACACCACCCATATCAAAAATGATTTGTCCGTGATCATCAACCGTATCTAAACAGTGGACATGCACAGCTTCCAGTTCTGAAATGTGAAGCCAGCGCAAAAGCATCATAAACCTGCTGTCACAGTCTGGCAGAGGCAGACTGAATGGGGTGACAAAGAGGACTCTAAACGCACACACCAAGGAACGTGGAACAAAACTTGAATGTTAACAAAAGCGAGCCGTTTAATAAGGCTGAAAAAATAAAAAATAAAAACATTGCAAACCAAAAGGCACACGGACACCGGGGGGAAACTAACTCGAACTAAACTTGGAAAACTGAATGCTGATCAAAAAATACAAAGAGCAAAACCATAAACATGGAAAATCCTGGAAACATGGAAACATGACGAAGAAAAGCTGACGACCTGACAATGAATGAACAGACTAAATTCACACAAGGGTGGTTAGGGGAAATGGAAACAAATGGGGAAACAGCTGACACTAATCTGACATAACGAGACAAAGGAAGCAAAGCTGACTACACTGACATAGGACAAAGACCTTCAAAATAAATCAGGAGACATGACAACACAACTTCACGACATGGACAAGAAGATAAGAAACATGACAGACTAACACAGAAGATCTAAGAGAAACATAACTAATACCAAACTAGAAGCAGCCAAAAGACAATCCACACCTGCATTCTGTCTAAAGACCATCAGAAAGTGACTGCTGTCATTGCTTTGGGCCCATTGTTACATAACTTGTGCCATTTAAGCATGCTTTGAAGTCATGTCTAATCAATTTAACAATCAGTGGAACCATAACAGCTGAATGGGCTTATCAAAATGATCCATTCCTGTGAGTCTCTACAGTGAAACGGCACCTGAGGCCCACACAAGTCTGGATAGATGGTCGAGTTGAATTATCCCTAATCCTCACCGTGACTACATAAGTCATAAAAGTTAAAGACACACAGACAGACACTATTTGACCTTCAGACATCAAGGAAACTGACAACCATTTAAAGTAGAGAGTCATGGTTCTGCTGTCCAGCTCATGTGGTCCACAACTTTGTTCTTGTTTAGACAGACTCTTAAAATAGTTGTACTAGACTCACAGCTGTCACTGTAAAGTCAATACAGAGTGGAACATACCAGCCAAAGTCAAACTTGCAGTAAATTCATGAATTCAGTTCAATTCAATTCAATTTTATCTATATAGCACCAAATCACAACAAAAAAGGGAGGGGCGGGGCCAACTGGTTGGGGATGATGGGAGGAAGACAGAAAGACATGCTGGGGAAGGGAGCTAGAGGTTAATAATAACTATTAATTAAATGCAGATGGGTGTATAAACACATAGAAAAAGGTGATAGAAAAAATAACACCCAGTGCATCATGGGAATCCCCAGCAGCCTACACCTACTGCAGCATAACTAAGGGAGGATTCAGGGTCACCTGGTCCAGCCCTAACTATATGCTTTAGCAAAAAGGAAAGTTTGAAGCCTAATCTTGAAAGTAGAGATAGTGTCTGTCTCCTGAATCCAAACTGGAAGCTGGTTCCACAGAAGAGGGGCCTGAAAACTGAAGGCTCTGCCTCCCATTCTACTTTTAAATACTCTAGGAACAACAAGTAGGCCTGCAGAGCGAGAGCGAAGTGCTCTAATAGGGTGATATGGTACTACAAGGTCATTGAGATAAAACAGGCCCCACTGCAGCGCAGTACCTGTAATACCTACAGCATGTTCTAATCGCTCTAATAGGATATTATGGTCGACAGTATCGAACGCTGCACTGAGGTCTAGCAGGACAAGCACAGAGATGAGTCCACTGTCAGAGGCCATAAGAAGATCATTTGTAACCTTCACTAAAGCTGTTTCTGTGCTGTGATGAGCTCTGAAACCTGACTGAAACTCTTCAAATAAACCTCTGCAGATGATCTGTTAGCTGTTTGACAACTACTCTTTCAAGGATGTTTGATATGAAAGGAAGGTTGGAGATTGGCCTATAATTAGCTAAGACTGCTGGGTCTAGAGATGCTTTTTGAGTAAAGGTTTAACTACAGCCAGCTTGTCTTATTAAAGACTCACTCATTTAAAAAATTTAGTGACCACTGTTTGTTGTGGTGTATAGACTTTCTAATTAGGCTCTTTTAAACACACACACTTTTTATAAATACTTTATATGAACAAATGAGAGCAAACACAACACCAATGATTCAGTTAAATTCAGATAAACCCACCGTTAACTGCAGTCCAAAAAGGGAAACCCTAACCCTTCACTATAATGTAAAAAACTATAATATAAAATTACAAAGACTTTGAAGATCACTTTAAAAAAGATTCCAAGAATCTGGAGGAATCTCAAGGCTGAAAATCAACAGTGGGCCTCTGTGATCTTCAGGCTCTGCATTTAGAAACAAGCATGATTCTGTCGTGGGAACCACTGCATGGGCTCAGGAACAGCTCCACAAATCATTGCCTGTGAATACAGTACTGTGCCTTCCTGCAGGTTAAGATAAGATAAGATAAGATAAGATAAGATAAGATAGAACTTTATTAATCCCTCGGGTGGGTTCCTCTGGGAAATTCGACTTCCAAAAAGCACAGCAACGACCGAAGTTACAGTTACAGAATTGTTATATATATATATATATATATATATATATATATATATATATATATATATATATATATATATATATATATATATATATATACACACACACACACATATATATAAATACAGAGACAAATATAAATAAAATATACAAAGGGGATAAATAGAATAAATAGGAATAAAAAATAAAAATACAAGTGAATTGCACATTTCAAGTATTGAGTCTATTGCACTGTTGACTATTTACAAAAAGTATTGCACAAGGTATTGTACAGTGAGGTGCAGAGGCACTACAGCTTAGTTGTTCCCCCCTCCTTTGTCCTCCTGTTTCCCCTCCCTCTCCCCTCCAGAGAGGAGTTAAACAGTCTGATGGCGTGTGGGACAAAGGAGTTTTTAAGTCTGTTAGTTCTTGTCTTGGGGAGAAGCAACCTGTCACTGAACAGACTCTTCTGATTGTTTATGGCCGTGTGCAGAGGATGCCCAGCATTGTTCATAATGTCCATCAGTTTCTTTAATGTCCTTTTCTCTGCCACTGTCACCAGAGTGTCCAGCTTCATGCCGACCACAGAGCTAGCCTTCCTGATCAGTTTCTCCAGCCTGGATGAGTCCTTCTTTGCTGTGCTGCTCCCCCAGCACACCACAGCATAGAAAAGTACTCCAGCAACCACCGACTGGTAAAACATCCTCAGGAGCTTCCTGCAGATGTTAAAAGACCTCAGCCTCCTGAGGAAGTACAGTCGGCTTTGGGCTTTTTTATACAGGTGCTCTGTGTTGCATGACCAGTCCAGTTTATTGTCCACCCACAGCCCGAGGTACTTGTACTTGTTGTCCACCTCCACCTCCTCCCCCTCTATCTGAACCGGCAGTGGACCTTCTCTGGACCTCCCGAAGTCCACAACCAGTTCCTTAGTCTTTGAGGTGTTGAGTTGCAGGTGGTTTGTGTGACTCCATGCGACAAAGTTCCTCACCAGACTTCTGTACTCCTCTTCCTGATCATCCCAGATACACCCCATGATGGCTGTGTCGTCTGCAAACTTCTGAATATGGCATAATTCAGAGTTGTAGCAGAAGTCAGAGGTGTACAGGGTGAAGAGAAGAGGGGACAGCACAGTTCCCTGTGGTGCTCCTGTGCTGCTGACCACAGTGTCAGACGTGATGTCCTTCAGCCTGACGTACTGTGGTCTGTCGGTGAGGTAGTCGGAGATCCAAGCCACCAGGCAGGGGTCCACCTCCATCCTGTTCAGTTTTTCCTGAAGCATACAGGGCCGGATGGTATTAAAGGCACTGGAAAAGTCAAGAAACAGGATCCTGACCGTGCCTTTTCCCCCATCCAGGTGTGAGTGGGCTCTGTGTAGGAGGTACAGGATGGCATCCTCCACTCCGACACCCGCCTTGTATGCAAACTGTAGTGGGTCCTGGGCATGTTGTACCTGTGGTCGGAGGAAGTTGAGGAAGAGCCCTCAAAGCTAAAGGTTAAAGCTGCAGTGTGAAAAGAAGAAGCCACATGTGAACATTGCCGTCTGCGTCTCTGCACCAAAGCCCATTTAAAATGGACTGAATGTTCTGTGGACATGGAAGCTGCAGAGTATCGTCAGAACCAACTGACTGCAGCTAGAATCAGTCACTATGTCAGACCACAACTGAGCCATGTTGCTTTCCCAAAGTTAAGCAGCTACTGCTGTGAGATAGTGGATGTGTGTAAATACTGTGACTAGAGGAAAAGCTGGGAATATCCTGAATATTGCAGAGACAGAGTGACAACCCTTCTTGCTCACATTCACTGCTACAATCAGCTTAGATAAACACGCTTACATGCATGTTGTGACTGTGGGGAAAAGACTCTGTGGTACCACCAACTCAGAGAAACTGCACCACGCTTCCAGCCTGTTCTGCTCCATTCAGGTGACCTAAACAGTGGTTGTTATTCCTGACAGCATATTAATCTACTCTCTACGCAAACACTCGATATGGATGCGCTAATTAAGTCATCTCGATGACTCAAGGCAGGAATCGTATCTGGGTGTAGATACAGGTATCGAGTTGAGTGGGAACATGAGGTCTAACTCCACAGCATGTGGCTCATCCTGAACAAGACTCCATGTGTCCAAGTATTCTCAGTGGTAGTGTTATTTAAGTCAGCAACTCAAATTCATCAAACTAATGGGAGTTATGTTGAAAGCTATAGTAAAATAGACAGAGCCCTGACGAGCTCGATTCAACCTCAAAACAAAGTGTGAGAGACATGACAGACAGAAACCTCAGTCACAGCAGACAAGAAGCCATAACGCATCGCCACAAGGCTAAAACACACACACTCAGTGAACAGTTGCTGATAAAGTTCAACCCCTGACATTCAGTTTAAAATGAGCCAGCAGTGCAAACTCATTGCAGAAACAGATGACCACATTGCAGCCATTAGACTTGAGTCTCTCACATAACACATACGTTGCATAGTTGAACTTGAGAGAGTTGTTTTGCTTTATTTTTAATGTCTGACTGCTCGACAAAGACTGCAGTCTATATACTCTATAGTGGTAAGATTCTAAATTAGCAAGAAGGCCTATTAATCATAGTGGCACTAACCAACAAGTCATCTATGAAATGTAGCTAGAGGGGAGTTTGCTACTCTGACATTTGAGTCAAATATTATCCAGAGGTGTGCTGGACACTCTAGTTTACAACTTCAAACTGCGCCTCAGAATTTGAAGTAAGAAAGAAATAGAACTTCTTAACACTAGGTGTCACGGTTCTGGCTCCGTTGGACCCAGTATTTTGAGTTCATTATGTTTTGGTACTTTTGCATCATGGATTTTCCTTTATGTTTCTCTGGTACTTGGTGTTTCAGTTATCTTGGTGTTTTTCTATATTATGATTTATGATCTGATACTGTTGTGATTATGATTATCATTTAGTAGCCTTTGGTCAGTGTCAAGTCTGTCTCTGTCTAGTCTGTGTCTTAGTAAAGTGTGTTTTGTTTCCTGTTTTACTTTGAAGGTTCTTGTTCCTGTCTGATGTTAGTATGTGCAGCTTTGTTCCCCCTGTCTCGTTAGCCCTGATCTCTCCCAGCTGTGTCTCCCTCCTGTTGCCAATTTCCCCGTTACTACCCTGTGTATATAAGCCCTGTGTTTTCCCATGCTCAGTGTCGCGTCGTACCATCAGATTATGCCTGTGTGTTCTTGGTCTCAGTGTTCCGTCCTCACTTTATGTTTGTTTTCCTGCCAGCAATAAAGCTGAGGTTTTTTGAGTTACATTCCATTTTCCGAGTCCTGCATTTGGATCCTCATCTCTGCCTGCCCGCACACAGAGCCTTGACACTAGGTCTTTGAGTTTGGACTTTTTCATTCTTTGTAATCTAGATTTTCATTTGCTCTTGATCTGTTATCATGCCTCCTGTTTCAGGTGCTCTCCGACCTGTTGCTTGTTTTCTCCCTCGCTGTTCGATCCCTCTCAAAAGCTCAATTAACCATTATCTACACGGTAGCCCTCCTCAACTGAGTAACGAGTTCCACCACAGGAAATGGGATAGTGTTTTCTTTTCTGAAGAAGTGTGTGTGTGTGTCGGTCCGCAGTCATCCAGGTCATGGTAGTCTAAGGAGCTTGGAAAGAAAGCGACTGGACTTTTTTAAGTTGCTTGAAGACGTTTCACCTCTAATCCGAGAGGCTTCTTCAGGTCTAAAACCGAATGCTGGAGATTCCCAGGTATTTAAACCCTAGTGGGAGTTCCATTAGTATCTACTCGGATCGACTAGGTTCATTGACCCGCTATTGATCATCAACCGCACCACATGAGCCAAGGTGTGAAAATCAGCAGAGGTTTCGTGTGACACCTCCTGTGAGAGCTTGCCTAACCCAGTCATGTGACCTAGTGAGGTCACCTGACCCAAGATGTGCGTGGGAGGCTGTGGCACCTGTGAAGTCATCTCAAAACTGCATCATAAGTTGCAGACAGTTGTCGCAAGCCACACCCTATATTCAAAGATGGTCGTTTACGGCGTACATAAAGGACCTCTCTCAAACCGTCATGTCTGTCCAAAATGTGAACTATGGTGTTAGGTTTATGTTGGAACAAACCTATTGCTGGAACAGCCGAGACAATTCTACTACAATGGCAAAAGCAAGACACAAGTCACCAGAGCTCTTCGTGTGATCTCGTGCACGAGGGAGATGACTGAGACTGGGACAACTCCCACTAGGGTTTAAATACCTGTAAATCTCTACCACTTGGTTTTAAAACTAAGGAAACCTCTCGGATTAGAGCTGAAACGTCTTTAAGAAACTTAAAGAATTTAAATCGCTTTATTTCCAAGCTCCTTAGACTTTTTTTGATGAAGCTTTGTTCATTAAAGTTCCACTAAAGCTTGGGGGCGACCGTGGCTCAGGGGGTTGGGAAGCACATCTGTAACCAGAAGGTGGCCGGTTCGATCCCGGGCTCGTTGTGTCCTTGGGCAAGACACTTTACCCTACCGCCTACTGGTGTTGGCCAGAGGGGCTGATGGCGCGATATGGCAGCCTCGCCTCTGTCAGTCTGCCCCAGGGCACCTGTGGCTACAACCGTATCTTGCCTCCACCAGTGTATGAATGTGAGAGTGAATGAATAGTGGGATTGTAAAGCACTTTGGGTGCCTTGAAAAGCGCTATATAAATCCACTCCATTATTATTATTAAAGTGCACACTTTGCCTCTCAGTAGCTGCAAATTGCATCTAGTCATTAAAGTACACTGTTTTTTTTTCTGCCTGTCCCATTTGGTTCTTTAGCCATCAGAATTGTTGTCTGAAGACCAACAAGGATACCCAATGGATTTACTTGATATTTTGCCAAATGGATCATCGTGGCATTGCCGTATTGGTCCATTTGATCAACCTTTGTTTTTATTATTTATTTTATTTTATTTTCAGTTGTTACAGACGGGACAGACATGAGTGAGGGATAGGAAAGGGAGAGAGAAAGAGGAAGGAAAAGAAAAACAGAAGGGGAGAGGGACAGTGAGAAAGGGGAAACAAATCTCCTGGATCACCTGTTGAGAGAAAAAGAATAGAAAACAAGCAAAAAAAAACAGAGCAACATACTAAACACAACACCATCGCATTAATCTAGCTAAGTGTAAAGAGCAGTAAATACTAAATATTGAATGTTGTTGTGCAGCACGCAGGACAGACAGCGCACAATGTGCTTTGAAGTAGCAGCCAAGAAAGGTGTAATTTAAGTCTATGAACAGTGAACACGCGTGTGCACACCTGTGTGGGTCAGCGCGCTTGTATTCAAAAGGTTTCCCCGTGTAATGGTCTGCTAGAGGGTCTAGAGAGCCATAGCCCCATCCCCCAGGGCACGAAGCAGGCATGGAGGAGATCCAGGACCCAGACATCCAGAGGCCCCAGAGTGCGAGAGCTCAAGGAGGACCACCGGAGGGGCATCCGTGCCACCCTCATGGGAAGGGCTGAGGATCCCCAGACGAGGGATCACCCAGTAGCCACCGAGCAGAGGCTAGAGGGGGCTGCACCGGCGTGCTGTTAAAAAAAATCTTTGAAAAACGGTCATATTCCAGCAGGGCGCCAAAATACTACCGTAAACTAACAGAAAATAACTTCCTCATGAAAATACGGTTATTTTCAGTAATGTAAATAGGGTTTGTTGCGCTAATTTTACATGGGATTCTGCCTTTTCCAAGTGCTTTTAGACATTAAATTAGGAACATTTTAACGTGATCAAACAATGAAATTACCTGTAAACAAGGTCACTGAATGTGGCAATATGAATCATAATACGTAAATGTACAGAAATATACAGTTAACGTAAATAATAATGGATTGCATGCCCTGGGACAGACCGACAGAGGCGAGGCCTCTTTATTGTGGTTTATTTATTTACAAAACTGTAAAATGCAGTAAAATACTTTCACATTAGGATTTTCCTACAGCACAGTCATACCCGCAACCTTGTGGTTGTTAGTTCACATTCATTGGCCGATGCTTAGTGTCATGTTATTATGTGTCCCAACATCCAATGGCATGTCACATTGTTTTCATGGCCACACCCTCACCCCAGGTGCAGAGGCCTCTTTCTGTTCAGGAATGTTGGGAATACTTTGAGATTTATATTAATTGCAATTCCTACCTCTACATTTATTTTTTAAAATATATAATTAGCACAGCGTGGCCGTGCAATGTTTTATGTTTTTATTCCTATTAATTATATTTTCACTTGTTACCTCTGAATTATTGAATCAGACCTGGATGACATGAACTTTTCAGCAAACTTACAATTCAAATGCTCCTTTAATTATTGATTATCTCATTAATTTTCGATCATTTTATATATTTTCCATAGTATTACATTTGAATTTAACAGATCATTCTCTCACATAACAGACAAATATTTGTGAGATTATGATACATTTCTGAATGTATCTTTACAATCTAAATATGCACATGTACAAAAAATATATTTAAAAAACAAGTAAATTGTGTTTTACTATATTTACAGTGATGCTATTTTACCTTTGACATGTAAAGTCACAGTCTACTTATGTAAATGTAATGATATTCTAGAAAGACAAAACTGTAAAATATACAGTAAGATGCTGTGACATTACTATTTTTTGGAACAGTGTAGCTACCAACATATTGTAATGAGTAGCCAGATAACAATGTAAATAGATGTAGTTTAATATTTTTCTACCATGTCAAGTTGAAATCCTCCCACAAAATTGTGGCAGCAGTATAAATGTATTAGGATCAGTTGTGAGGTAGAGATTATTATCTATAAGGATTAACTTGGTGAAGCAGATTTACTAAATTAAGGTTAACTTAGTAAATTGGATCGGCGTCTTTCAGTGTGTTTAATGATGTCTGAACATTTTCTAGTAATTTTTAAAAAATACAACTGTTCTGGAGTCCCAAGGAGCAGCCTATGTAAATGAAACTTCAATTATTATTTTCTATTCGTGCTAAATTGAAATGTCACAGAGTATCCAGGGGGACAGGCCCACTCTGTCGGTCGTTTTTAAGAAGGAAAACGTAGATGCAGTTGCTGCATTCATCAAACTGATGCTGAACTTTGATGTGACGACTGAAAGCCTTTTTCCTTCAATGCTCAAACAGTGGTAACAGTGTAAATTCAAACACAGTAAATTATTGTACATTAACTGTGTTTCCCTGATCATGAGAAGTATACATTTACTACATTAGAAAGTTAAAAAAAAATCTTTTCAACATAAACTCCGCTGTGTAAAGTAAGAAATCCCGAGCTATATCACTGCATCTGTCACATTACGGGACGAGCATGACTTGTGTTGCTGTCAACATCTATCAGAATCAGAAATCAGAATCAGAAAGGGGTTTATTGCCAAATGTTGTGCAGGTTTACAACATTAGGAAATTGCTGCGGTGCTTCAGTCCAAACATACTGTCATAATTGCGATTAAATAGACATGAAAAAAATGATTCAGACATTTAAAACTGTGCTGACCGTCTCGCTCCAACAGTTACCAGGACTGGTTCTTTCATTTACTGTTTTTGACTGTTGTGCTTAAGTTAAATAAAGGATGGTACTAAGTGCACATACTAATATCAGTTTGACAATATAATACTAATGATTATAGTTACAACAGTAAAAACACACATTAGTGAGTCCTGAGGAACAACAACAAATAATAAGAAGGGTGTAGCTACAGAAAGGTCATCTCGAAACCAGACAAGGAGTCTGAACCCAAACACGGAGGGTCTGCCGCCCTACTCTTAGAAACTATAGGAACCAAATGTGCACTGTGAGAGTGAAGTGCTTCACTGGGATATTATACTATGAGGACTTTCATATTTCACGAGCATCATGTGACAAGAACATTTAAAGTTAATAGACATACTACGTAGAAAGTGTACGGCCATATTCCTCACAGTAACCCTTTCTGTCATGAGTTAAGGCAAACTAATCAGACTTTAAAAAGAAGTGTAAATGAAGACACTGCTGAGCAGGTTATCTTCTGCAGTTACTTAACTGTCCCACACGAAAGAGATCATTGGGTTTACAACAGTCCAAACATAAATTGCAAAGCTGATTTGTACAGAGGTTCATGAAGTCATTAGTGCTGAGAATTAAATGAATACGAGGCTCGACACTACGCTGTACAGTGTTTACAGGACTGAAAAGTAACCTGGGATTGTTTTCCTCTATAAATGATGAAAATATAGCTGCTTGTTCAGGGCACGTAGAAGAAAATGATAACAGAATGTATGTCCTATCTGAGCTTAGTGCATTTCCACAGCCTCGTGCATTTTGCATGATAACGTATTTAGATTCACGTTCTCCAGTGGCAACAACCCAGGAACTGTCGTCTCACACTTTTCACATACCTAGACTGTGCTAGTTGTTATTTCCATCCAGCCATTCTGTAGGTTTCTGTTTTCTTGTGTAAGGCCAACAGGCAAGTACCTGTGACAGGTGCTCCGTCTTTGCCTCAATTAATTAAAAAACACGTAATTCAAACTGTAGTATGAAAGAGGCTGTCCGGTTTGTGTTTATGAAGAAGAAAAGTAAATGGAGTCCAGTTTATGACTGACAAATGTTTCTCACACCTCTTTCATCACACCAGCTGAAAGCAAAGAGTGCTTTAACAGATGTGTGTGTGGGGGGACTTTACTGTCCCTACTGGTCTGAATGCGGCATTGCAGTTTATCAGCAACAATATTTTTGAGAAACACACTCGGTTTTGTCGCTTTTGGTGAGATACAGATTTAACACAATGCACCCAAATTAATATTATGAATATTTTTTGAAATATGGTTAGAGGTAAGGGTCAGGTTGCTTTTATTTTGAAAAACTACGGCGGAAGCGTTTCCCGTTGCAGCCGATGGCGGAACACGGGCAAACACCAACTGGCTGAAGAGGATTCACGGTTTTCGACAAAAACAAAGACTAACGTCAACTCACAGTGAAAGGTATTTATTCAGATGCAGGGGCGTGTTCTGGAAATTGTATCGGTGGTTGTTCGTGTGACGGAACTGCTAGCATGCTTTCCAGTAGCAGACGTTAGCAGGTCTGCTAGCTAAAAACCAGTTAAAGCCAAAATGGCTGGTATGTAGCGAGACTCAGTGTTTTCCCGATTTTCGTTAGCACAAATATAGTATTCCGTTTACTCCAGCGCAGCCTGTTGTATTCCATTTAGGGACTCGATTGATTGTACGTCTGCACCGGTGTGTAAGCGGTAACGCTAAGGGTAAATAAGGTAGCTGTTCCCGGTTCAGAACACCAGCACCTCCCTGTGTAGGCCCTGCAGCGCGAGCGGATTTCTGCGCACCGTGCAGAAAATTCACGAAGTCTCTGTGGGGTTGTGAAAACCAGAAACATTAGACTACAAGACAGACATAAGAAAACATGCTCGCCCTGTGCATTCTGCGTGTGCGCAGTGCAAAGGCCACATTGTCGCACTTGAAGCTCTGACTGGACGTGTCCGGAGGATTGTGCGCTTTCAGTCCATCTGCACCTGAAATTGCGGATAGTTTCACTTTTAGATGGTCAGAAAAGAGGGCTGCGTGAAATGACGAGGCGTGGCTCCTGTCCGAAATATCAAGCTGAGATGTCGATTTCTCCCAAAATCTACATTTGTGGAATCAGCAGCAGCTGTAAAAATCCTTATAACATATCTGCTGTGGGTCCCACAGGATCTTAGCTCGGTGGTGGTGTCTCCGTACTCGGCACAGGTGTTTCTGTATACTATGACAACCACTTGGTTATGGCTTTCCATGTATGTCCTGCATGCTAGCATCTTGCACCCTGCTGTTATAAAGGATGAACACCCTACAATAATGCAAAGAAAGTATAGAAATCCCAACAATCATCATAGTTTATTTATATAGCACTTAAAAAACACACAAGACCAAAGTGCTGAACAATAGAAGTATCAGAGATGCAATAAGAATAATAAATACGATAAAATAATAAACACAGTAAAAACACTAAAATATGTAAAAGCAGTACCCTGCCTCTCGCCCTATGACAGCTGGGATAGGCTCCAGTGCCCCCCGCGACCCTGAAAAGGATAAGCGGAAGCAAATGGATGGATGGATGTAAAAACAGTAGAATATAATAATCATATGACCCCCTGTGAGCAAGCGCTTTAGCAATAGTGGGAAGGAAAAAATGATTTTAACAGGA
Source organism: Mchenga conophoros (assembly GCF_057382185.1). Lineage (NCBI taxonomy): Eukaryota > Metazoa > Chordata > Actinopteri > Cichliformes > Cichlidae > Mchenga > Mchenga conophoros. Next base: position 2,206,525 of record NC_140531.1, on the reverse strand, counting down.
AGAAGCCTCCAGCAGAACCAGGCTCAGGATGAAATGTGTGGCTCGTTCTCTCCACGGACAGCACCCTGTAGCACAGAGGGTACCTTTTCATTATCTGGATTCATTTACACTGACAATGTTGATCACATGAATGAAGTGCTCCAGGCACATCTAACCAATCTGGGTGTTTCATAGATCACATGACTCTTCTTCCACAGAAGATTGGTCATATCTACTTCAGAGACAATATCAAAGGTTGATGAGAAGTCTGTAAAGACTTCAATTGAGTTTTATTCATATTGTGCCGAATCACAACTTGTAGTTATATGTGTAAAGTAAGACCATACAGTAACTGAGAGAAAACAGAGACAACCCCAACAGTCAGATATCCCCCTATGAGCAACTGCGTTGGCAATAGTGGGAAGGAAAAACTCTTTATACAGGAACAAGCCTCTGGCAGAACCAGGCTCAGGCAGACTCTGCTGCAGCCGGTTGGCTCCCAATAAAGTGAAAAGATTTGATGGTAGAGCAGGGCGATATGGCCAAAAATATTTATCACGATATATATTTGAAAATTTGTGATAACGATATAACCGACGATATAATTGATGCGAGACAAAATACAACTCCACAACATTACTAGCGCAAAAAGACAAACTTCCATTTATTTTCACTTAAACAAGAAGCTGGTTTTTATGTACATTAAAGCTTTATAAAAATGTAACAGTGCAAATGCAAATTCCTTGCTGAAAGTTTAACCAAAAGGCATTTCCAGTAGAAATGGGCTGACATATCCTGAGCATAACCATGTATAATATCCACTGAAGTTAAAAAGAGGTGCTTTGCAACATTAAACTGCAGTGTGCATTACGCATTTTTCGGACCATAAGGTGCACGGGATTATAAGGCACATTAAGCGAAACAAAGCAGTCAGATAAATCAAACTTTATTAAACTCATTCTTCTTGATTCCTCCACTTCTGTACCATTGATTCATTAATGTTGAATTCTCTGGCAGCTGCTCTATTCCCATGTTGTTGCAGTATATTAATGACTAACCTCGTATTGTGGATGGATTATCTCAGTTGTTCTCCTGACTGAAGTTTGGTCCGTTTACAGCATCCTGCCATGCGATTGCATTTGTCTCTAACCATGAAGAACCTTCACGTTAACTTTTATAAGTGGAAAAGTGTTAGTGTTCGTCCTCCAGCTTCACTGTTTATGTTATGCTAACATAGCTGTGTCGCTAGCGATCACGTAGCACATCATTATATAGCAGCTAGCCCAACTTCAGTAACCCTACAAACGTCACTGCTGTTTAGTTTCCTGTCTTCATTTATGTTGGAAGTGATAGCAGAGCTGTACGTTTGATTTTTTTCAGAAATCTCTCAGTCAGAACATGCTATATCATGCTTAGGTAACTAGCGAAACTAGCGAGCTAACTTCCGCTAGCTTCCTGCTAACTTCTAACTCCGTTAAATGTAATAACTTTTGTTTTCATGGATGCCTGGAAGTTAAACTTTATAGTTACACCTGGTAAAGCAGCAATGCTGATCGTTTTATTAAAGATGAAAGAATTTAGACAGTTTTTAACGCTCAGTGATGCTGCAGTGTTGTTTGACCTGAAGAATACGGAGTTTAGGACCCAGATTACTCCCAGATTTAAGAGCATCTTAGTCCGACAAATACGACAATAACAACGGCCGCTTGCATGTTCTGCAAAAAAATGTGCTTTGTTGTGTATCTGACGGACAAACACCAAACCAGTTCCACATCACTGAAGTTGCACCATTTTTACAAACCAATTCTGGTTCATCTGTTTCACTCAACAATCGGCCATGTGCGTATGAAAACAAAGGCACTGCGCATGCGCGTTTTACTCCCATTCTATCGCGATATTTCATTTTCCTATCGTTGCCTAACATTATACCGGTATTACCGTGAACGGTATAATATGGCGCAGCCCTATTTGATGGATTGAACAGGTGTATTTCATCCTGTGTGAAAAACACTCATCGGCAGACTGGAGTCAAGTAGAACAATACTTTATCAATTGCTACACAAGTTAATGCACAGATATTTCCTGGAGAATGTGATACACAGTTTGTGTTTCACTCATTGGCTTCAGTAAGGTACAACACATCATATCTGTGTTTTTCATGTGAGAAGGGGTCCCCTTCACCAAAGGCGTGAAAACACAAAGGAAAGAGACAGTGCTACCTGTATCTGGATGTCATCCTTTTCCTCCTTAAGTCAGGGCTCTAACACACAAAATGGGCTTAAAAGGCTGATTTATTTACAGTATTGTTGTAGTTACTGTCAGCAGATAATACAGACCCTCCCGTCTCCAGACAGTGGACAACAAGCTGGCTAAACAACAACAGCCGATATTATGTCAGCTAATGTTAGGCTTGAGGGTCCTAAAACCCACATTTTGCTCTGATAAACAGTTTGATTACATTCTCACGTTGAGTTTATTTCCTAAGTGCCCAAGTCCATGATGCCACTAATGCTGGATAACAGCAGCTAATAGTGTGCTTCATGGAGTGTGTAGCACTTTATTGTGTCGGCACTGTTAGACAGACACTGTGTTGGTGTGCTGCTTAACAGTGACTACATGACACAGCAGCTGTATCGGTCACATGATTTCTCTTGCACTGGTGCAGGCTTGATACATATGGTACATATCAACTTTGATTCCATAATTTTATTTTTTAACTTGAGTATCTCAGGGTCGGTCTGATGCTTTTTACATTTTATTTTAAGCAGTCATCAATTCCACGGAAACGCCTTGGATTACTGCACCTCTTCTAGCTTTAGGGCATGTTTCATAAATCTAACGGTAACTTTGTGTGCAAACTAATTTTTTTGTGCAGGGTAAGAATATTTCCATGCAAATATGAGAAAATACAGACCCGTTACAAAAATTAGAGTATCATGGAAACATTCATTTATTTCTGTAATTCCATTCAAAATGTTAAACTTTCATAGATTATAGATTTAGGGCCCACAACTTAAATGATTTTAAGTACTTGGTTGTTTATTGGTACATAATTTGGGCTTCCAGGTCATAAAACCCACGAAAACAGAATTAAAAAAAAATTCCGTTGAGTTTGCTGGCCAGTCAAGCACTGTGATGGCATGGCCATCAAACCAGGTTTTGGTGCTTCTGGTGTTATGGGCAGGGGCCGGGTCCTGCTGGAAGATAAAATCTGCATCTCCATACAGATCCTCAGCAGACGGAATCATGAAGTCATCTAAAACACTCTGGTAGACTGTTGTGGTGACCTTGGATTTAAGAAAGCAGACTTTACCAACACCTGTACCGGACATTACACCCCAAATCAAGACTGACTGTGGATATTTCACACTGGACCTCAAGCAGCTTGGGTTGTAATCCTCACCCGTCTTCCTCCAAACCCTTGGACCTTGATTCCCGAATGAAAAGCACACTTTACCCGAGGAACCCAACAGTTGTAGCCCATCTCCTGCATGCGTCTGAATGTGGTGGTTTTCGAAGCTGTGACTCCAGCCTCGTTCCCCTCTCTCTGGATCTCTGCCAGATTCATGAATCTTCTCTGTTTGAATTAAAACATTCATGCCCTGTAAAATTTGCGTTGATGTCTTCACAGTGTTCTAATTTTTTGAATTCCTGTTTTCGTGGGTTTTATAAGCTGGAAGCCCAAATCATGTACAAATAAACAACAAGTACTTGAAATTGTTTAAGTTGTGGGCCCTGAATCTATAATCTATGAAAGTTTAACATATTGAATGGAATTAGAGAAATAAATCAACTTTTCCATGATACTCTATCTTTTTGGAAAGGGTCTGTATTTGGTCTAATGTCATACTGAAAAATGGAGTCTTGTTCCAGATAGATCTAATGGCACTTTTCTTCTTTCATAATTCCATCAGTTTTGATGAGATCCCCAATACCACTGGCTAAAGGGTTGTAGGCTCCCAATTTTTCTTTTGTTATTTACTTTTTTTGACTATTTCAAAATATGCTGCACATCAGCCGAGATACACCTTGTTGTGTAAAACTTATTTTATGCCTATTAAACTATGTTACATTTAGCATTTTTATAGATTCAATTTGAGAAAATGGAACCAAGTTATGGGTTTTGTGGCAGCGTTCTAGTAAAAAAGTGCAGTAAATTAAAATTAGGTTCTTTGTTGTTTATATGTAGGCACAACACTGGTTTGTTCCACTAGTTAAGAGCCTTTTTTTATATTTGTGTGATTCATGTCAGCATCACGTGGATTAACAAAGAAGATAACATTTCTCTGAAAATAGTCAGGTACAAGAATTGGACTGAAAATAAATGAAAAAGCAGCCAGTGTCCAAAGAAGGACTTTGAAAGACCGACGTCAAGGTAGTCAATAGGGCTGTTCGATATAACGATATATATCGGATGACGATATAAAAACATCTATCGTTTCATTTTATGCTATCGTTTGCTTCGTGGTGTCGCAAAATAAACTGTTTACAGCAATATTTTTTCATGGTTTTGATGTCACTGCAGTGGCTACATTAATTTCTTAAAGTTCTCTCTTTCTCTTATATTTAATATAACCACACTACGGACGGACAAGCGCCTGTTTTTATGCGTTGTCGTTAGCAATAGGGCTGCTCGATTATGGCAAAAATGATAATCACGATTATTTTCACTGAAATTGAGATCACGATTATTTGACGATATTTATTTAACCCTTTAAGACCTACTATAGAACCAAGTCCACCAGAGCTTATATTATTATTATTATTTTTTTACATGCTGTAGTGCCATTTGTGGGAGCATTTCAAGTTGCTATACATCAATACAACTGTTATAGCCCATATTTTAATAATATGTATGCATTAAGTACATAGTAATTACATAAATTGCAAAAAAGTGCAATAAACTACAAAAAAAATTGAAAATCGCGTTTGTTTTGTTTACATATATTTCTACTTGGAGAAATTTAAGAGGTTTATCCCTCAAAACTTTAAATACAATAAAGTTGCAAAAAATAGTTTCCCACCACAGGAAATTTATTTTGAGTGTCTTCATAGTTTTATTTTGGAGATACACCAATTTTTATATACTGCAGGAAAAACAAAAAACAATCCTATGATGCAAATTTGCAAAGAAAACAGCATGTGCATCATTTCACTGTGGGAAGTGTTACGAACAGCTGATAGGAACGGCAAAGCGTGTTTCTGGAATATTATGTTTTTGTTCCTGCAAGCGCTTTTTATGCAATTTTTGCAAAGCTATATGTGGAACGAAACCGTGACCGAGGACAAGCTGATGGCATCAGATGTAAGTACAACTCCTCCGGTTTCATATGCAAAACAAATTATTGCGCTACCTTACACAGTTCAGGTTCTACAGGGATTTAAAAATAGTTACGCAAAACGGAGCGTGCTGCTCTGACCGGCTTTAAAGGGTTAACAATGACTTTAAAAAATAATATAAAATAGTGTGCAACACCACTGAAGTTTTTTTTTTTTTTAAACTCTTTTCAACCAACGGCAGTCACTCTCCAAATAACTTCTGCTTAGCTTTCCGAGCTTCCCTCGGGTCCTCTTAATCAGCGGTCTCCAACCTTTTTTGCGCCACGGACCGGTTTATGCCCGACAATATTTTCACGGACCGGCCTTTAAGGTGTTGCGGATAAATGAGGGAGGGGCTAATAATCGGCTCAGTCATTTTTAATGATCGTTGAAAGCCCAGATCGTAATCGTGATTAAAATTCGATTAATTGAGCAGCCCTAGTTAGCAACAACGGCGGTAACACCATCGCGTGTCCGCTTGTTTATGTTCCACATAAACTTTCACAATAAAACTCAAGATCCTGTTGAGACTTTTCAAAATAAGTCTGCATCCATGCTGTGTCATGTTTTGTGTCAGGGTGTCAGTGATGTTGCAAATGTGTCCAATCCAGCAGTAAGCTTTACTGTCACTTGATATCGGTGTATCCATTTTGTTTTGTTTGTTTGTTTTGACAACTCAAGTCTCTGTTAGAGATGGAAAAATGTTGCGTTTGAAGAGCCTAGATTAGGGCTGTTCGATATAACGATATATATCGGATGACGATATAAAAATGTCTATCGTTCCATTTTACGCTGTTGTTTGTTTCGTGGTGTCGCAAAATAAACTGTCTATCTTAATTTCTTCAAGTTCTCTCTTTCTCTTATATTTAATATAACCACACTACAGATGGACAAGCACCTGTTTTTATGCGTTGTCGTTAGCAACAACGATGGTAAAACCATCGTGTGTCCGCTTGTTTATGTTCCACATAAACCTTTCACAATAAAGCTCAAGATCCTGTTGAGACTTTTCAAAATAAACTGAATCAAGTGAAAAAGTATGCAGAGTGTTTATGGATGAGAAGCAAAAAAGAGCCGTCAGGTGCTAAAAAATAAACCTTAGACTCAAACGTTAGATCAGGCTTTTCCCTGCAGCACGTCGTGTAATAAATACTCACAAAGAAAACGGCGGCCGTTACATTGTACGTCTAAAAATGTATCGTTTCATGCATCGGTTAAAACACTCGACTCCAGCTACACGACGCCCAGCTGGAAACACTTCAGCTACCCAAGATTCACAGGATTTACGGAAAATGTTAAATGTTTGTGATTTATATCGTTATCGGGACGATAGATGTCTTATATCGGGATAAGAGATTTTGGTCATATCGCACAGCCCTAGCCTAGATTACCTTTTAGTTTAAAAACTGCATTGCTTTTAAATAACAAATGCTCTCTCTGTCCCTCTCTCACACACACAATTTGGTTAAAGGTTCTTAAGATTCATTCAAAAACATTGACCTCAGACGCAGAAAATTTGGTCATGCTATTTACTATAAGGATCATTAAAGAACGCAATGCTTACTCATGCTGTTTAAAAATCCATTCAACCCGACTAGTCCATCTTGTTAAAGGAAGCATATTTAGTTTATTAGCTTTAATATATCGTGTTTGGATTTCTATAGTGCTTTTTCTAATCATACAGACTAATCAAAATGCTATACAAGTACGTTGTTGTTTCTGCTTGATCATGTTGACTCTTTCAGCAAATGGTAAGTGTTAATCCTAATTTCTAAATATTAGAATGGTGGGAGGTAAAACTGCATTATGCACTTGTAGGGTGATTTTGTTCTGTACATTTTACCCAGGAGATGACTGTCATTATAGCCACATTGCATTGTGTTTAATATATATATATATAGGAGGGTAATGATTGGTGCTTTGGATGAAATGTTCAGGTTTTTACCTGTCAGGTTAGATTAACATGTGTAGTGTTTAATTTGGTTGTTTCGTTAGTATTTGCTGTTTGGGGCCATCATTCTCACTGTTAGTTGTTTGTGCATAATGTTGCTTTGCTTTTCCATGACAAAGGAAAAGCAGGATGGGCGACACGCTCCACTACTAGACTTAAAGCTGACCAAATTTCTTAAAGTTTTCAAGAAGGCACCGCAAACACAGCGAGGACTGGTAAACTTTTTCAAGTGCCTGGAAGATAAAACAGAGACTTTATTTAAAAGCTGCTGTTGAAATGAAAAATGAACTCTCGTTTATTTGTAATAGTATATTTCTGCTTTTCACCTCAGCCTCGCTGTCCGTACAGACAGTAATTCACATCTTACTCCTGTCCTTAATTTGGAGCCCAGTGCAACATTCAACATCGCCGACACTACCAGAGGGACCCATTTCATATTTGGGCCTACAGCTGGTCTTGCTGGAGTGATAGCTCTCCGATTGGCGCAGGTTGAGACCGAGGCACAGATTGCTCTTCGGCAGCTTGCTGCTTTAGCCACCATCACTTTCGGCAGCCAGTGTCACAGCAACTGGTTTACAGCAGCGCTACCTCCTCACCTGGCCCTCCTGACTCTTTTCAATCGACCTCAGGCTGTGGGGTACACAAGCTATAAAACCTACAGAAACACACGGCCTTGTCTGTCTGCTGCCATGTATCACCAACACCCACAGGGCTCACAGCCATTTTCTAATGGGGGCAGACCACCACCTCGTCAGCCACCTCCGAATCAACATCAGACTCGCTCTAATATGCAGGTGATGGGTTTCCAGTTTCCTCGTCCGACCCAACTACCTGATGAGCTTGAGTCTGCACTGGCAATCCGGGGTGCCAGGGACATGGACCACCGCCAGATTGATCACATGACCCAACCAGATCCACACCAGAACCAAGGTTCTGGGACCAGTCAGCATGGAAACTTTGGCTCTAACCCAGTATCCCTCCCCACTGACAGTCAGTCTGAACACCACCAGAGAGTAGATTGGTCAAGCTACCAACCTCCAGCTAAACTGTTTGCTGCTCCTCCACCTTCTTCAAGTCATCAGTCACAACAAGGGGCCCAACAGCCTCAGAACACCCAAGCAGGACCAAGACTCTCAATTTGGACTCCATCTGTATGTGAATCTCTTTCGAACCAAGTTCGGCATGTCCATGGTGCCAGTGGGGAGGGTCCGAGTTTATACACACCAGAGAGCGCAGGAAGTATCTTGGCTAGCTTTGGACTTTCAAATGAGGACTTGGAAGTTCTGAGTCACTACCCTGATGATCAGTTAACCCCAGACACCTTGCCGTTCATACTCCGTGATATCCAAATCAACAAGTCAGGGAAACAGAAGACTTCGGCTTCCACTAGCTCATCCTCATTTTCACACAGCGCCCATGACATGCCATTGCCTCCTTCCCACTCGTCTGCATTGGCATGTTCTCATTCTCCAGAAGTGCCCAGCCTCCTTACTGTTACACAGACAGCTGGTAAAGTCATTGACTATGGGCATGCCAGTCGCACCAAGGACGAAAGCACTAACATGGGGAACTTCAAAAGAGAACTACTGTCTAGTGAACGGACAGTTAAAATGTTCCCAGCCTTGTCCTCTTCATCAGCTACAAAAGTAGATAAAAGTGAAAGACGGCAGGTTCATTTGGAACACACTGAACCAAGCAAGCATGGAGACAGTGACTATCGCAGGACGAGCAGCCTCCAGCGCGAGAGCAGTCATTCACCAGGGAAAGAACTTTCTCTATCTCCTAGATCCCGTGATCTAGACAGAGACTACAGGCGTGATGGAACCAAACAAAGACTGCCATCCGAAACGAGGAGTGACGTTTCTTCGAAAAGGTCCCTGTCCTCTTCGTGTGGGTCAAAACCACACAGCAGCGGCAAGAAGTTACCTACACCCACCATGATAAGTGATTTCTCAGCTGTGTCTCCAAAGGTGTATCCCCATACCTGCTCCCTATGCCACATAGTGTGTGACCAGGAAAAGGTGAGTGCCCTCGTGAATGCCCATTTAACAATGTCCAACAGTTTTCCTAAAAGAGTACCTCTGAGTAATAAATTGTAGTCCGCAATCTTCACCAGACAATTGTCGAGATGTTGTCTTTTATATATTTTTGCATGGATGATGTTTCCTATACACAAAAAAGGCAGAAATCATCAATAATTAAGCCAGATATTTGTACTTCTGACAGCTACACGTGGCCGTCACTGTCTTGGATATAAGCTGTTGTCACAGCTGAAGTTCCCTTAAGTGTTGCTAACATACCCTACCACAGGGATAAAAAGAGAACTGTGGAGGTACAAGCATCAGTAGGTAGGACTTAACAAGCTTTAAATAAAATTCATTGGGACTTCATGTGTTTCCCCACTTTAAAGAAAGCAATCCCACACTTTCAAATTACTCCGTTATATTTAATTACTCTTAAATATCAATGGAGTGCAGTAAATGGTTATTTGAAAACATAATTTCCTTCCTTAGGGATGATTAAAGTATTCTAAATGTTGCCACATCCTGTGAACTTTGACTAAGATGCCTCTCACTGACCAACTTTTAGTCAACTATTTGGGGACAGGTAAAAAAAAAACATTGGTGATGGCAAAGCCTCATGGAGAATCCATGATGCTAAATCACAATAGTAATTAAATCGAGGTTTGTTTGTTTTTTTTGTTTTTTGCTTGTTTGGTTCTTTGACTGTTTGGGAAATCAACTTGCTAAGATGGCAACAACTTAAAGACCTATTTTTCTTTACTTCCTTTTGTCTCGTAATGATTTCATTGATACTTTAGAACAACCATTAGAGGTGGGGGTTGATGTGTAGTCATCCGACAGCATCTGCGTATCCTCGCCCAAATTAGGAGGTGCTTCCACAAACAGAAGAGTCAGACGTTTGGTTTTTCCTCTTCAGAAACCTCAGGGTCTTGTCACTACCAGGTTTTCTTCAAGAGAAGAGGCAACTGTCTGGTGAAGTTAAATGATTTGAAAGCGTTGCCACTATGGCAGGAGAAATCGGCTGTTTCTTAACTGTGAAACATGTTACTCCGCAAACTTATCAAAAGGTTAAACCTGGAACTGCTTTTTCAAAAAGTACTCTCCCGATTAGCTGTTTTATATAAAACTCCATCGAGTTATTGCTTAAACAGGATACTACTTCTTGGTTTTTTAATAGCTGTAGTAATAAGCGTGTGTACTGAATAAATCCTTTTAAAAAGTTGTTAAAACTCAGGAAAATCAAGGATAATGAAATAATTCTTAAAATTACTACTGTTAAATAAACTCTTTTACTCAGTGCTTTAGTTTTTGGTTTTGTGGTGGGTATCCCTGTAGATTGTGTTTTCATTGAGACATCAAAGTTTGAAAATTGTTTGTACTCTGTCTTTCAAGCACCTCGAGGCAACTGTTGACATGATTTGGCGCTATATAAATAAAGTTGAATTGTCTGTAATCACCTATGTTTAGGCTTATAATTAATATAACTTTAAGAACCTGTATAGTTGCGAGACACAAAAACATTTCCCATATTTGACAGTTGGTTTAGCTTTTCTTAAAAAAAAACACACAAAAAGACAGAATAAGTAAGGTGGAGACCATCTAATCACTTGGCATAATGACCTTTTTAAATGGTTGAATATATTCATTTTCATACATCCCAGGATCTAACAGGGATTCCACAGCATAGGAAAGTGATTGGTACATAAATAATGCTGTTCAGACCAATCCAGTGTCCGAAAAAGACATTGGATTGGTCTGAACAGCATTTGCCTTTTTCTCTGGCAGCGAGGAAACTTCTGTTAGTTTGAAGATGAGTAACTACACTTCAGATGATGGAAATAGAAGAGTGCAACCAGATAAACAAATGATGTCACTTCTGCCAGCATCTGTAACATGATGTGAGCAGAAAGACCAAATCACAGACACGGGCCTTTGCACACCATGCTGCCAGCTGACACAAAGATCCATTACGCAGAATTTACATTAAATTTCTTTGACTTTCTGTCTTTGATGAAGATTTGATGATTTTTTTTTTTCTTTTCCAGGACTGGGTTAAACATGTTAACACTGTCAACCACACAGCTGCCTGCAGAGATCTGCGCAACAAGTGAGGAATCTTTAATGTGTTCCTGAAACCTTCTACCTGCAGTGTAGCAGGATAAACAGTGATGACTGGCTCTCTGTTGTGCTTTTTTAGGTGTCAGAAAGTAAGAAATGCATGCAAAGTTACACACATATTGTTTGTGAATTACTTTGTGACAGATGAATACCGGGCCAATAAGTTAAATGCTCTGTCATGTAAGCTCTATTGGTGCTGGTGGTCAGGACAAAAAGAGCTGATACTATTAGAAAGGAAAGGCCAACAATCAGACGCTCCCCTATGACAGAGCATGTGGCAACAGCGGGAAGGAAAACTCCCTTTTAACAGGAAGTAACCTCTGACGGAACTAGGCTCCGGGAGGGGCGGGGCCATGTGCAGCGATCAGTTGGGGTGAGCACCAGTAGTGACCTTTCAGGGGAGAATACAGTTAGAGAGGGGAAGGGATGAGGCCAACAATGATTCAGCTGTCAAAATAATAATAATGATAATAATGGAGTGGATTTATATAGCACTTTTCAAGGCACCCAAAGCGCTTCACAATGCCACTATTCAGTCACTCTCACATTCACACACTGGTGGAGGCAGCTACAGTTGTAGCCACAGCTGCCCTGGGGCAGACTGACAGAAGCGAGGCTGCCATATCACACCATCGGCCCCTCTGGCCAACACCAGTAGGCAAGTAGGGTAAATTGTCTTGCCCAAGGACACAATGACCAGGACAGAGAGGCCAGGGATCGAACCGGCGACCTTCCGGTTACAGATGCGATTCCCAACCCCCTGAGCCACGATCAGGACAATGACCTTTTAAACAAATACCTTCCAGGCTATTGAAGGTATTTTTCCTCAGGATATGATCGTCTCATCATATACCAAGGAAAAAGACCTAGAGTCTTGTATTTGATAGGTTCCTGACTCTCTTGATAATCTCATCTTCTTGTTTTTCTCTAAAGGTACCCTGGCTGGAAACCAAATCTGCCAAGGTCAGTCAGACCTGTCCTCTAATGGTTCTGTTTTTAGCTGCACAACCGGTGGAAGTCACTTTAATCAGATGGCTTGAAAAGGTTTCACATAACTTGCTAGTGTTTAAAAAAGGAGAAATTACTTAGAAATCGTGTTGCTTATACATTTGAAGGTGGTTCTGAATTGTCTTGTTCCATAAATGAGTCCATATGTGATGGATGAGTAAAAGTAATCTTCACTACAGTTTGCTTCCTTGCATAGAATGTGCTTTATTGGTATTAACAGCTTTATCAAATTGTTATTGTTCAGTATGGGCACTTGAACACTCTGTAGGGTTAACTATACACAACAGTGGAACCAGTTATAAAAAATCACATGTCTGTGCAGTATTGGCTGCTGTTAACAAATTGAGGACAAATAGAAAGAAACAGCAAACAGAATTTCATGAAGCTCCTCCTGCATCGCTCTCCTGATCCAGATATGTGTCCCATCATAGAGCCAAAGCCCCCTGCAGTCAGAAACAGGAGCCTGACCTTTGATTGGGTCTCTCCATAGTGTGAGACCTGGCTAAAACGAAGGGTCATTACAACTTAATGTCTTTTTTTTCTTTCTGTTTCTAGTCGGAGTGGACGATATGGCAGCCGTGCTCTGTGGGATCCCAAGGATGGCTCTCCATCCCGTTCCATGTCTCACTCCCTGTCTCGTTCTCCAAGTCCTCCTTCAAAAAAACGTCGGGTGGACAGCCACCCATTCAGGCCACAGAGGAGGCGTAATTCCCCTCAGCGTTACCCACAGCAGACGCATGACACAGGTACATCTCATGCCAGAAGGGAACATGATGTACACAGTTCACAATGTGTAACCACGCTGCACTCCTCTGAAATATAATTTTGTGCCATTTCAATTCAGTTTTTGTTATATACAGTGTTGGGACTAACGCGTTATTAAGTAACGCGTTACAGTAACTACGTTATTATTGTGGTAACGAGCACGGTAACTAGTTATTATGCCAAAATCAGGAACGCGTTACTCGTTACTGGGATTTAGATAGGGTCGTTACTCGTTACTTCGAGTGGTGGCTATCACGGAGCTTCCACAGATTCAGTAACATTAGCAAGTGGTGGAGGCCAGCAGGTGGATGAAGGAAAGGGGACCCGAGGCGGCCGCCGGTCCAAGTGTGAACTGAACCTCGGGTAAGAAGTTATGACCTGCAGTCTCTCTGGGTCAGATATGAACCAAGTTTAGGTGGAGTTTATTTTCCTTATGCTGACTTTTTCCGTACTGCGTGCTAGCTAGCATGACGGAGTTTCTATACAGCTGGGTGGTGCTATGAAGTTAATGATGTTTAACTTTATTTTGTTCATAAGTTATTAGAGTTGCCAACCGTCCCGTCTGGTATTCAGAGAAAATATTACGCGTTTCTTATTGAGGTGAAAAGGAACAGTTTGTCCCGTAATTCAGCTGCAATGAAAAAGACACAAAGCTGGAGTTATTCTGTGTCTTTGCTGCACAGCTGCCTCTTCTTTCATTCTCCCCCTCCCTCTCCCGTTTCTACTTCTACAATCATGAAACTGATCAATGATCAGCTGATCGTCTCTCTTGTTTGTTTATCGCCCACTTTGTGCCAGAAAGAGGAAACCAGCGGATGTCGCGCTAAACAACAGCAACACATTTAAGCTTGATCAGCTGTTGTTAGAATTTATTTAATATTAATTTCTAGTATCAGCTGATGTTTGCTGGAGCCACAGCTGTAAAGCTGCTGGTCATGATGTCTGTTTGGATATGTGGTGAGAGGGAAACATGAAGATGAAACCAGGAGATGTCCTTACTGGATCATCAGAGCTGTGATGGAGAAACGGGTTTACCTTTTAGGTGACATGAATGAGTTGAAGTTATGAACTGTTTCTGAGAGACAAATAACACCAGGATCCTTTTCTAAGTAGCTGACAGCTGGTAACTGTGCAGGGGCGGGTCTAGCAAAGTGTTGCCAGGGGGGCATGTAGGGCATTAACAGGGAGAGGGGGGCACAAAGAAATACTTTTCTTTCTTATTCTCATTTAAAATGTCTCGCTTTTAAAAAATAATTATCTGAATCTTACAACAAACGATTGATAGATTGATGCATATATACCATCAGAACAGTGTACATCACTGTCACAACAGCGTTTGTTTTCATTCAAAGGCTTTATGATTTTTCCTATATTGGTGGGCCGGTCTCTAGTCAAAATGCCCGGGCCAATTTTCTGTCCCAGTCCAGCTCTGTATGCAGCTCATCTGCAGTCTGCTGTTACCTACATCTTCCTATTCAGAAGGCAGAATTTCTGAGTTCTGAGTACAATCAAAGCACCACGACTGCAGTTTTTGTGTTGGATGTAAAAGGCGCACATGACTCTGTGACGTAGGCTAGAATCATGGCAGCAGTCAATGACGGTCCAGGCGTGGGATTTCTCTCGTGGAAATGTGCACATTATCTTTTCCTTTCTATTGGTAGGTGGCACAGTGCACTGTGGCAAGTAAACAAGCTAGAAGACTGGCAAAGTTATGGAAGCAACACATTAACAAGAGAATTCTGAGTAAAACCAAAGTTACTTTCCCTAGTAACTAGTTACTTTGAAAGTAACGAGTAACTTGAAGTAACTGAGTTACTTTTGAGAGAAGTAACTAGTAATGTAACTAAGTTACTATTTTAAAGTAACTTACCCAACACTGGTTATATAGCCCAAAATCACAACAGCAGTCACCTTTTAACAGCTCCCAAACTGAGTTCAGCTGTTCACTAATCAGTTTTTAGGTTTGGTTTTAAAGATGACTTTTGTTGCATTGAGCCGTAGTTTAAATGCATAGGCTCTAATTATATTGTATGGAGGCTTGGGGTGTTTATTTCCCACTAACAGGCAGCTTTTTATTTATCATGAGACCACTGAAGCACGGCCAAATGAAGAGAGGTGTAGTCTGTCTTAATTAGTGGATATATTTGGACTTGTTAGCCGCATAGTTAAACAAGTCAAATCTTTAATCACTTTTTAACTTTCTGGTAACAGTTAACAGGACCAGTAGCCTAATGAAATCCATTTACATAGATCAGATATGATGCAACCTGTGGCTTTTAAATAAGGTGTGCACTATGCTTTTGTTATGTATGAGGTGCTGTGCTGGAAAACCACTGACTTCACTCATCTTCATTTTTTGCATTTAGAACACAGGGATCGGTTGAAGTACCGCCACACTGGCTCACGCAGTCCTTCTAATATGAACCGAACATTCAGACAGTACTGGAGCGCCAGGAGGGACAGGGTTTCAACAGGTTAGTACCCCTGTGTGGTGGGTTTTTGTTTGTTTTGGTCAGAAAACACCCAACATATGATATATAGGGATGGGTATCGTTTAGGTTTTATCCAATACCAGTACCAAACTGGTACTCTTGAAATGGTGCTGGTGCTCGAACCGGTGCTTGAACTGG
The DNA here is from genome assembly GCF_057382185.1 of Mchenga conophoros. NCBI lineage: Eukaryota > Metazoa > Chordata > Actinopteri > Cichliformes > Cichlidae > Mchenga > Mchenga conophoros. The sequence continues at coordinate 2,190,731 of NC_140531.1, read as the reverse complement.
TGCTTAAAGAATGGAGAACATAAAATTGGTCCAAAAACCTCTCATGTTCAGCTGGTTTTTTGTAAAAAGATAACAATGTTAGCCTTTTCTGCAGCTATGGGGCATATATGGCATCACTCTTGGCTGGAAGCAGTGCTTAATCAATGGAAAAAACACAAACTTTGTCCAAAAACCTCTCATGTTTAGCTGTTTTCCACTTTTTCTTTGGTCATTTTAGCCTTTTTGGCCAGGGTGAAGGGAGTATCTGCCATCAAACAAGAAGACAGCCGCATGTAGCTATGATGATGTTTGCTAGTTCACCTTACATGCATTAATGTAATAACGTGGTTAGCCTACTCAACGTAAATTATACACGTGCAACATTAAGCTACTCACGCAGAGAAGAACGGCTGCTGCTGCATCATCATCCTCATCATTTCTGCTACACTGGCAGGGCTAGGGGCCAGGACTCTCCTCTTCGGGTTTGTGGGGGATGTTGCTAACTCCGGGTCCCATAACAGGCACCACACCCGCAGTAGATGTGCACGGTGTGAGGTCTCGCAGCAAGCTATCAAATACGGAGCATTTCTCGGCTTTTAAAAAAACGCTATGCATCACCAGGTGTTTCATCAGATTCGAGGTGTTACCTCCTTTGACAGTATCACAGTATCAGCTTAAAGCACTTGTTGCTGCTGAGTTTGCATATTTTGCTGTGAAGTACAGCCAGACTTTTGACCGCTTCGCCTTGGTCATTTTTAATCTGTAGCTCTGCTCTAAAAGAACGTGCGTACCTGGACCCGCCTACTACGCTTGCAAAGGTAAAATGATTGGCTGGAATCCAAAGTGTGTGACATCTCAGGAAAATAAAGCACCGAAATGTGCATCTCTAATATATACACTGGTGTAACTGTGTGTGTTTGCACATGAGAAACATCCTGGTTTGGTTCTGGTGTCCGTCCCACGTTTTCTACATTTACAGATCCTGACAGAACAGTTTGATATTATTATACATGCACTAGCTTGTAGTAATGAAACAAATACACGGTACAACATGCTGTCCTTTTGTTTTCCCGGCATATCCGTTTCAGCGAGTTTCTCTCGCGTTGCTGTGAAGCGTCCACGCGGTGACTCAACCAAGCACTACACTGACACTAGCCGAGATCGAGCCTCACGCTTGGGGGGTCACGGCTCCAAGCATGGGTCATCACAGCCCTCCACCAAAGGCCTTAAGGCTCTGAGCAAGCATGGACCTAAGACGGCTAAGATAGTAAGTGACAAAACTAACATCACCTTTAATATAGTTTATTTTAGTCTTGACAAAAGCCACAGTTCAGACACACCTCAGTCCACATTTTCAGTTTTAACTTGGTAACACTTGTTGGGTAAATGTTTAACTGATAAAAAGCAGAACAGATGGAGATGTTCTAGAAAACATTTAGATCATGTAATCCTTACGCTTACACTGCATCTCTGTAGCGTAATGTAGTGTCAGGCATGCGGTGCTGCCTACCCGGTTGTTCAGTCTGACGTCACTAGCCGTGTCTGGGTCTAAACTCCGCTGCAGGTCCATATATCAAACGATCACTGTGGCATTACTGAGAGTTGAAAAACTGTCTAAATTCTTTCATCTTTAATAAAATGATCAGCGTTCTGCTCTACCAGGTGTAACAACTGAGTTTAACATCCAGGCATCCATGAAAACGGAATTTATGACATTTAACGGAGTTAGAAGTTAGCAGGGAGTTAGCTCGCTAGCTTCTATCTAAATACAATATAGCATGTCCTGACTGCGGGGTTTTGGAAACAAATTCAAACGTACAGCTCTGCTATCACTTCCAGCATAAATGAAGACAGAAACTAAACAGCAGTGACGTTTGTAGGGTTACTGAAGTTGGGCTAGCTGGTATATAATGATGTGCTACGTGACCGCTAGCGACACAGCTATGTTAGCATAATATAAACAAGCTAACTTTTTTTCCACTCGATAAAAGTTAACGTGAGTGTTCTCGGTGGTCAGGAACAAATGTAATCGCATGGCAGGATGCTGTAAAAGGACCAAACTTCAGCCAGGAGAACAACTGAGATAATCCATCCACAATACGAGGTTAGTCATTCATATACTGCTGCATGGGCTGGGCTGTAGTTACATCCTAAGGTTTTAAAAACTGAGCTTAAATAAATGATTAGTGGTAATAAAAGCTGAGGGAGGTCAACAGTGATCACTGACTGTTTTAGCAGCTTTTTGAGATCAAATAGAAGAAAATACAAAACATTAAATATGTTAACAACACAAAAGCCATATTAAACGCAGACTACTTTAGACCCGGAAGTAGGATTCGTCGCGTCATCACTGAACAACCGGACAGTGGCAGCCGCTGGAAGAGCAAGGACTAGATTATTTAATTTGAGACAACACAATAAAAAAAGTTACCTTGGCAAAAAAGGTAACTAAGGCAGTAAAGGTGTGCTACAGGTTTCCCTCCTCACCTGTGTAATTTCATCCAGATCTTGTTCAACTGGCAACTATATTTCCAACTTAAACCTGTGTTCTTTAACCCATATTGACTGTCATGCTCATGTTTATCACAAACTGAGGTTAAACATGTGCTGTTGCTTTCTCTTTGGCAAGTCTGCCAAGCCTCCACCGGCCAAGAAGAAGAAGAAAACTGTGACTCCAGCCTCACAGGATTCTCAGTCTGTTGCCAATCGTCTGGTGTATCTGACGGGCATCCCAGAGGACGCCTCTGAACAGGAGGTCACCGATTTGGTCGGGGCCTTTGGAAAGATCAATAATGTCATCCTCATGCCGTGTTCAGAGGAGAGCGAGAAGGGCCAAGGACAGAAGGTGCGGTTGAAGTGTCAGATGTGGGTCAGTGGGCGGGGTGTTTCTGATAAGTAAAAATAAAAAGTGCGGTTGGTTTTTGTGTCATCTATCCTTTCTGTAAATGTGGTAATCTGTTAGTTTGCTGCATGTGTTCCTTCTTTCTGGCTCGTCTAATCTCTTTGCTGGTGTTTCAGGCCTCTGTATGTATGGTGAAGGCTGAAGACGCCCAGGCTCTGGCCACCTCCACAAACCTCTCCATCAGAGAGCAGCACATCACAGCTTCAGTAGCTAAGGTGTGAGAAATGTTTTTCCTGTTTTGAATCATGTCCGTGTAATAATCCAGACAATGCCGGCTTTCTGGCCTTGAGATGGTTCCAGAGCAAGATGATAATCTAGAACTTTCCTCAGTGAGGCTTAAAGCTGGAAAACAAGTGTTGTGACAGCTACAGAAGGTGTTCTGTGCCTCCCTCCTGTAGCCTGCTGATGCAAAGATGAAGAAGTGTTAATACACACCTGTTTTTCACTGCTCCGCCCTCTTTCTTACAGAAACCTGAAGGAGAACAGTCTGCTGATGCTAACAGGTTTGTCACAGTTATTGGCTCAACACTAGAACTACCAAACTTCATGTAATGTGTTTCTGTTTGCAGTCAGCTGTAGGCCCGGTGTTAGAATGTAGCCAGTCAGCTGTTCAGTCTGTCTCATCTTTATAACGAATGCCACACGTTGTCCAAAACTTCAGTGTTCTTCCTCTGTAATAATGACATTATTTAAATCTCTTATTTATTGAACCCTTTATTAGTTTCTTCTAATCTCTATTTTAACTTTATGAGAGGTAAAAAAAAAACCCCTCCAAACATGTACCTAAATACTTGTTTTGTCTTAATTAAAATGTAAAGAAGAATATGATTAAAAAATGAAAAACGTGACTGGACAGGGTCAGAATGACCCCTCCTGATGGTTCTTTTGAAATCCTGTTTTTCTTTAATCTTCATATCATTGGTCGCTGCTTTCATTCACAGCAAACCGTCCGTAGAACAGAACAAAGATGCAGCTGGAACGGACACAGGTAGGAAACATCTGCAGTACCGCCAAAGACATGAGTCATGGTTTACTTAACTACCAGCTACTGCCATAAATGTTAGTTTGTGTTTTTAAAAATTCAATTCAGTTTATTTACATTTTTATTTATACAGACCCAAATCACAGCAGGCACTTTATATTGTAAGGTAGGCCCTACAAATCATGTGACCCCCTATGAACAAGCACTTTGGCGACAGTGGGAAGGAAAAACTCCCTTTTAACAGGAAGAAACCTCCAGCAGAACCAGGCTCAGGGAGGGGCGGGGCCATCTGCTGTGATTGGTTGGGGTGAGAGAAGGAAGACAGGATAAAGACATGCTGTGGAAGAGAGACAGAGATTAATAACAGATATGATTCAATGCAGAGAGGTCTATTAATACATAGTGAGTGAGAAAGGTGACTGGAAAGGAAAAACTCAATGCATCATGGGAATCCCCCGGCAGCCTACGTCTATTGCAGCATAACTAAGGGAGGATTCAGGGTCACCTGGTCCAGCCCTAACTATATGCTTTAGCAAAAAGGAAAGTTTTAAGCCTAATCTTGAAAGTAGAGATAGTGTCTGTCTCCTGAATCCAAACTGGAGGAGAGAGACCTAATATTTAATAATCCACATTTCACTGTTTTACTCTTTGGTTCAGATGTGGATACTGTGTTGTTCTTTCTTAGGAGAGAAGCTGCAGAGAGGCGTGTAAGACTGCAACTCTGCTTCCTGGTCCCAACTCTGGTCATATTTTGGGGGGTTTAATAAATTCGTCCATATTTCTAGAAATGAGAGCTGCTCCATCCACATTGTTTTGGCAAACTTTTAATGTAGTCATAGTAACAGAAGATAAGACTCAGTCATCACTACATGATCCAAATACCTCACTTCAACAAAATCCAAACATCATGACTTCCACTGTCTGTCTTAGATGAATTAAACACCCAGCTGATGTGCAGATGTGTATTTCATGGCTGCTGCCTTTGTATCTGGAAGCTCTGTTTAACTCATGTTGTCGCCCTCTCACCTCAGCTGCAGAAGGCAACACTGACCAGAAGACATCTAGTGAGGTACATAATCTGTATACTGAAGCTTAGTTAGTGTAACATATTCCACTATGTCTGTCTGGGAAAAGTAGTAACGAGAAAGACATCGGTTAATACAAACAAGCCTGTCTCATACAGAAAGGCAGGCTGCTGATCACAGGACTTCCTGAGAGCGGCTGGTCAGAATGTGACATCATTAACTTGATCCAGCCCTTTGGGACTCCCTCTGACATCATCCTGGCAACACAAATGGGAAAGGTTAGTAATTAAACTTTGTTGTTTCTAATAGATGAGGAAGTGCTTTGACACAGCTGCACAGCGACGTGAGACAGACATCCTCACCTGAAAAGTCTCAGGTTAAGAGAAGTGTCGTCTCTCCCATCAGTTTGCTTTAGATATTACATCTGTGCATATGACTGATGACGTCGAGGATGTCACGTTTCATCACCAAGCAGCAACTCACAAGTTTGTTTTATGCAGCTAGCAGCAGTGAGTCATGTGACCTGCTCTTATTAGTGACCATGCATGCACAGATTTCAACCAACTGAAAGCAGAGCTGACAGTTTCAGGTTCTTTTTTTACCTTTGTTGACTAAACCAACTCTTCCAGGCTAATGTTACACATACATGGGTTTGGCTTCTGTAGGTCAACTCTTAGACTAGCCTCAACTGTCTCTGTGGTTAGTTTCTCAATAAATGTCATAAATACAAAATGATATTTCTGCCTGGCTGCGGATCAGCTCGCACTAGGATGGTTAAAGCCAGTACCTGGAACTGGATCAGTGGGATTTCCCCCTTCGTCTTTTTGCATTAGTAAACACATTTCGTAAGAGTGTGTTTTCACTTTTAATAGTGTCCATAAGCAATATGTCTGCAGACTGTTTCCTGTATAGATTCCTTTTATATTGTTCAGTGTCCTTGTTCAGAAATGTTGAAAGTGGAAAATGATGATGCTGTTTGTGTAACAAATGACTTTCCTTTGGTGTGTTAGGCACTTGTGTCAGTGCCAGACATGGACGTTGTTCAGGAGATGGTAAAGGTCCACACGTTTGTGCCTGCCAAGGTGAAAGACTGTGAGGTTAAATTGACCCCCCTGAAACAACACATCAGCTTCAACACACCGGTACGACTGTGCTGTGGATTGTCTTTACTCCTCTGTTACTTCTAGTTTTCTGTGTCATGCATCTTAAGTTTGAAAGAAGTGATCTGGTTTCCTTAAACAACGATTGATTTAAACACAACACTCTTCACGCAGGTGGCGCTCTACAATCTTCTGATGGGACCAGTGGATCCATTAGTGAGTACATCTTCATGTCCTTCATTCCAACATTATGAGGTCTTTTGAGTTTTCCCCCTGAGTCATGAAAGGCTGGTGGTGGTTTGTAAATCAGATAGCTCGAGAGCGAAGTGACGTAGGAGTTTAAATTAATACCAGAAGTGTGTCTACAAAAATCACAGTGACCTCCAGAGCAAAGGTCAGGCTTCCCGAAAGTCACCTGTTAACACCAGAGCTCTGTGTACTGTAAAAAGGACCATTTTGAATCTCAGTGACCTTGACTTCAAGGTCAGAGCAGGGGCGCATCTAGAGACCAAATCAGAGCCATTTATTTTACACTCATATGCAGGTGTTAGCTCTGTAATGTGCATTCAGTGTGGTTCAAATGCAGTAAGTACACACGTTCATATACATATAGTCTATAGCTTCATTTTCTGTAGCCCATATCTTTGGTGCCTATGTGGTATATTTAAGGTTTGTTGTAGCCATGCTAAAAGTGTTACTGTCGGCTTGCTTTAATAAACTGCACTGTCTGCACTGGAGTAGCTGTAGGGGGGGCACCCCTGTAGATCCCCGCTGAGTGACAGGTCATGTTTCTGAACATTGTGTGAATGCAGGAAGTTGAGAAAAAGGCGAAGGTGGATTTTGAAATTTTGAACACTTTTTTTTCCATGTTCCATATATTTATTCATTATTTACTCGACCTAAATAAAATCTAATGACAAAAATACAGTTGAAGGAAATGAAGCAACAACCATATCCGGTGCTAGTTTGCAAGTCATTAAATGTTGCTGTGTGTTACAGAGTCGAGCTCCAGTCGCCTGGAACAGCCTGCTGGTTATTGGGAATGTTCCCGACACACCAAGCGGGTCCTCTGAAGTCGAGAAATTGGTGCGACGCTTTGGAACAGTCATCAAGACCCTCGTGCTCAGCAGCATGGTGAGAGCTATGCGTCTGTGCAGCTGTGCACCACTTTGTTCTCCAGGACTCGCACTCAGCTGCTCGGCTTTAAAAACCTGCGAGTCCATTCACCTCGAGGAATGTTGTAAAGACTGACATAGGACTCAACTTTATAGCATTAAACAGGTGTTTGCCCGTGTGTTGCAGACATACACTTTATGGATGCAGTTTGCTAACAAGCTTGTTTGTCTTTGTGGTTGAGAGTAAGCATTTAAAATGCAGTGGGTGACGTCCACATGAACCCCTCACAGTCCCGACAAATATTTTGCAAAACAAAGAAATCTCATGTGCTTAACGTCACGTTTTCTTTTCCTGCTCAGGTGATTTGTGAGATGGCCACTGCAGCCATGGCCCTGTCCGTGTACAAGCGCTTTCAGGCGTTTCCGTGTATAATCCAGAACAACCCGCTGTTCTTCTCCCGCAAGCCTGACCCCAAAGCCAGCACGCAGACCAAAGCCATCACTGCCCCTCACGATTCACCTGAGGTCACTACCACTGATATTTGGTTATAGTTAAGAGGGTCCATGTACATTTACTCATTTCTGGAGATTCAGCTTTTCTTAAATGCTTGTGTGTGTGTGTGTGTGTGTGTGTGTGTGTGTGCGCGCGTGTGCGTGTGCGTGCGTGTGCGCGTGTGTGTGTGCGTGTGCGTGCGTGTGTGCGTGTGCGTGCGTGTGTGTGTGTGTGTGTGTGTGTGTGTGTGTGTGTGCGTGCGTGCGTGTGCGCGTGTGTGTGTGCGTGCGTGTGTGTGTGCGTGCGTGTGTGTGTGTGTGCGCGTGTGTGCGTGCGTGTGTGTGCGTGTGTGTGTGCGTGCGTGCGTGTGTGTGTGTGTGCGTGCGCGCATCTGCAGGATACACCTGCGAATGGCCAAGCAAAGCAGACGTCTGCAGACAGAGAGGAAGCAGCACACCAAGACAGTTCAGAGTCTCCCGAGGAGAGGATTGAAAAACACTGTGATGGAGATGCTAATAAGATGACGGGCAGGGAGGAAACAGTTGAAGAGGTTTTAGAAGCGTGCAAAGACGGTAACGTGGAAAAAGACGAGCTCACGGTTTGTGACTCTGCACCGGAGAATCAATTAGAAGCAGACACAACGGGAACGTCAGGCATTGACATCAAGACGACAGAGGAGAGTAAAGTCAGTGCATCTGAAGCAGAACGTGAACAAACTCCTGCAGAAGAGTCACAGCCACCTCGCCTGGATGGCAAAGCAGATTCTGAGGAAGCAGCCGAGCTGCCCAAGGTGTGTACGCACAAAAAGTGTGATTACATGCATACAAAATGATCTTTGACAATTAAAACAGTGTTTCTGCTGTAACGTCACCAGGTAACTCAAGCCATGGTTAATGCGCTGCTTGTGGAGTGCAGAACAGGACCCACCGGCCACTCCAGCAGCAGAGCAGCACCCCCCAGTGGAGAAAAGGGGGAAAACCAGACAGAGACTAAGCTGGGCCAAAAAACAACAGAGACTAAAGAGATGACCAAAAAACAGATGGGTGTGGAAGGTGAGGTGAAAAGGCAGGAGAAGGAGAAAAAGGACGCAAGAAAGGAGAAGGAGGTGAGGGAGAGAATGAAGAGGCAGCGGGAGAGGGACAGAAGGGGCTGGGAGAAGGAGGAGAGAGCTAAGAGGGAGTGGACTGAAAAATCCAGGAGGGAGAGGAGGGAGGAGGAACGAAGGGAGTGGGAGAGGAAGGAAAGGGAAAGAAGGGAGAGGAAGAGGGCCCACGGCAACGGTTTATCGGGGTCGAGGTTGTCCTCCAGGTCGGAGGGATCCAGGCAAAGCTACGGGAGGGATGAGCGCCACAGTATGGAGGCTGAAACCAAAGCGGTGAGGAGACGCAAAGGCTGAAGTTTAAAGCGTGTGGAGGGCATCGTTTTATTCGCAATTCTGTTTCTTTGTCCTTCCCTGAACGTAGGAGGAGGAGCTGGATGAGTTCCCGTTCGACATGAGTGACTTTGTCACAGTGGACGAAGTCGGAGATGTGGCCGAGCTTCCACTCGAAAGATCAGAAGAAGGGGAGACCCCGCCCACATGTGTCCCACAGGACACTCCACAGGTAGCTTCACCGTGGCTGTGTGCACATAGAGCTTGAAATCGACAGGTAGGGACTTTTTATTCTCCTGCGGTTATCACTTGTGATTAAGGACGTTTCAGCCGATGCTCTGTTCTCCTATTAGCCACTGGTGTTTTTATACTCGGTGAATTCTGAAGTCCAACCTGTCACTAGGTGTGGCAGTTCATTTAACCTTGAAATGACATGGAGGCTCTTGGGGATTATAAAGAAGAAATACCCAGAATATGTTTTTACCCCTCAGCTGTAAAGGCTGATGGGGTGCTTCCATCACCCTGCCAGGCGGGTGGCACGGACACCTGTGTGAATTAGGGCTGCCACGATTAGTCGACTCGTCACGATTAGTCGACTCGTCACGATTACGTCGACTATCAAAATCATCGACGACTGATTTAATAGTCGACGCGTCGTTTGAAGCTTTGTAAGATCACAAAAGACGCAGGAATAAGTGGCAGGATTTAAGAGTGTAATAACGGACTGAAACAGAAGATGGCAGCACTGCATGTACAAGGATGTCAGCTGCCGTTAAACCCCGAAGAAGAAGAAGAAGCTGTGTCCCAGAATTCATAGCGCAGCCCAGCTCTGTTTCCAACAATGGTGGCAGCTAGTTAGTTTTAATATTACTCTTATTATTCTTTCTGGGTCACAAAATAAACGTTTAACATATTTTCAGGTAAGAATGTAGCTGTGTAAACCTCAAATATCTGCTCAGTTTATCAAGACACCGCATATTTTCAAAAGCGCTCCGACGTTTTCGGAGACGTCTGTTACCCACTAGCTCGATAGCTAGCCGGGGGCTAGGTCACTAGAGCCGTGAGAACACCGGACTCCCGGCTAATCGTTTTCAAACCCACCGCCGTCACTTAGCTTAAAATGTTATTGTTTGGCTTTTTTTCAGTATTTTATTTGTTCCTGAGTAAATCGGTTTGGCTGAGATTAAAGTTATAATTTTTACACAGCTGAATAAACGTCAAGCAGACAGCTGATTATCAGAAGTGTGAGAATTTACTCCGGTGTCCTGTTATATTTTAGATAGCAAGGAGTTTATTAAACTTCACCGAAACAATCTGCAAACTTCATTAAACTTTAATAAACTATCATCTTGTCTTTATTTTTAGTTAGCACAGACCTTAAACACTTCAAGCTGTAAGCTAATGATAGTTATATAAGAGCAGATGCTGCTGGTGCAATAAGCTGTAGTTTTACGTCCAGTGGATGATGATGTGATTAGTTGACTAATCGCAGAAATAATCGGTGACTAGTCGACTATCAAAATGATCGTTTGTGGCAGCCCTAGTGTGAATGCAGTAACCAGAGAACGAGCTTTAGGAGCTTCCAATAGATACCACGGGTGTTTCTACTAGGAGGGTGACCGGTAACACCGCCATTATTTATTTATGGGTCTGTTTGGTTTCTTGTCACCACAGACCCTCCTGGTTTTAGCTGTCCACAGGCTGGTTGCCTGTCTCCATCACTCTATCCATGTTTACACTTTAAGTCTCCTAATCTTCATGACTCCACTGCTTCATCTGCACCCACAGACATCCAATAATAATAATGGATTGGATTTATATAGTGCTTTTCAAGGCACCCAAAGCGCTTTACAATCCCACTATTCATTCACTCTCACACACTGGTGGAGGCAGCTACAGTCGTAGCCACAGCTGCCCTGGGGCAGACTGACAGAAGCGAGGCTGCCATATCGCACCATCGGCCCCTCTGGCCACCACCAGTAGGCAAGTAGGGTAAAGTGTCTTGTCCAAGGACACAACGACCAGGACAGAGAGCCCGGGGATCGAACCGGCGACCTTCCGGTTACAGATGTGCGTCCCCTGAGCCACGGTCGCCCCAGAATGGATGCTGCAGGCTTGTGGTAAAAACAAAGATCCTGTGTTTCAGTTCTTTAGTCAAACTGAAACTAAATCTACACCAGAGCTCAAAGAAGACTTTAAAAGCCTGATATGAAGCTGGAGTAAGGGCTGCTACAAATCTGGGAATTATTAAGCAGGCCATTCTTTCGGTCAGTAATTGCGATCTTAATGACTTTTTAATTATTCATACATATTTGATAAGAAGAAATCAAAAAGATCTGTTGGGGAGTCTTAGAACAACAGCTGCTAGTCTCTGGACTGCAGCCTGTTGTGTAGCAGCACAAGTGTTGTGTTATAGAGAGTCACAGAGAGCCAGCATGTCTAATCCACTCAGAGGCTCTCAACACTGAAGGAGTTTTATTTTTACAGAACTAAATTACAGAGACAGTCGCCTCACTGCATTTTTGTATTATAGGCTGGGACAATAATACAGAGAAACCCCACAGTGGGAAGCAAAAACTCCTTTATAACAGGAAAAGCCTCTGAAACTGGCTCCGCCTCCCAGTCTACTAACAGCAGGTAAACAGCAGTGTGAGAGCTCTGTGGTGCTGATGCAGCACCGTCTAGAAGATGAAATGGAGCCTGAAGATTCACTTGTATGTGAGGAGAAGGATTTTAAATTCAGTTCTGGATTTACTGCCACTGTGGGAGAAATAGTTCCTGCTGCAGTATTTTGGATCAGCTGAAGAGAGTTTTTAGGACGTCCTGATAATAATGAATTACAGTCGTCCAGCCTGGAAGTAATAAATGCAGGAACTAGTTTTTCAGCGTCACTCTGAGACAGGATATTTCTAACTTTAGAGATACTGAGAAAGTGATTTTAATGTGGGTTTGGTGTGTGCATTATTGATCCTTGTGTCATTGGTACATGAGGTGGACCTGAGTGTGAGTGAGAAACTTTACAGCAGCATGTGCCGCCTCTTGTTTTCTACTTCTAGGACGCAGCCATTGATGTCACAGCAGCTCCAGCGAAGTGTGAGCTCACACCTGAGGGGGATGTAACAGCTGATCTGCTTCCCAGTGCTGCTGTGTCCCCACCGCCAGCTTCACAAGCCAAGCCTGCACACAGCCCAGTGCATAAACCATCCGAGGCTGACATCACACCTCAGCCAGGTACTCTGAATAAACCATGTTTTTTTTCAGCCCTTTTGTATGTGGCATACTTGAACCTGAAGTCTGTCATTGCCCTTCAGATACCTCATTAACTGCTGAGTTCACCCCAGAGGACCAAAGTGTTCCCATCCCTGTCCCTGCAGCAGCTTCCTCCTTAGCAGCAGAAAGAAGCCAAGATGGCGATGAGGAGAATCCTCTGAAACCTCGTGAGTCTGTTGAAGAAGAGAAGATGGGATTGGTCAAGCAGGAGGAACACTTGAAGGTGCAGGATCAGGAGAACAAGGACAGGAGAGAGACAGCTGCAGAAACTGGTGAGGTGGATTCATTTAGCCTCTTACATTTAGCACCTTAAGAAGAAGAAGTGGTTGGCTGATGGTGCCATACACAGATTTGCCCCCCGAAGAAATCACTGGACTCTGTTTGAACAAACAGCACTGGTCACCTGGGATAAGATCGAGGGGTTGAGTTAAGCCCTGTTTTTGTCCGGTCTGTTGCAGGGAAACAGGAGCAATCTGAAAGAAACTCCAATGCTGAAGAGGAGAGCGAGAAGCCCAAATTAGAAATGGAAATTCCCAGAAAAACAGAACATTCCCTCCCTCCTTTTGACCCCAGCAACCCAGTTGGTAAGAAACTGTATTGTCTGTATTTGTTTAGCATGGCTCATTCACAGCTGTTTGGATGTCCTGACATCTGAATTTAAACTCTGAGTCAGCAGGATTTATGCATTACTGCTAAAATGCACCCCACAGTTAGACCAAGAGTCATTCTGTGTGTCCATCCACAGGTATGGAGTTCCTGGTCCCAAAGACGGGTTTTTTCTGTAAGGTGTGCGCTCGGTTCTTCAGCGGCTCCAAGGAGGCTGAAATCAGCCACTGCAAAACCCGCAAACACTACGAGACCCTGCAGGTAGCAACACGCAGTTATTAGTCTGGATGTATGACGATGGAGCTCAGTCTGGTTTTTGTTTCCTACTTATTACCAGTCTGAGTGCACCTTTAAATAAGTAGGACTTAAGTAGGCAAGAAGTTTGCTAACGTGACCAAAATAAAAGCCTTACAGGTAAAACACACCTGGCGTAGGTTAGATTCATCTTATACTTTAGGCTCTGATTGTAACAGACCATTTTACATGTCCACACATTTGTTTGATCACAAAGAACTTGTTCTGCTCTAATCGGTTTCTTATGGATTCTGTCCACGTTCTCCTAGAAATACTTGAAGACGTCCAAAACAACGAGCGAGACTGCCAAGCCCGACTCCAGCTGAATGTGCTCCTGATACTTTGGGTCCAGATTCTCATGTCGATGTAGATTTAGTTTGTGTCACATTTTAAACTTGAACTGTTAAGTTTTTTTTGTAATGTTTGAGGTTTCATTGATCACTTTAACTACTCGAGCTAATTCTAAAGACAGTGGCTGTTTGCTTCACGGCGGTCGCCACATCCAAATCTGATGTTTATTTTGGTTCTTGATGGGTGGGGGATGCTGAATTTTGATTGCATCTGATAGATAACATTAATGATGGAAACTGTGTGGCTGAAGATGAACTCCATCAGGAATCGTACACAATCGAAATGTTTTTAGTGAACTGTTGTTTTCCCCCTGAGTCTCATTTCAGTTGTGAAATAAAGATATCAATATTCTGAGCACCCACATCTGTAATATTTGATTGGCCAGATGTGTCCATCACAAGCTGTTATCCAATAAGCATGCAGCGTTTAGGTTTCACAGTCAGGGTAAAAAGTGTAAAAATGTTCTGCACACTGACTGGCGAGCGTTTGGAGCATCTACGTACATCTGAAGAGAGAAGGAGAACTCGCATTATAGAATAAGGGGAAATGCACAGTACAGCTGCTGATCAGTGCTGAGTAACAGAGTCATGGAATACTAGAAGCTCAGTTACCAAAACAAACTTGTTGGTCAGGCTGTACAGCTGTTACTGATCAGAGATTTCCATAACACAGCCTAGCATCACACACAGTCTGTGTTTGCAGGAATTGTTTGCCATGTTTGCAAACGATTCCCTTATCGATTCCAGTCGATTATCGATTCCAGAACGACGTCACCACGTTGCGGAGCGTCATTTACCTGGCAGGAAACATGGCGGCTCAAACGCTCAAAAGTTTGGTTATACTTCACGAGAACGGATGACAACAGGGCAACTTGCAATATTTGAAAAGTAGATATTTCATTTAAGGGAGGAAACACTACGAATATGCAAAAGCATTTGCTCACAAAACACGCGATGACCTTAAATGAATGTCGTGTTTTTAATTCAGTAACGTTTGCACGTCCTCTCCCGTTAATGCGGCAGGTAAATAATCAACTAACAGTGCATATTATGTTAGCGCGATCTGTCTTATTACAAACCTGCCATCACTGTGCATTTAGTGACCATGATGAGAGACAGAGTCTGGCTCAGATGCTGGCAGTTCTCGCTGCAGGCTGCCGGTAGCGTCTCCTTTCAGGCCAGGATAGACGAATGTCACCGAGCAGAGACTCAGTTTGTGGTCAAAGGCTTGCACCCGTTTGCCACAGCAGGTGATTTTCAGTAAGTGAATGTGTTTAATTGTAGGCAGGGACATTACTGGATATTCTTGTGTAATTGCTACAGAAGAATATTCATTTTATTATTTTACATTTACAATGTTTTTCCTGGGGATCCTGTGACACCCCATTGAAGAGCCGTAGGCTGGATCTCTTAAGATCTCACTGTTGGGTTTGTAAGGCCATGTTACTCCTAAATGTCTATCCTGTTCAAAGAGAAGATATAAAACAAAGTTCTAAGCTAATCGACCTTAGTGTTCTCCTTTTTTAAAAAGAATCGATAAAGAATCGAATCGTTAAACAGAATCGAAAATGGAATCGGAATCGTGAAAATCTTATCAATACCCATCCCTAGCAGCAAGAGTGAAACCAGTACAGTCTACAATAAACACAGTTAAATAAAAGTGCCTTATACTCTGAGATAATACAGAAATGTAAATATATAAAAAAGTGATAAAAGTTCAAATGAAGTTGGTTAAAAACAGTAAAATTAAGACTGATGTGTAGGAGAGAAGTGCAAATTGCTTTAAAGTCTTTTGCCTGACAGGCGTGTAAACCTGTCCCAGAATGAAGTTATTGTACAGCTTTATAGAGAGAGGTTTTCTAAAGTGTTCTTTATGGCAGCGAGGCTGAATCACTCTGCTGCCTCAGAGGTGTGGAGTGGGTGTGATGGGCTGTCTGTGATGGAGAGGGTAGGTTCAGTGACCTCCTGGCCCAAATTCTGACCAATGATTCTTCCGGCCTCGCAGAGTAGTTTGTTCATCCTGCTGGCATTTCTGGCACTGACGCTGCCCCCCAGCAGACAGCAGCAAACTAGATGGTACTCACTACCACAGAAGAAGATCTCCATCATCAAAGGATATGAGCTTCATTAGAAAGTACAGTGTGCTCATCCCCTTCTTGCTTGTATGAATGGGTGAGTAAGGCAATTGTATCAAGTACTTTGAGTGCTCAGGAAGAGTAGAAAAGCGTTGTAGATGAACATTTGCCATCAGCCACCTGGGAAATGATTTACTAACGGCTTTTTTGGCACCAATAACTGGTTGTGCTCTTCCTGTGAGTGAGTGTCGATAAAGTCCGTCCCTAATCATTTTTAAAAATGGGAAGCGCTACATCAGGGCGCAGCAAGACATTGACAGGTTGGTGAAAGTTAGGAGGTTTAAGAAACAGTGGAAGAAGGCATCAGAAATGGAAAGGAGAAAACTTGAAGCACTTCAGTGTGAGGTGGAGAACATAGTGAACCGTGCAGGCCTAAATGGGCATTCCTTATAGTCTCTGCAAGCTAAAAAAAAAGGTGGCTTGGAGAAAGAAATCATACCAGGACTTGTGGAACGGCAGTAGAGATCCTAATTCATCACACAGTTCAGTTAATCAGTCTTAGCTACACCCATGTGCATGTAATGAAGCATCTCAAACAGACTTTATCTCTTTATTGCTTCAACTCCCAGAACAAACACGCATCATGACAGTGTGCAAAACTCTGATGTGGGCATCAAGTGTCCTGTATGATTTAACAGACAATGTGGAGATACAGAAATTCTTATATTGCTGCCATATAATCTGCATCATTATAACTGCATTGATAACATTCTTTACAGCATTATTCCATCTAATAATATTTCTCACAGTATTGATACTGCATTACAGCTGTTTATTGAAGATGTCCATTTGAGGATCCTTCCATTATGTTAACTTTTATTACAGGTACGGTTAGAAGTATTTTATACACATTGCATATCTGTGCTTATTTTGAGTTGATGTTCGGTTCATTAAGGGTTTTAAGCTTCACTGGCGTGACTGTCCAGGTGATCCATGCTGAGGGAAACTAGAACATAGAAGGATAACTGCAATGCATGCTTACAATACATATAATCTAGGAATGTGTCAGACCTGAGGCCTTAACTCATTTGGTGTCTCACTATATTTTATTCTACTTGGTAACAGATGATCAGAGTCAATAATTAGCCTCAGAGACCCTGAGGGCTTGAAGTTTATTACCTTGTATGGAAGGTGTTATAGAAAAGAGAAGTTCTATGTCTGCTTATAGCTATTAAAGATGTACGATTGACTGTGACTAATGTCTGGAACCTATTTTAATCTGTCATTGACGCCATGGGGGGGCGTGTACCCCACTGCTTTATAAGTATCCACAACATGTATGTTGGTCAGAAGACATATGTTGATGTTTTCTCCGGGCTGTTACAAACTCATCGTTTGATTGCACTTTTCTGGGGCCTCCGTGGTTTGTGACACTGCTCTACATTGATTGATTTCGCGACAGTTTCTTGAAATAAAAAGCATGGGCATTATCTAATTAGAGCTGTGTTTGCTAAAGAGCTGTGAGACAGAGTTGATCTAAAACAGCATACCTCTGCAGCTGCACCTGTCGAGCAGGTCTGTTTGGATAAATGTCGTGGGTGGGGTGGGGGGGTTAAGAGGAGGGATCAACAAAACAATGAAGGAAAAATGACACGAATGAGAAAAGTGAAATCCAGACTGACAGGAGCAAGAGAAGGAGAGGAACGAGCTACAGGGAACATCTCGTACAAACACTCAAATACAACCTCTCTGCTGAAACTGCAGGTAAGACATGTTCACTAACATGTGAACTGTGGACTCTGTTCCTGTTGTTAGTTGGTGTCTGAATAGGATCAGTTCACCCAGCAGCCTGTAGAGCGTCATCTGTCTGTGCACTATGTCAAAGGAAGCTCTGTATATGCCTATATGTAACACAAGTGCTGATATTTAATGTTATCATGCAGTGTGTGAAAGTGTGTAAAAACATGCAACAACACACGCTACCTGTTTATACTGCAGCTTTACAGCTTTAATATCAAAGCTAAATGATGTAACTTCAGGAAATGGTTGTGCAGGCAGGTGTTATCGAGCTGTGTGCCTGTACGGTCTGATACTCCAAATCTGTTTCATGACGACGTGAAAGAAATCAGCAGAGAAAGGCAGCCGTGGGTGTGGGTCGCTACGCCACATGAAACTTTATATAAGCCTTTGACACCAGTGTGCTCAACAGTTATACAGTCTGTTGTTGACATGTGTGCGCCGTCACGATACTTTTACCAAAGCTGGATTTATAAACCAAAAACATTAACAGAATCACAACGACAGTGAGGGGTCATTGTCGGTCACACTGACTGTTGATCAGGTTCAAATTCAGCCTTTTGGTTTTATACCAGTGTTTCCCCCAAAGTCTCGTCAAAATGGTCAAAGTTCACATGGTCTTTGTGTTCTTATTGGTCAACAGTGATTCTCTGTCATGATGGCCATTTTGGCACTTTTTCACATAGGACTGGGTAGGCGTGGCTAAATCACTATTTAAAAACCACGTTTTGTATTCAGTTCATCTTTGTCTGATAAAAAAAGTGATCATTAATCTCACACGTTTAATTGTGACCTATACTTTTTCTTAGCACTGAGGTTGTGAGAACAACACAAAACCTCACCTCCATCATAGGTTCACCAGTGTTAATATAAAGCACTGGTATAAAGTGTTGCACACAGATTTTACACATTACTTTTCATAAATGTTATCATCTTCTCTGAGGAAGCTTTCGGATACACGACAGCTCTGTGATGTCTTGCATATTTCAGTAATGACCACTGTCTTCGGATTGTTTACCACATGACTGAGTAATGGCTCAACAATGCTGGTGGTGCTTCCTGTACGGTGGCTGCTCGCACGTTTTCATGAGCCAGTAAATCTGTCTGTTATTTATTTTATTTTGCTTCTTTACTTTCCTAAAGCACTCATATATTGTGTTCCATCATTTTTTCCAGTGCTGTACAAAAAGCAGCTGATGTTTGGATTAGTGAAGCTTCCACTCTGCTAATTTCACACGACAGCACATTTCTGCCTGGTATGAAGAAACTAACAGAAAGATCGCTCTCATGAGGTCACTGTGACAGAAGCAGGCTTCCTTTCACTTCTCTTATTCATGAAATAACAGTTTATTGTTGAATGCTGGAGCGAGGTGCTTATACGACATAAATACATATTATCCTGCCAGTCAGAGTCAGCTGATCTCAGTACAGCACACACTAAAGAAACACGAATGACTTGCAGTATTTTTTCCTCATTGCCTCGTTTAACTCGGTAATGATGACGTCCTGGCCGAGAATATTCCAGCCGAGCCTGAATTTCTTGATCTTGCGCAACTACTCCTTTGTATATTTTCACTGTGTGTTTTAGCTTTAGTGTGTTTAAGTTAAGGAAGTGCACACTCACACTGAGAGTCTCATGCTGCCAGCAGCTCCAAAGAGCTTCTGAATCAGTTGATGGATTAGGCGAACAATGAATGTTTTAGAGTACACTTAGGTTACATGTTACCCAGCAAAAAGGGGCATGAATCCTCTCGGTACCTGTTTGTCCTTCACTTTTGGTTCTTGATGGATATTGCTGAAGTCGAGCTTTAGACCGGTGATAATGAGATCATTTTAATGATAGTAATATATGAGCTAAGACTGGGGCTGTTAGGCTGTATCAGAGTGCAGATATCCAGGCTGGACGAGTGAAACCAGCCTATCAGTCCAGCTCGTCCAGGTTTCAGGATGAAGCGAGTGTTTGCAGCACTACTGTCACTGTTCTGTATATTATTGTGTAACAGTGACTGTTCCTCGTCTGCGGTCATGAATTTTGAGTACGTTAGCTGGGCCAGGACTTGCTGAATGGAATATGGCTCCCATCTTTCATAGCAGTGACCAACAGGTGCTTCGACAGGAAATGAAGGAAGCTGGTCAGAGGGCGTGGCTTGGGTGTGTCAGACACTTGAAGAACAGGTGGATGGATAGATAAAAACATCTAATAATTCAAAGTTTATCACTTCAGCTTGTATTGGAGAGGTGGATGTTGCCCAAGATAATACCTCCATCCACTCCACCACTCACTGGCCAATCACAGGAGCAGAATGAGATTACCCATAATGCACCACTAAATGACAGGATATCATTCCTGTCTCTGGATATCTCTGTACAACTCCTCCATTTCATTCACAGCACACAGTGCAGTAGTTCCAGCATTACTACTGCATCCTCTACAGAGAAAATAACAAAGTACAGGATCTTAACCATACATATCCATGTATATATATTTAATATTCTCTGCTATTAGTATCTCTTAGAGCTATTTTGTTTCTATTTTGTAACTTTGTAACATATTGTATTAATTAGTCGGTTACTGTTCTCACTGCCTCGAGTAACTGGGAACACATATTTTCAGGGATAATTAAAGAGTTCTGGTTCTGATTCAGCGTAGTTTGGAGTTCCCATGAACAAGCTCCAGACCAGTTCTGTATAAACTCAGTCTTTTCCTGTGGCAACGAGAATTAGATGAGATCTGAACAGTAAAGCTTTTGAAAGTCATGTCTGCTGATGCACACGGTTTAATATTTTTCTAATCTTCTGTCTGTCTCTATATGCAGCTTAAAACTAAATGGCTATGTCACTACCTGCTGCCTTCCTGTCTGAAGAACAGTTCACCTGCCCTATATGTCTGGAAGTATTTACCAAACCGGTCACAACACCATGTGGACACAGTTTCTGCCAAACCTGCATTTCCTCCTACTGGGACGGAAACAGTACAAAAATGTACCAGTGCCCTCTCTGCAAAGAGTCCTTCCTCAAGAGACCAGCTCTCCATATCAACCTGACCCTGAAGGAAATAACTGAACAATTCAAGCAGATGGCCGGCTCTCCTGTGGCTGACAGACTTGGAGGAACGGAGCCTTCCAGGTCCCCTTCCCATCATAATCAACCACTGCCACCCAGATTCCAGAGGCAGGGGGAGATGCCCGAGAACATCTTTGCAGAAATGATGTCACGTTTTCAGCGCCTGCCAGACCCCGGGCTGCCTCACGCTGCACTCCCCCAAAGCCAGAGTCGAGATGGTGCTCCCTTTGTCAGGACGGAGCATCACGACCCCCCACCACCTTACCCCAGGTACCGAAATATACTGAAATATTGCATTACAATATATTTGACTGAACCACATTAATAGTAAATGGACTGGATCTTATGTTTTCCAAGTGCTTTATACATGCCTCATTCACCCGTTCATGCAGCCACCTTTTTCTACACTTCAGTGCTTCCCATGTAGCAGTCACACATTCACACTCTGATGGATGCGTCAGCAGCTTGGAGTTACTGTCTTCACTGAGGACATTTGGCACGCAGACTGGTGCAGCCAGGGATTAAACCACTAACACTGTAGCTAGTAGATGACCTGCTCTACTGTTCAGTTTTATTCATATATCTCCAAATCACAGCAGCAGTCACCTGAGGGCCACAAAAAGTCTGTAAAGTTGGACTCAGTAAATGACTTCACATTTGTAAAGAGACGTTCACGAAGTTACCAAATAGTACCAAACAATCGTCCAGATTTCTCTGGATGATTGTTTGTCATTAGTGTGTCAGCGGGATGTTTGTGAGAGTAGTGCCACAACAAAGCATAAATTATTTAATTTTTTTTTTATTTGTTCCAAATTTGACTTTATAACTTTTCAGGTCTATGCCTGTAGTGGTGAGGTATGTGGGGGGACATTTGCATATCCTCTACACAGAGTCATGTGAATGTTTGGGCACCCCTGATAATCCTCATATTTTTCCTTCATAAATCATTATTTGTTTGGATCAGCAATTTCATTTCAATGTGTCATATAGGAGACACACGCAATGATATTTGAGAAGTGAAATGAAGTTTATAGGATTTACAGAAAGTGTGCAATAGTTACTTCAACTAAATTAGGCAGGTGCATAAATTCGGGCACCCTTGTTGTTTTATTGACTTGAATACCTTTAGCACTAATTATTGAAACATAAAATGTGTTTGGTAAGCTCATTGACCCTTGACCTACATACACAGGTGAATCCAATCATGAGAACGGGTATTTAAGGTGGCCAATTGCAAGTTTTTCTCCTCTTTGCATCTTCTCTCGAGAGTGGCTACAAGGGAGCCTCAAAACAGCTCTCAAATGACCTGAAAACAAAGATTGTTCACATCATGGTTTAAGGGAAGGATACAAAAAGCTGTCGCAGAGATTTCAGCTGTCAGTTTCCACTGTGAGGAAAATAGTGAGGAAATGGAAAACCACAGACACAGTCCTGGTTAAGGCCGGAAGTGACAGGTCGAGGAAAATCTTAGATAAGCAGAGACGAAGGATGGTGAGAACAGTTAGAGTCGACCCACACACCAGCACCACCGGCGCCAGTGTCTGGCAGCCTCGCCTCTGTCAGTGCGCCCCAGGGTGGCTGTGGCTGCACAGTAGCTTACCGTCACCAGTGTGTGAATGGGTGGATGACTGGATGTGTAAAGCGCTTTGGGGTCCTTAGGGACTAGTAAAGCGCTATACAAATACAGGCCATTTACCATTGTTCAACTATTCTGCACACTTTACACAAAGAGATGCTGTATGAGAGAGTGATGCAGAGGAAGCCTTTCTGTGCACCTGCCACAAACAGAGTCGCTTGAGGTTTGCTAAAGCACATTTGGACAAGCCGGCTTCATTCTGGAATAAGGTGCTGTGGACTGATGAAGCTAAAACTGAGTTATTTAGACATAACAAGAGGTGGTATGGAAACAGAACACAGCACTCCAAGAGGAACACTTGCTGCCCACAGTAAAATGTGGTGGCACTTCCGTCATGCTGTGGGGCTGTGTGGCCAGTGCAGGTACTGGGAAATGAAACTGCTGATCCAAACAACCAGTGATTTATGAAGGAAAATCATGAAAATGATCAAGGGTGCCCAAACTTTTGCATACCACTGTAAATGCTACAAGGCTCCCACAGAGAGGACCAGATTTACTAAGTGGACACATTAGCTTGATGCCACAACAGCAGAAACGCTTTGATGGGAGGATTCAGCAGCAGCAGTGGACAAGCAGACCCGATGAGGGAGCGAGAAATCGGAAAATGAAAAAAACAATCAAGTACATGCTCAGAGATTTTACGTGAATAAACATCCATCTCACACAAATCAATTAGTTAAACTACAGACACGTCTTAAAAACATATAGGCCTAGACAACCTGCTAATACTTTTCATTCCTCGTGGGTTTGTAAACTAATAACAGTGTTATATGACGTTTGGCTGCTCTGTGCTCTGCTGTATGGAGAGATCAGCACCTCGTGGCTGTTTGGTAGTTTAAATGCTTCAGATAGTCTCCGACCCCTGCTCTCAGGGAGTCCTTACCACGCCGACTGCACGAGCAAATGAATAGCACGAGCCGTCATTTGCGTTGGAACGACCTGAGCCCCTCCACTCCTCTTCTTTGGAAAAAAAGAAAAAGGTTCAAATGTTTCATCACTTATTGAAATATACATGTTATTAAACCAACTCAGCAGTTTCAAACGATTGAAGAGAAGGCGAGTGGGCTTCTTTAGGTTTGTGAAGACATCCGGCCTGGCATCCACGAGGCTTCTTCACTTTTAAAACAACAGACGCAGACTCTAGTAATGGTTGTCCTCTTGGAAGGAGTACTGAGACTTCTTAACCATTACTAATGGTATTAGTCCTCAAGTGAGACAAGGTTTTAGCACTGATGTTTACAACAGAAACATTTGTATGGTGCACGTTTCTGGCCTCCCATTCTCATTTTTAGACCACTGGAGTATTTTTGCATTACTCACAGCTCAAAAGCATCTTTTGTTTTATACTGGGTGTTGCTCAGGTCACCCACTGCCTAAAACAAGTGTTTCTTGACTGGTTGGCCATTGCAAACAGGAGGTTTGAACAGGAGGTGAGTGGTTGTGCTGTGTTCACAAAGATATCTCGTCAGTATGACATCATGAACGGACGGGAAAAAAACTGTGTGAAACAGATTGTTTAGAGGAGTGTTTGCATGTAGTATCAGTGTACATATGACAGGAAATAAGAAAAGCAGAGTAAGGAAACCTTTTGTGTTAACAGCTAAATGTAACCATACACGTGTCAAACTGTAAACAACTGAATAATATGTCCTGGAAACCAGACGACAGGTTAATCAGTCACTTACATGTTACGGCTTTATTCAAATGTTGACATGTCCAGTGACTCGGATTTGCCGCCGTGCCCCATCCACCTGAGAGGTCTGGAATTCTTCTGTCGCACTGATAACGTGTGCGTGTGCAGCACGTGTGTGGGGACGTCAGATCACCTAGGACACAACATCACCCCCGCCAAACGAGAGTGGCACTTGAAGAAGGTTTGTGCATGTGGTGGTTGGCTCACAGCTAACTGGGCCTCACTGACTGGTTTAGTAAAGGTTCTCTTTGAGAAGATTAAACCATCATGCTGCGGGGATTTGTTGCAACTTTGTTGTAGGGTTGGGAATTCTTACAGTTATTGTGATGTTGATATGTATTTCTTTAATTTTCAGAATGTTGAAGGTTTTTTTCCTCACAGGCTCCTGATATGCTGTCATGGCATGATTCTAATTTTCACAACAGAATAACTGGAACGATGGATTCCAGTTTGGGCTGGCATGTCCAAAGGTCAGAGTATCAGGTGGAGCTGTGAACATCCTCACTGCTAAACTCTGGGCTGGACCACACAGCTGTGCTATCATGCACAGTCTGTTAGAACTATGTCTCTAGGTTTGTGTCTGTGCAGAACCACAGTGGATTGAGATGAATCCAGATGTGACTGCAGGCTTTCAGCTTTGATTCAGCAGCTTTAGCAAAACTCCTGCACTCACTGTTCAGGAATTAGAAGCTTTTCCACACAGTCTCCCTTTTTCAGAGGCTCAAGGTGAACGAGAGTATTTTCAACATTTTAATTTTTAAAAGTTGAATTATGTATTAATACACACACATTTAAATATAACACTTGTATTTAATATTTTAATGAAAAACGGCTCCCTGATGTTTCGAACCCTAAACTGTAACCATCTCCAGCTGCTGCTTGTTCGTGCGTCTCTGTGCCTTCAGTTTTGTATTCAATAAGCTGCTCTATAGAGTTCAGTTAGGGTGACTGACTTTGTTATAATATCCCATTTCTTTATCTTGATAAACTCTTCGGCAGAGATGGGCAGTAACGCGTTACAAGTAACACGTTACTGTAATCTGATTACTTTTTTCAAGTAACGAGTAAAGTAAGGGATTACTATTGCAAAAACGGTAATTAGATTACCGTTACTTTCCCGTAGGAACGCTGCGTTACTGCGTTACTAAAACCGTGATTTTTTTGGGAGAATGTCTCACGACAGTGACGTAAGCGAGCGTGTCGTTCGTGACAACAGCTGTGTGCAGATCAACAGTGGATCATATATCGATTGTGGGAGAGAGTATGAGCGTGCAGCGTTTAAAGCGTGGAAGTACTGACCTTACTTTGAGTTTGATTCCATAAAAAGTGACAAAAACATTAGTGTCCGCTGTGCGTGGGAAGAAAACTTCTCTTTACAGCGAAAAAACCCCTAAACTTCTGAGCAAGCACCGAGTAGCTACGACGTAATGGGAAACTCACAGAGAAACTCGCGGATTCTTCCACTGACCGCGGCACACCTGCACCAGGGTAAACCTCCGCCTACCCCACTCCTGCTTTACAGGTGTCAGCCGGGGATCAGCTGATCACGGGGTCGGGTTTAAAAGAGAGACACCACCCACCTGTTCGCCGCTCAGACATCATTCTCTTCATGTCAGGAGCTCCGAAACTCTGCCGACGTCAGTCTCCGCCTGATTCAGCAACCGTGAGTGTTTTTCCCTTCGATCCTCTTTTTCATCCCGGCTCCGCTAGCTCTCTGTCTGTAACGACAGTTCCGAAGCCACGCTTCGTACACTGATCGTTACTAGAATAACTGCGTGTCTGTTCCAACCCACCGCTAGCCTTCGCCGCGTTTGGGTCTAGCCAGCACACCACACGGGCACACCGTCCTACTGTGTGTAATTCGCCCGATCGTGACAGGATGTCTGAGCCGCATATAGACCCAGCGGAATTCGAACGGCTGAAAGCCGAAGTGCTATATCTTCGCGGTGTGGTAGATCGGATGTGCACAAAAATGGAGTCCCTCACCGAAACCGTCCTCCAACTTTCCACTTCCGTCACTTCGCTGCAACGTCAGCCAGTGCCGGTGAGCGCGGAGCCCCGGATCGGACTGCCAGACAAGTGGAACGGAGTTGATGGCCGGCCTGATGGTTTGCTCACCACTTTAGACATGCTGTTCGAGTGTCAGCCCACTAAATACACCACCGCCCGTGCAAAGGTCGCACTACTAACCTCTCTCTTGTCTGGCCAGGCTCAGGAATGGGGCGTGGCTCTCTACAACAATAAATCGGCAGCTTGCAATGA
Source organism: Mchenga conophoros (assembly GCF_057382185.1). Classification (NCBI taxonomy): domain Eukaryota; kingdom Metazoa; phylum Chordata; class Actinopteri; order Cichliformes; family Cichlidae; genus Mchenga; species Mchenga conophoros. The sequence goes on along the minus strand of NC_140531.1, from coordinate 2,164,717 downwards.
CTATGCCCTGTTTGTGGAGGAATTAAAAAAGACGTTTGTTCCCCCTAGCAGCGAAGTGGAAGTGGAGTCACAGCTGCTTCATCTACGCCAGGGCAGTCGACCCGTCTGCCACTTTGCTTCTCAATTCCGTACCCTGGCCGCTAAGCTACAGTGGGGAGATGCTTCTCTGTGCTCTATTTTTCTGGAGGGACTGGCTGATTACATCCGGGAGGAGATGACCGGCCGTGAGGCTCCTAAAACCCTGGACGAGGCCGTGGACCTCGCCCTGAAGATCGACCAACGAGTGATGTCGCGGCCTCACCACACCCCTCGGGCCTTCAAACCCTTCCAGCCTCAGAGGACCACGTCTTTGCGGTCACCTCCCCCCTCTGACGGAGCCACTGCTAGCCCAAGCAGCACATCCAGCGAGGAGCGCATGCAGCTGGGTGGGCTCCCCAAAGAGGAGAGAGAGAGACGCTGGTGTGAGGGTCTCTGCGCCTACTGTGGATCAGCTCGACACCGTCGTCCCCAGTGCCCGCTACGTCCGGGAAACGACGACGCCAGGTAGACTGCGGGGGAGTCCCACCTGGCCCTTCCCACTCCTCTGACCCCTCTCGTTTCCTGTTACCAGTAATATTTCTCCTGACACACCAACAGTTCTCATCTGAAGCCCTCCTGGACACCGGAGCCGCTGAGAACTTCATCGATCAAAAACTAGCCACTCGACTTCGCATTCCGTTAACTTCCGTCGATCGATTTCTCCCGGTGACCTCAGTGGATGGGTGACCACTCCAACCCTACCCGATCCAGTTCCAGACCCAGCCGGTTCGCATGTCTATTGGGGATCATCAGGAGGAGATCCGGTTTCTAGTAGTCTCGGCCACGTCCTCTCCTCTCATCCTCGGATACCCCTGGTTCCGTCAACATGACCCCCACGTCTCCTGGTCTTCCTGCCAGATCCTGGACTGGGGTCCCCGGTGTCCACGCCGCTGCCTTCTCTTCCGGACTGAAAAGGACTCTAAGTCAGAAGAGGCGTCACCCCCGGAGCCCATTGATCTGGATAAGATCCCTCCGGCTTACCATGACCCAGCTGAGGTCTTCAGTAAGAGGCGAGTCTCTACTCTACCTCCTCATCACTCCTACGACATGGCCATCGAGCGGTCCCTCCTCGTGGTCGCCTGTTCTCGCTGTCACCCACAAAGAACAAAGCCATGGAGGAGTACATTGCTGAGGCTCTCCAACAGGGCTTCATTCGCCCTTCTACCTCCCCTGCAGCTGCGGGATTCTTCTTTGTCAAAAAGAAAGACGGCGGGCTCCGCCCCTGTATAGACTACCGGGGCTTGAATAAAGTCACTGTCAAGAACCGCCATCCTCTCCCTCTGCTATCCACCGCACTCGATTCCCTCTCCCAGGCCTGCATCTTCACCAAACTAGACCTACGCAGCGCCTACAATTTGGTGCGGATTAGGGAAGGGGACGAATGGAAGACAGCCTTCATCATCCCCAACGGGCACTGGGAGTACCTGGTGATGCCCTTCGGCCTCTGCAACAGCCCTGCTGTCTTCCAACATCTGATCAACGATGTCTTGCGGGATATGCTAGGCCGGTGGGTGTTTGCTTATCTGGATGACATCTTGATCTACTCCCGCACCGAAGTGGACCATATTCGCCACGTGCGGACCGTGCTGAGCAGGCTGCTCGAGTACCAGCTGTTCTGCAAACTGGAGAAGTGTGCTTTCCATCAGCGGTCCACCACCTTCCTGGGCTTCACCATCTCCTCCAATGGCCTGACCATGGACCCGCAAAAGGTCCAAGCCGTGACCCAGTGGCCTCAGCCCTCCAGCCTTAAGCAGCTACAGAGCTTCCTGGGCTTTGCCAATTTCTATCGGCGCTTTATCCGCAATTTCAGCACCATTGTCGCCCCACTGACATCCCTCACCAAACCAGCTAACCTGCCCAAGCCCTTCTGCCTCTCCCCAGGTGCGAAACAGGCATTCAGAGACCTTATCCGCCAGTTCACTACGGCTCCCGTCCTGCTCCACCCTGATCCTGCCAGAGATTTTGTGGTGGAGGTGGATGCCTCCAATGTTGGCGCGGGCGCCGTCCTTTCTCAACACGGCCCGGATGGAAAACTTCACCCGTGCTGCTATTTCTCGAGGAAATTTTCTCCCACACAGCAACAGTACGGTGTCGGAGACCGAGAACTCCTGGCCATCAAGTGGGCCTTAGAAGAGTGGCGGCAGTGGCTCCTGGGAGCGAAAGAACCGTTTCTGATCTGGACTGATCATCAGAATCTGATCCATATTTGTTCTGCCAAGCAGCTTAACCCGAGGCAGGCCCGTTGGGCCTTATTCTTTGAGCCGTACAACTTCCACCTCGCCTACCGCCCTGGTTCCAAGAACACCAAGGCAGACGCTCTCTCCAGGCAGTTCGCCCAGGGCGGCCTCACGTCGGACCCTGCACCTATCCTACCAGCTCATTGTTTCGCTGCCCCCCTTCGGTGGCCCTTGGAGGACTCTATCCGGGATGCCCTGACCGCCGAACCACCTCCGCCTGACACCCCGGCTGGGAGGCTCTATGTACCATCCCGATGCCGTCAGGAGGCCTTGCTCTGGGCTCACTCCTCCCCGCTCTCTGGTCACCCGGGGCCCGACAGGACCCTCCAACTCCTCCGTCGTGCCTTCTGGTGGCCCTCCATGACCCGGGATGTCCGTGACTTCGTTTCCGCCTGCGACACCTGTGCTCGGGCCAAGTCCTCCACTCAGCCGCCCGCTGGCGACCTTCGCCCTCTCCCTGTGCTGAGATGTCCCTGGTCCCATGTCGGCCTTGACTTTGTTACCGGCCTCCCATCCGTGGACGGTCTTGACACCATCCTCACCTTTGTGGACCGGTTTTCTAAGGCGGTGCACCTGATTGCTCTGGCCAGCCTCCCTTCCGCCAAATGGACGGCCGAGCTCCTCCTGGACCATGTCGTCCGGCTTCACGGATTCCCCAAGGACATAGTCTCCGATCGGGAGCCCCAGTTCACCGCCAGGTTCTGGAAAGCCTTTTGCCGCCTGATTGGAGCTTCTCCCAGCCCGTCTCCGGCTTCCGCCCGCCATGAAGGTCCATCCGGTTTTCCACGTCTCGCAGCTTAAACGGCGCGTCACTTCCTCGCTGGCGCCCCCCTCCCGGGCCCCGCCCCCGCCCAGGTTCGTCGATGGGGGTCCTGTCTACACTGTCCGGCAGATTTTGGACTCCCGTCCCCGGGGTCGGGGGGTCCAGTATTTGGTGGACTGGGCTGGCTACGGTCCTGATGAGCGCTCCTGGGTGCCGTCCCGCTTCATCTTGGACCCTTCCCTGATCTCGGATTTCCGTCGCCGCCGTCCTGGCCCGTCGGGTGCCGGTCCTCGGGGGGGGGGGGTCCTGTCAGCCGGTGATCAGCTGATCACGGGGTCGGGTTTAAAAGAGAGACACCACCCACCTGTTCGCCGCTCAGACATCATTCTCTTCATGTCAGAAGCTCCAAAACTCTGCCGACGTCAGTCTCCGCCTGATTCAGCAACCGTGAGTGTTTTTCCCTTCGATCCTCTTTTTCATCCCGGCTCCGCTTGCTCTCTGTCTGTAACGACAGTTCCGAAGCCACGCTTCGTGCACTGATCGTTACTAGAATAACTGCGTGTCTGTTCCAACCCACTGCTAGCCTAGCCGCGTTTGGGTCTAGCCAGCACGCCACACGGGCACACCGTCCTACTGTGTGTAGCTCGCCCCGCTGTGACAACAGGTGAAAATAGAGCAACAGGACCGCTGAGTCTTTGACTTTATTTATTTTCTGCTGTGTTTTACTTGCATCTATTTGAAAGAGTGAGTGTAAACACAAAAAAAAAAATTTATGTGCTGGAATGTGCAGAAAATAGGTTTAAATGTTAAACAAATTTCTTCAAGTCAGAGAATGTTGCATATAATTACATTTTTGCTTGATGCATAAAGTTAAAAGATTAAAACTGATAAAACAAGTTTTAAAAAGAGACTTTTCCATTTGATTAAATTTTGTATGATGGATTATGCAGAAAAAGTAGAATTGGGCTGAAAGATCGATCACTTTATCACCTCTTCAGGTTGTAAATCGTGTTTTTAAAAAGTAACTAAGTAACTAAGTAATTAATTACTTTTGAAAAAAGGAATCAGTAAAGTAACAGGATTAATTTTTGGGGGAAGTAATTGGTAATTAGTTACTGATTACTTTTTTTCAAGTAACTTGACCAACACTGCTCTTGGGTTGCTTTTGCTTTGGCCCATTATCCAATCATGTTTGCTCTCACTCATCAGAATTCATACTACTTCTATCAGCAGTAACACCTGGCTCCACCGTTTTTGTGAAACACCTGAATTAAAGCTGAAGATCTGCACTTCAATCATATTTTCAGTGTTTGTCAGTTGACACAGTTGATTTTAAATCAAAGTCAACTGTCATTGACAAACAAACTGTGCATCTAATTGTATATAAACATGCAACTGCAGCAGAGCATGTTTAATGCGTTGGTTGTTAGACACACTGTGTGTTTTCTGTCTCATTCAGGCTAAGTTAGGTGTTACTGAGGCGGAGCTAAAGGAGCTCATCAGTGAGAGAGAGAGAAAAGTGGAGGAGGTACACAGCTCCCTGCGAGAGATAAAGGTGAGTGATGTGGTGTCAACACGACTGCAGGAAGAAGCTTCGCTTATGGATCGTATGTATTTATTCTCTCACACGTGCACTTTGTTTGTTTGTTTGTTTTGTTAAGATAGCATGCTACATTGTTCCAGGAGCCAATCAGAGAGCAGAGATCTTTAGCTGACACTTGTCCTTAAAAACTGTTCATGTGGCCGAGCTGTTCATGTCTAATGAAATATCTCAGAAAAGAAAATGACAGAATAGATACCAAAAGTGAGCACACTTTAGTTTGTCACATTTTGCATTTATGGTTGTCTCTGAATTCTTCTTTTCTACTTTTCCGCTGGTTGCTGTTCGTGCTTTAATCAGGATAGTGCAGAGAGAGAGACGGATGAAGCCGTCTGTGCTTTTTCCAAGCTGATCTCCAGCGTGGAGCACTGCCAAGCTGAAGTCTTGGAGGTGACCAACTACAGAGACAATCATACTGCACACACTATTTTTGTCTCAAAGTAGACGACACATTTGTCGGCATATTCATGAACACACCCTTTCTGTGGCACCCAGGTGATAGAGGTGACTCTTCGAGCGGCAGAGCGCAGAGCTCAGAGCGTGCTGAGAGAGCTGGAAGAAGAAATAGCTGAGCTTAAACGGAGGAGCTCAGCACTGAGTCAGCTGGCTCTGTCTGAGGACTACATATTCTTTCTCAAGGTATGAATAAATAATGAAATGAGGCACCAGATAAAATAATACAGACGTAATACATTTGCAGTGCTCCACTAGTTACTCCCAGTAACAGATCCAGAAAGTAGCTATAAGTCCAGTTAAGGAATATACTGAGAATTGAGATGCAGAGATGTGAAACCCTGGATCAGGATTACTCATCTTGCTAGAGGCACTAGCTGCTGGGAGACATGAAAATGTCTTCTCCACTCACTTTTTTTTACTCCTGATGCTTTTATGTTATTGTTTGCATAAAACTACCAAATGATTGTCAGAGAATTGTGAGAGCCACGGTTATAGTACTAAAAGCTGGGGCGCCCCAGTCACGCTCACAGAACAGTTCGGTACAAGCAGCGTTTGTTAGGGTGCAGACACGTGACCAGGGAGGAGAGGGTTGTAGAGGTGCTCGTGGTGGCAACAGGAACGAGTGAATGAAGCTGATGAGTGTCGCCCATTCAGTTGCTAGAGGTTGCTGTTAGTCAGTGGGAAATTTCTTCCTCAAGCCTTGGACCAGTCATTAGAAAAGAAGCCTTCCCCAACCAGCTGGCAAAAAGTTTGTGATTCATTTGGTCAGCAGCATATTGTAGCACTGTGGTTTACTGGAATCGACAGATTCTCTGAGCTGAAGCGAAACAAGAAAAAGAGAAGATTAGGCTTAAACGAAATGCTGTGTCTTTTGAAACACATCGGCTGTGGCTGAGGCACGACTTCTACTTTGTAGGCATTTCTGGTTTGTGCCACACCTTATACTCCTGCTCAGCCAGTAGGTAGTCAGTAGCAATCTGCTAGCAACCAAAGCATTTACTGGGAGGTTTTTGGTGCAAACTCCAGGAACCACTGCCAACTACCTTTCCAGCAGAAACTACTGATGTTTCCAGATGTAATCTGCAGTGAGGGGAGGGAGTGCATGGACGAGAGTCTGAAAACAAGCAGATATGTTCTGGAGAGAAGAGAGAATGAAGGTTAGTAGAACCTGGACAGAGTTCAATGAGAGGGAGACAGGTGAACATGTAAGGAGTACATGGATGAGTTTGAAGGACAGTGCATGAGAGAGGTGCAGAAGAGAGTGCAGCCAGACCTTTTCCTAAACCGCCGATGAAAATGAAATCGGTGATTATTGGAATTTGTTATTTGGCCCTAAGTAACTGGAATTTGGCTACTTTGAGCATATAGTATGATTAACATGATATGTAACATAGACTGTATGTCTTTATGACATTCCTATCTCCCTGCAGACGTTCCCTTCCCTGTCTGCACCTTGGCAGGCTAAGAACTGGTCCGGAGTCTCTGTGTCATCTCAGCTGACGTCAGGTGTGATTCTCAGGTCTGTCAATCAGATGATGGAGCAGTTTCACAAAGAGCTGCAAATACTGCCAGAAATCTGTAAGTCTTCATTCCCACCTCAAGTTAAACTGGGCAGTAAAGTCACGTTGAAAATTCAAAAGAGCAAATAGTGTCTCTAAACCTTTGCAACTCAATGGAACGTCTGTACAATAGCAACGTAGCCAAAAACAGACCATCCTAGCATTATGTAATTCTAAGTTCAAACTCTGCATGATCGTGTTTTCATTAACAAACATCAAATATTAACTCAACATTACAAAAATGTGTCTCTCCATACTGGTAGGTCAGCAATCGTCATCAAACCAGTCTTTATCTAGACCCAACCCGAGTAAGTGTTTTAATGACAGCACACAATTCTTTACATGTTAATATTCTTCTTCAAATAAATGACTTGAAGAAAATGTCGAGAAGTCAATTTATCACATTTTCTTTGCAGAGGTTAAGAGGGTTCAAGAATATGCAGGTATGGACTTAAATCCTTTTAGCGTTTACTTTTGTTTGAGCCCCGAGCTAAACTGGCGGGTTTTTAGAAACTCCATTTCAAAGACGTTTTGGCATTTACAGTTTTCTGTCCAACTTGTGTACCGGACATCATTCATCTTTAACCCGAACTCAAGTCAGCAGTGTTACAGGGTGGAGGAACTAACCATTGCTCTATCACTGTATCTGTCAGTTGACATCACTTTGGATCCCACCACAGCCCACCCACGTCTCACCGTCTCAGCAGATGGGAAGAGGGTTTACTGCGGAGATCGCCATCAGGTGGTACCAGACAACCCGAAACGCTTTGACCGGGTAGTGTGTCTGCTGGCCAACCAGGGCTTCAACTCAGGGCGCCATTACTGGGAGGTAAGCAATATGGAAACAAGCTCTTTTAGTTTAAACTCTCAGTCTCTGTGTACAAACAAAGCAGTCCATCTGATGGGTACGTGGAAACATGAGCGAGGGGAGCTTTATGACATCTTGAGTTTAGTGAGAAGATTTTATGTGTTTCTTTTTGCTAAATTACTGATTAATTAGTGTTTTTTATTTCTTTTTTTAACATATGTGGGATCTCCCATCATAACTGGAAAAACTATGGCATCCACATTAAAGATCAAAGCGCACTGCAAATTCGGTGTCGAATGTCTAAATTAATCATTACCATAATGTCCTCTTACAGGTGGAGGTAGGGGGGAAGACTGATTGGGACCTCGGCGTGGCCAGTCGGTCCATCAACCGTAAGGGTAAAATCACCGTGAGCCCCGCCCATGGATACTGGTTTCTCAGCCTTCGGGATCAGTCCGAGTTCGCCTTCAGAACAGAACCATCGACCAACTTGACGGTTCACATCAGACCATCTCGGGTGGGAATCTATGTTGACTATGACAAGGGACTGTTGTCCTTCTACAACGTAGATGCCAAAGTGCTAATGTTTACATTCACAGATAGTTTTTCTGATACCATCCATCCATTCTTCAGCCCCTGTACAAATAAATCGGGACGGAATGAGGCTCCACTAATCATCTGTCCTGTTGCAATGACAGAATGATCAACTATATCAAGTGCTTTAAAGTACTGCTTCAAGACTTGGATACAGAAACATCTGCAACTAATAACTGATCATTTTATTCTTTGCAGCACAATAAAGAAGAATATGGCCTTTGGTTAGCATATGCTAAAGCTGCCATTGTGATTAATATTGGCAGAAAATGTGAAATTCTTTCAGGAAAATACGGACTCTGCATCCGTCAAACTAAAGATGAGCGATGAGCCTCAGCTCAACGGCCTGCATTACCGATGGCATGGAGTCGCATGTGGATTTGGCAGTTTACACTTCTGGAAAGGCACACTTACTACATCATGAAACAAAAATGACACCAAAGAAGAGCCAGGACTGTTCAGAAAGTGCTCTCCTTGGCCGTCAGACGTTTGAGACTGCTGCAGAGAATCCTGAAAGCTGCGTCCTCAAAAAGAAACACTTCATTGTGTTGCTGTCATCACATTAAAAATGAGAAAATATTTTCCTTAAAACATTTACAGTGGCCATATTTTGATCATGAATCAGTGTGTGTTGGTATGTCTGGACTACATTTTTTATGTGTGCTCTGTGCCTTTAAGAGTCTCTGCAGTCTCTCCTTTTTCTGATTGGCTGCCGCTGTCTCCGGCAGACCTGTCCTCAGCTGCCCAAGTCATAGGCTGTATCCCAATTCAGGGTCTGCAGCCTTAAAGTACGCAGCCTTAACGATCCACAAGGGCCGCGTACTCAAAGACCGCTAAGGCCGGAAGTGCGAGGCTTGTGAAATCGGACAGTCTAGCCTCCGTCGCGCTGCCCAGGTTGCCTAGCAACCATGATACTAACAGCTGGAAACGTGTCATACAGCTGTGTTTGACAGAAATGAAGGAGAAAATCTTTTGTTCATTTGTTTGTTTCTACATGAGCTTTGATCATTCTCTGTGAGATTAAGCTCAGCTATTGAACGGCGTATATTTTAAAGTAAAGGCTTTAAAACCAAGTTAGTACAAATGTCACTAATGTCACATGACTTTGCCGACATGTGGCCAACAGTAATGTTTTAATGTTCTTTGTTATTAAACATTCGCACATAAATAAGTGACATAATATTCAGTACTTACTTTTAAAAGTTTACTCTTCGGGCGCCCCTCATCCGCTGTTTTTTTCTGCAAATTTATCCACACCCACCGCCGCGCTATGCATTCTGGGATATGTTGGGCCACGAAGTCTACACCGCCACAGCCTTAAAATTCAGGGACATGAAGGACGCATTTGAGGACCGCATTTCGAGCAGCCTTTGAATTGGGACAGCTTTCGTTGCGTTGCTGTGACGTAATCGGCCTTAAAATGTGGCCTTTAAGGCTGCAGACCCTGAATTGGGATACAGCCCTAGTATTTAATCCCTCTGTGTGTCCTGACAACAGCTAGGACAGTGTATAGTACTGTAAATAGCTTTGTCCACTTATAAACAGCACTGAAGCCCACTTCCTCTTGTATGTTTTCTCTTGTTTATTAAATTTGGGAGTTTGGGGTAGCGCTTGTCCTCGTCTAGTTTAAGTAGCACTTCTTTGGAAAAGCTTGTTTCTTTTGTTACTTTAGCTGATTTTGGTTCACCCTGGAGTTTCTGCTTTCAGTTTTGGTATGACTGATGTAGCAATAAACCTCACCTTCATCTGTGACTTGGCTGTTTCTGACTTTGGGGACCAAGGCACCTTTTTTTAACCCTTGTTGCGCTCCTGTACCCCCAGAGCGGGGCGTGACAGTATGTTCTCTGTGTTAATGTCCTATTCTGTGTTCTACTGATGAATCATCTAGAGGTAGAATCAGTGGAGTTTTTGAATGAGGGTTTTACACATATGTGATTCGGAGCACAGCAGCACTGATGCCACCTCTGTCACTGTTCGTGATTATTATTTTGTCTTTATAAATTCTTAGATTAATTAAATAAGTATACTTGATGTGATTTGATCATTATTATGTGATTATGAATATAATTTGATTCTGCTTTTGCTTTTCTTCTTTAAAATACTTAAAAAAACCTCCAGCAACTAAAAGACTAAATTGTGGACATTCCCTTTTTAACCCTTTGTGAAGGTAAGAATTTGAGCATTAACCAGTTTTAGTGTGAATAGCTCTTACTGGTTACAGGCCCATGTGACCTACTGTCCAGAACCCAAAAATGAACCCGGTTAATTACAATTACAAAGCTGCCATAATGAATGTGGCTGAGGGAGGCTCGGCTTTCTTTTATCAGACAAAAGCACTCGGACAGTGGGGCAGTGAGAGCCGAGCGAGTCCCCTCACCCACATCTGCTCCATCTGAACTCTGCACTGGCTGCTGGGTAATACTCGTAGGATCAGGCATTAGGACTCTGGGAACAGAGATCCAGTCCAGACTTCCTGTACAGGGGCGCTGGTCAGAGGTCGATGTACTGTGGGAATGCACCCTCTCTGTGGGTCTCTCTGTCGTAGTTATCTTAGTGACTTCAAACATGTCTTTGTCATTTCCTTGTTCCTTTCTGTGACATGTGACAAGCATGGTTTGAATGTTTGGAATTATTTCCATGGATGACTTTTAGACGGTCACAGAGCAAAATGTTGATGCTATCTGAGACAGAGAGAGGTTGTTTCAGGTTAAAGACTTTAAGGTGCTTAAATTTGGTGCTACACACGTACACACACACACACACACACACACGTACACACACACACACACACACACACGTACACACACTCACACACACACACACACGTACACACACACACACACACACACACGTACACACACTCACACACACACACACACGTACACACACACACACACACACACACGTACACACACTCACACACACACACACACGTACACACACACACACACACACACACGTACACACACACACACACGTACACACACACACACACACACTCACACACACACACACACGTACACACACACACACACACACGTACACACACACACACACACACACTCACACACACACACACACACACACACACACACACTCACACACACACACACACGCGCACACACACACACACACACACACACACACACACACACGCGCACACACACACACACACACACACACACACACACACACACACACAGATACTGAGAAGAAGGATGCGAGTTTTTGAATCTCAGCACAGATGTACAGTAGGTCTGTGATGTATTACCACTGGATGTGAGTTGTGATGTGATTAGAGCAGAGTGTAGAGGGCGATAGCAGCCTGCAGGGAGCTGCTGGTGAAATTCTTCCTGATTTTTAGATTTTACAGGTGAACGTGTGGATGTGATGCTTATGGCAGTCATGTGTATGTATGGCAGAGAAATGACTAAATATTCCCTCTAATATTATAAACTTTGTTTAGAAACACTCATCACTGAAACAGTTGATAGAATAATTACAATGATTAAATCGTTTATTGATGAATGGAAATAAAAAAGCCTTTAGCTTAGTTTCATAGATTTCAAAATGAATTCATTGCTCCTTCTTGTATTCAGCAGATTCTTCTTCCCATATTTTCAAAGTTTCTCCAGGATGATTTAGGTGGACCATGTTCTGTTCTGACAGGAGCAATATGATCAATAACTCAAGAAGGTGCATTAGAGAAATCATTTTATAATAACAGTACAGGTAACGTGTAGCTTTAAAATGTACTAATTATTAATCCTTTATTTATCCAGGTAAAAATCTCATTGAGATTAAAAATCTCATTTCCAAGAGAGACCTGGCATCATAGCAACAAAAGTCACATACCACATAGGTATATAACATTTAAAACAAATACAATATCCCATACAAACATGTGTAAAATATACAATAACAGATCAAATTAAGAGTACATTAAAAACAATCACACTGAGTAAAAGAGCTGTTCTCTCGTTCCTTTAAGACAGACTTAAACTCTCCCAAGGTAACCAATTCTGATAATTTCAGTTCCTTCTGCAGATTATTCCAGGAAGCAGGGGCAGCGTATTTAAAAGCCCTTTTCCCCAATTCTGTTCTGATTTTTGGGACAATCAATTGTATGATTTTGTTCGAACGAAGGTTGTATTGGTTGTGGTTTTTACACATATAAACACATAAATAAGATGGAACCAGCCCAAGGAGAGATTTATAGATAAAGATCAACCAATGGGAGAGTCTGCGAATATGCAAAGATGGACATTTAGCAGCAGCATACAAAGAACAATGATGTACATGATTAACTAATGAGTGTTTAGATGGATGAACAATAAGCTTCTGAGAAAATGCTGTAATGATAAGAAATGGCAACATTTGTGATGTGATACTGATACATCTGGAAGATCAAGGCTGTGGTTTTGTAAAAGGCCACTCCTGATTGGTTATTTGAGTTTATAGGCAGAGGATGTCAGCCGGTGATCAGCTGATCACGGGGCCGGGTTTAAAAGAGATGCCACCCACCTGTTCGCCGCTCAGACATTGTTCTCTTCATGTCAGGAGCTCCGAAACTTTGCCGACGTCAGTCTCCACCTGATTCAGCAACCGTGAGTGTTTTTCCCTTCGATCCTCTTTTTCATCCCGGCTCCGCTCGCTCTCCGTCTGTAACGGCAGTTCGGAAGCCACGCTTCGTACACTGATCGTTACTAGAATAACTGCGTGTCTGTTCCAACCCACCGCGAGCCTTCGCCGTGTTTGGGTCTAGCCAGCACGCCACACGGGCACGCCGAACTACTGTGTGTAATTCGCCCGATCGTGACAGGATGTCTGAGCCGCATATAGACCCAGCGGAATTCGAACGGCTGAAAGCCGAAGTTCTATATCTTCGCGGTGTGGTAGATCGGATGAGCACAAAAATGGAGTCCCTCACCGAAACTGTCCTCCAACTTTCCACTTCCGTTACCTCGCTGCAATGTCAGCCAGCGCCGGTGAGCGCGGAGCCCCAGATCGGACTACCAGATAAGTGGAACGGAGTTGATGGCCGGCCTGATGGTTTGCTCGCCACTTTAGACATGCTGTTTAAATGTCAGCCCACTAAATACGCCACCGCCCATGCAAAAGTTGCAATGTTAACATCTCTCTATTGTCTGGCCAGGCTCAGGAATGGGGCGTGGCTCTCTACAACAATAAATCTGCAGCTTACAATGACTATGCCCTGTTTGTGGAGGAATTAAAAAAGACGTTTGTTCCCCCTAGCAGTGAAGTGGAAGTGGAGTCACAGCTGCTTCATTTACGCCAGGGCAGTCGACCTGTCTGTCACTTTGCCTCCCAATTCCGCACCCTGGCCGCTAAGCTAAAGTGGGGAGATGCTTCTCTGCGCTCTATTTTTCTGGAGGGACTGGCTGATTACATCCGAGATGAGATGACCGGCCGTGAGGCCCCAAAAACTCTGGATGAGGCCGTGGACCTCGCCCTGAAGATCGACCAACGAGTGATGTCGCGGCCTCACCACACCCCTCGGGCCTTCAAACCCTTCCAGCCTCAGAGGGCCACGTCTTCGCAGCCTCCTCCCCCCTCTGACGGAGCCACTGCTAGCCCAAGCAGTACATCCAGCGAGGAGCCCATGCAGCTGGGTGGACTCTCCAAAGAGGAGAGAGAGAGACGCTGGCGTGAGGGTCTCTGCGCCTACTGTGGATCAGCTCGACACCGTTGTCCCCCGTGCCCGCTACGTCCGGGAAACGACGACGCCAGGTAGACTGCGGGGGAGTCCCACCTGGCCCTTCCCACTCCTCTGACCCCTCTCGTTTTCTGTTACCAGTAATATTTCACCTGAAACACCAACAGTTCTCATCTGAAGCCCTCCTGGACACCGGAGCCGCTGAGAACTTCATCGATCAAAAACTAGCCTCTCGACTTCGCATTCCGTTAACTTCCGTCGATCGATTTCTCCCGGTGACCTCAGTAGATGAGCGACCCCTCCAACCCTACCCGATCCAGTTCCAGACCCAGCCGGTTCGCATGTCTATTGGGGATCATCAGGAGGAGGTCCGGTTTCTAGTAGTCTCGGCCACGTCCTCTCCTCTCATCCTTGGATACCCCTGGTTCCGTCAACGTGACCCCCACATCTCCTGGTCTTCCTGCCAGATCCTGGATTGGGGTCCCCAGTGTCCTCGCCGCTGCCTTCTCTCTCAGACCAAAGTCAGAAGAGGCTTCACCCCCGGAGCCCATTGATCTGGATATGATCCCTCCGTCTTACCACGACCTATCTGAGGTCTTCAGTAAGAGGCGAGCCTCTACTCTACCTCCTCATCACTCCTACGACATGGCCATCGAGCTCCTCCCGGGAGCGGTCCCTCCTCGTGGTCGCCTGTTCTCTCTGTCACCCGCAGAGAACAAAGCCATGGAGGAGTACGTTGCTGAGGCTCTCCAACAGGGCTTTATTCGCCCTTCTACCTCCCCTGCAGCTGCGGGATTCTTCTTTGTCAAGAAGAAAGATGGCGGGCTCCGCCCCTGTATAGATTATCGGGGCTTGAATAAAGTCACCGTCAAGAACCGCCATCCTCTTCCTCTGCTATCCACCGCACTCGATTCCCTCTCCCAGGCCTGCATCTTCACAAAAACTAGACCTACGCAGCGCCTACAATTTGGTGCGAATTAGGGAAGGGGACGAATGGAAGACGGCCTTCATTGATTGATTGATTGATTGGTAATTTATTTCAACATGTGAACAATATACAAGTACATTTAGAAAAGAAATAAGAGAGAAAAAAAATACTATACAAATTACATACAAAAAAAAACATTCTGATTAATTTACATGTTGAAAGGGAGTGGGAAGAAGTATACACTTATTTAATCCCACCCCTGTCCCATAAATTATCAGTGAATATTTAGTCAGCTTCCTTACTGATATAATTTGTAATAAAAATAGTGAACAGATTTCTGATATACTATATACTATAATATCACATCATGAATTTTTTGTTTGTTTGTTTTTAAATAGAGACATTCACTTAATTTAAATATTTTCCTTTTCTTTATAGATCGAGAAGATCATATTTTTATAACTCTTTTTGAACAGTTTTATGTTTGGACATTGCTTTAATTCCATATTCAGTTTGTTCCATAGTTTCACTCCTTGAACAGAAACACAAAAGCCTTTTCTTGTAGTACGTACCTTCATTGTTTTGAAGTTACAAAAACCCCTTAAATTATAACTTCCTTCTTTCAAAAAAAAAACATACTCTGAATATTACCTGGCAGTTCTTTATTTTTTGCTTTGAATAGAATTTGTGCTGTTTGGAATTTCACTATATCGTCAATTTTCAATATTTCAGACTGCAAAAATAGTGAGTTTGTATGTTCCCTATAACCTGCATTGTGGATGATTCGAATTGCTTTCTTTTGAAGAGTAAAAAGTGAATGTAATGTGGTTTTATAGTTGTTGCCCCAGACCTCTGCACAATAGCTTAAGTATGGTGAAACCAGTGAACAGTAGAGAATATGAAGTGATGTTCTGTCGAATACCTGTTTTGCCTTGTTTAGTACTGCAATGCTTCGTGATACTTTGGAATGAATATCTCTTACGTGAGCTCTCCAGTTAAGTTTTTCATCTATTATTACCCCCAGAAATTTATTTTCACTGACTCTTTCAATATCAACACCATTTATTTGAATCTTTGCATTTGTATTTAAACTACTATTTCCAAATAACATCAGTTTAGATTTATTCAAATTTAATGATAATTTGTTTTTATCAAGCCAGAACTTCACTTTACTTATTTCATTAGTCATATCCTCCAATAAATTCTGCAGATCATCACCAGAGCAAAAAATGTTTGTATCGTCAGCAAAGAGAACCATTTTTAATACTTTGGACACTTTACAGATGTCGTTAATGTACAAGTTGAAGAACTTAAATAACTCCAGACCCAATCTAAAACTACCCCTCTGACACCATAACGTTCCAGTTTTCTTATTAATATATCCTGATCTATAGTGTCAAATGCCTTTGTCAAGTCTATGAATAACCCAGCCACATATTGCTTTTTGTCTATGGAATTTGTGATGTATTCTATTGAATCTAATAGTGCCGATGATGTTGATCTGCTTGATCTGAATCCGTACTGACTCTCGGTGAGTAGTTTATGTTTATCTATAAATTTTTCCAGTCTGTTTTTAAACAGTTTTTCAAGAACTTTTGAGAATTGAGGTAGTAAAGAGACAGGCCTGTAGTTTGTGAAATGGTGTTTGTTTCCAGATTTGTATAGAGGTATAACTTTTGCTATTTTCATTCTGTCTGGAAATCGACCAGTTTGAAATGATAAATTACAGATGTATGTAAATGGTTTTATAATAGCCTCAATGACTCTTTTAACCACTATCATATCAATATCATTACAATCCAAAGATTTGTGATTTTTACATTTTTTGACAATTTCAAGAACTTCATTTTCATCAACGGCTGTGAGAAACATAGAATATGGATTTCTGTCAATCAGTGTATCGGGTTTTTCCTGTGCTTTCCCAGGATGAGTGATTGTTCTTGCTAAATTTGGTCCAGCAGTTACAAAGAATTCATTGAGACTATTTGCCACAACATCCATATTGTATTCTTCATGGTCATTACAAATGAAATACTTGGGATAGTTCTTTTGTCCAGTCCCACATTTTATAACACTGTTCAGGATTTCCCATAATCTTTTATTATTATTTCTATTTATATCTAATTGCTTCTTATAGTATTCCTTTTTACTAAATCTAAGTATATTAGTTAACCTATTTTTATATCTTTTGTATCTGATTTCAGCATCTTTAGTTCTCGTTCTTAAGAACTCTCTGTATAGAGCATTTTTCTTTGTACATGCATTTTGCAGACCTTTTGTTATCCATGGACAGTCCATATATTTCTGTTTCCTACTATATTGCTTTATTGGACAGTTGGTATTGTACAGTAATGTAAATATTCTAAGGAATTTAATATAAGCACTATTAACGTCCTGTTCCTGATATACTTCACCCCAGTTTTCCTTCAATAAATCTTTTTTAAATGCATTCATTCTTTCTTCTGTTCTTACTCGTCTTACTCTTTTTTACTGTCCATTTTATTGATCTTGTAATTCCTATCATAGATTGTAAAAATTGGAAGATGGTCACTTGTGTCGTTAATCGGGAGTCCACTTACAGTCTTATTTTCAATGTCATTTGTAAAAAGGTTGTCTATGAGAGTTGCACAATGTGATGTGATCCTGGTAGGTCTAGTAATTTTAGGGAATAGGTTCATACAGTGCATTGTGTTTATAAATTCCTCAGTGGTTATATGTTTATTTGGGTTTAGCAAATCAATATTGAAGTCTCCACAAATGAAAACTTTTTTGTGAGCTATTTCAATAAATGTTTCTTCTATCCAGTCTTTAAATGTCTCAATACTACTACCTGGAGCTCTGTATATACAGCTAATGATTACATTTTTACTTTTTTCTTTACAAATTTCAACTGTAATACATTCTAGTACATTATCAATCACCATCGTCATCTTTTCCACCACATTAAATTTCAAGGATTTGTCCACATACAAGGCCACTCCTCCTCCTCCTTTGTTTCGCCTAGTCATAAATGTGAATTCATAACCCTCCAGTTCAAAGTCTGTTCCTTTTTCCATATTGATCCAAGTTTCTGATAAGGCAATGACACTAAATGGATGTGAAAACTGGTTAAGATATTCTTTGATATGACTAAAATTAGCATAGAGACTTCTACAGTTAAAGTGGATAATTGATCATTTATTCTCAGTTTTAATCCTCTGATTGTAGTCTTTATTTGTATAGTAGCAGCAATTGGTATTGTTAGATGAGAAAAAGTTGTTGTCTGGATCTATTTCATATTCCAAGTCCTGTGTATTGTGATCCATATAGTTAAATGTTTTCAGTTCCAATTGATCATATTCTGCAACTGTCTGACTGATGCAGCTGATTCTTCCAGATGTATCTGAGTTCTTCCTTCCAGTGTGTGTCATAAGTGAGTGTGTGGTTGTCTGTTACCTTGTTTGCCGTCCAGATCGTGTTGCTCACTGATATTTTTCGAGATCCGCCATATTTTTAATGGTCAGAACTTTGGCTTCCTCTGGTGATCCGTTTAGTTTAATGAATATTTTGCAGTTCGTCGTCCAAGTGCCTTGGATTTTTCCCAGCTTCTTAAGGTGTCGCGCTTTTTTGGCTATTTCAGCGTTGTGTTTGGTTAGATGTTCATTGATAAAGACATTAGATCCTTTTAATTTTCTTCCTTGTTTCAGCAGCGTAATCTTGTGCTTTCGATTTACAAACCTTAATATAATAGCCGGTGTGTTGCCGTTCCTCCTGGGAAGAGGGTGGCATGCTTCGACAGAGTTACAGTCCAGGGCAATCCCTTTGGACCGCAGGAAAGCAGCCACCTGTTGTTCCGTGGAGCTAATGTCAAGCTCTCCAGGTTCCTCATTGCTGTCAGCGGTCACCGCCTGAGCATATGACCGGGGTTTAATATGGAGCCCAGTATTCATCACCCCTAACGGGCACTGGGAGTACCTGGTGATGCCCTTCGGCCTCTGCAACAGCCCTGCTGTCTTCCAACATCTGATCAACGATGTCTTGCGGAATATGCTAGGCTGGTGGGTGTTTGCTTATTTAGATGACATCTTGATCTACTCCCACACCGAAGTGGACCCATATTCGCCATGTGCTGAGCAGGCTGCTCGAGTACCAGCTGTTCTGCAAACTGGAGAAGTGTGCTTTCCATCAGCGGTCCACCACCTTCCTAGGCTTCACCATCTCCTCCAATGGCCTGACCATGGACCCGCAAAAGGTCCAAGCCGTGACCCAGTGGCCTCAGCCCTCCAGCCTTAAGCAGCTACAGAGCTTCCTGGGCTTTGTCAATTTCTATCGGCGCTTTATCTGCAATTTCAGCACCGTTGTTGCCCCACTGACATCCCTCACCAAACCAGCTAACCTGCCTAAGCCCTTCTGCCTCTTCCCAGGCGCGAAACAGGCATTCCGAGACCTTATCCACCGGTTCACTACGGCCCCCGTCCTGCTCCTCCCTGATCCTGCCAGAGATTTTGTGGTGGAGGTGGATGCCTCCGATGTTGGCGCGGGCGCCGTCCTTTCTCAACACGGCCCGGATGGAAAACTTCACCCGTGCTGCTATTTCTCGAGGAAATTTTCTCCCACACAGCAACGGTACGGTGTCGGAGACCGAGAACTCCTGGCCATCAAGTGGGCCTTAGAAGAGTGGCGGCATTGGCTCCTGGGAGCGAAAGACCCTTTTCTGATCTGGACTGATCATCAGAACCTGATCCATATTCGTTCTGCCAAGAAGCTCAACCCAAGGCAGGCCCGTTGGGCCTTATTCTTTGAGCCTTACAATTTCCACCTCGCCTACCGCCCTGGTTCCAAGAACGCTAAGGCAGACGCTCTCTCCAGACAGTTCACCCAGGACGGCCTCACGTCAGACCCTGCACCTATCCTATCTTCTCATTGCTTCGCTGCCCCCCTTCGGTGGCCCTTGGAGGACTCTATCCGGGATGCCCTGACCGCCGAACCACCTCCGCCTGACACCCCTGCTGGGAGGCTCTATGTACCATCCCGGTGCCGTCAGGAGGCCTTGCTCTGGGCTCATTCCTCCCCGCTCTCTGGTCACCCGGGGCCCGACAGGACCCTCCAACTCCTCCCTCGTGCCTTCTGGTGGCCCTCCATGACTCGGGACGTCCGTGAATTCGTTTCCGCCTGTGACACCTGTGCTCGGGCCAAGTCCTCCACTCAGCCGCCCGCTGGCGACCTTCGCCCTCTCCCTGTGCCGGGACGTCCCTGGTCCCATGTCGGCCTTGACTTTGTTACCGGCCTCCCATCCGTGGACGGTCTTGACACCATCCTCACCTTTGTAGACCGGTTTTCTAAGGCGGTGCACCTGGTCGCTCTGGCCGGCCTCCCTTCCGCCAAACGGACGGCCGAGCTCCTCCTGGACCATGTCGTCCGGCTTCACGGATTCCCCAAGGACATAGTCTCCGATCGGGGGCCCCAGTTCACCGCCAGGTTCTGGAAAGCCTTTTGCCGCCTGATTGGAGCGTCTCCCAGCCTCTCGTCCGGCTATCACCCTCAGACCAATGGGCAGGTTGAACGGACCAATCAACAGTTGGGGCGCTTCTTGAGGTGCTTCGTCTCCGCCCAACCGTCGCTTTAGCCTCGTTACCTGTTGTGGGCTGAGCTGTCTCATAACCTTCACGTCTCTTCTGCCACCGGTCTCTCGCCCTTTGAAGTCTGTCATGGTTTTCATCCTCCTATCTTCAGCCATCAGGAGGCAGAGGTCGACGTGCCTGCTGCTGAACAGATGGTCCGCCGCTGTCGTCAGGCCTGGATCAAGGCGCGGGCTGCCATTTCCCGAGCCAACGCTCTGTACACCCGGCAGCATCGTCGCCGCCACCGCCTGGGTCATCCGTTCCAGCCGGGGGATCGCGTGTGGCTCTCCACAAGGCACCTGCGGCTCCGCACCGAGTCCAAGAAGCTCACTCCCAGGTTCGTTGGCCCGTACGAGATCGCTGCCCGGCTCGACCCCGTGACTTATCGTCTCCGGCTTCCACCCGCCATGAAGGTCCATCCGGTATTACTCGTCTCGCAGCTTAAACGGCGCGTCACTTCCTCGCTGGCGCCCCCCTCCCAGGCCCCGCCCCCGCCCAGGTTCGTCGATGGGGGTCCTGTCTACACTGTCCGGCGGATCTTGGACTCCCGTCCCCGGGGTCGGGGGGTCCAGTATTTGGTGGACTGGGCTGGCTACGGTCCTGAGGAGCGCTCCTGGGTGCCGTCCCGCTTCGTCTTGGATCCTTCCCTCATCTCGGATTTCCGCCACCGCCGTCCTGGACCGTCGGGTGCCGGTCTTCGGGGGGGGGGGGGTGATCAGCTGATCACGGGGCCGGGTTTAAAAGAGACGCCATCCACCTGTTCGCCGCTCAGACATCGTTCTCTTCATGTCAGGAGCTCCGAAACTTTGCAGACGTCAGTCTCCGCCTGATTCAGCAACCGTGAGTGTTTTTCCCTTCGATCCTTTTTCTCATCCCGGCTCCGCTAGCTCTCTGTCTGTAACGGCAGTTCCGAAGCCACGCTTCGTGCACTGATTGTTACTAGAATAACTGCGTGTCTGTTCCAACCCACCGCTAGCCTTCGCCGCGTTTGGGTCTAGCCAGCACGCCACACGGGCACGCCGAACTACTGTGTGTAATTCGCCCGATCGTGACAGAGGATTTTAGTTCTGGGACATTATGAACCTTTTCTGGAGTCATTTCCATCAGTAATAATGTTTGGACAGAATATGCACGATGTGGATGAGGGCCGTGGTTCAATTCTTTCTTCTTAAATTCCTTTACTGTGATTCACTCATAATCCCCTGCTGCATGTAAATGTCCTGCTGTGATTCTTACCAACATTTATATGAATTTCATGTTTGTTTTCAGAACTACACCCACTACAACAGACTGTAACAATGAAGAAATCATTGAAATGTCATTTTAATGACATGTGAGCAGTGCTTTATTCACATAAACAGACACATGATCAAGTCACCAAGGCAAAGAAAGACATGATGTTAGTGACACCACAGAGCATCATAGTGTGCACACCAGAGGCCACACATTCACAACCAACATGTTTATACAGATCACACATGTATGTGAGCCACGAGTATCATCATATTTAAGACGTTAAGAAGACCGACCTGTTCAGTCAAATAATATCAGCAGCACTTTCTATTCCTACTCATCGTCTGCTTCCAATATTGTCCAATGTTACTATGAAATGTAGTAATAGTAATTTTGTATTTTGCAGACCTGATTCAAAGTTATTACACATACTTTACCACACATATTTCCAAGAAATCATTACACTTCTTGAACTCTGGTTTAATAACTTATTAAACTGAAATTAGATTTAATAATGAAGTTACTGAACATTTCCAGGTAATTCCAGGCGCTTCCCTCCGACGTCTGTGCTCGTGCTCCCCGCTGTTGCGTTTCCGCACACCCCGTGCGTGCTGCCTTTCTGGACCACTCTTCCTCCTGCAGGGAAACCATAGACGCAGCCATCAACACTAACCCTCAGCGGGCATATACGAACAGCACAGACATATGCTGACACACACTGACTTGGTACGATAACTCAATGATCCCGCGCCGGTGGGAGCTCCAGCTCTCTCCTAAGTAGCTCCCCCGACGAGCCCTGATCACCAACAGGTGTGGCAGGAACTTCAGGTGTGGCCAGTCCTTCCGCAGGGCCACACCCATCAGGCCTGCAGGTGGCTGTACTCCATCCTCCAGCCACACCCGCAGACATACACGGGTACACACCCACACCCTGCCTATACATACGAGTGGGACACAGACTAACACAGCATTGTGCAGAAAAACACACACATCACCAAATAATAATAATAATAATAATAATAATAATAATAATAATAATAATAATAACAACAACAACAACAGTCAAAACTGCTCATGGACCCCCGAGTCCTCCAGAGCCGGGTCCGTGACAGTACCCCCCCTCTAAGGGTCGGCTCCCGACGACCCTAAAACAGTTCAGGTGGCCTACCTCTAGTCCATTGGTGGAAGAGCAGGATCTCCGGCGGGCGGCCACGGGTCCAGCAGCAGCAACGAAACAGTTCTGGTGCTGCATCTCTGGTGGCCTGCCACGGATTGGGTGGCGCCAGCGTTGCAGCTCCGGCGGGCGGCAGAGTTGAAAGGCTCAAGATCCCCGACGTGCTGGACGTGGACGGCGTGGTGGGCGCGCTGGACGCGGACGGCGTGGTGGGCGCGCTGGACGCGCTGGACGTGGACGGCGTGGTGGGCGCGCTGCACGCACTGGACGTGGACGGCGTGGTGGGCGCACTGGACGTGGACGGCGTGGAGATGCATCCTGCACGCCGACCTCCGGCTCTGGCCGAGCGGGTCCCTCCGGCCTGCCGAGCCCCTCTCTCGATAGTGGCCACTCCTCCGGCAGCGGCGCTGGCTCCACCGGCTCGCCGAGCTCCTCCGGCAGCGCCTCCGGCTGCGCTACAGCTACTGATGGTCGATCCGGAGGTGAAGATGGTGATGCAGTATCTGCAGGTGGGGAAGGTGAAGGTAGAGTAGGTGATGCGGATGGTGAAGCCGAGAGTGCTGCGGTTGCTGAAGTCTGATGGGACGCTGGTGGAGAAGTAGCTGCAGAGGGCGGAGGTGATGATGGTGTGGCAGCTACTCCCGGTAGACTGGACAGTGATGCAGGGACAGACGGGTGAAATGATGGCAGAGGTGGTCCAGCAGGCATATCGACCTCCAACTGAGGATGAAGGTGAGAGGCTGACTGGACTGAAGACTCAGTTACCAGCTGGGCAGCAGACTCCGTTACTAGCTGGGCAGCGGACTGAGTTGAGGGTGATATTGCTATGATGGAGGGTGGAGAGGATGAGAATGTTACAGCTGGCTCAACAAATTCCAGGGGTCCAGAGGCAACTGAGGCCTCCAGTTCGGCCTCTGGGGAAGCCCTGGGGAGAACTTCTGTCTCCATATGGCCAGACTGAGCCAAAAAGTCATCTGGGTCTGTATGCTGTGAACTCCCTAGCTCCCAGCTCACAGTCTCAGAGTGAACATCTTCTGAGTTTTTGGAGGTAAAGCAAACAGTTTCTGACCCCACCGACTCTGAGCTAACTACCTCAGGGCTGTCTAGGCAAAATTCTGCCCCAGCATTAGCACTCAGGCCACATTCGTCCGTCGGTGGTCCAAAAATCCCCACTGGGAGTTCAGTTACACCTCTTACAGTTTCTCCATTGTTAATTGCCGTAGTGGCTATAGTCTCTATGTCCATGTTCACAGGAAGGGAATTTACGACACCGGCAGAGTCCATTTTACTCACTGTGGCGTCCAGAGCCGCTGGTCCTGAGTCTTCGACCAGCACAGGAGTGAGTGTAGATGTGGCTGAACGCTGCTTGCGAGGACGCCTTCTCCTCCGTGAAGGCGGGGCCGGGTGTAAGGAAACCGTCCTCTGCTGTTCATCTGTGTTTTGATTTTCAATGACAGGATTAATAGACACAAATGAGTCGGGTTTACTCACTGCGGTAATGAGTGCTGTTGGTCTGTTGCCAGCTGACCGGGCTGAAACTGGGCATATATACCCTCAGCGGGCATATACGAACAGCACAGACATATGCTGACACACACTGACTTGGTACGATAACTCAATGATCCCGCGCCGGTGGGAGCTCCAGCTCTCTCCTAAGTAGCTCCCCCAACGAGCCCTGGGCCCTATTTCAGGAAGCCAGTTTAGAAAACCCCGAGTGAAAAACGATACTCACGGTTGAGTAACCCCGAACTGTCCAACTCGGAATATTCGGTTTCAGAAAGGCTGATAACAATTAGTTCAGTCAACGCGGAGTTGCTTTAACCCCAAGTCAAGCGCGCGCACGAGGATACATAAAGCCCCGATTAGTGGAGCACAGATTAAGCGAGTCACCATGGAGACGGAGGGAAAGAAGGCGCGGTCGACATATTTCACAGCGCTTGAGGCGGAAATTCTGATGGCAGCATATGCCGACAGCATGCACATCATGCAGAAAAAAAGTAACACAGCCGCAGCTGCAAAGGAAAGGGAGCATGCATGGCAAAACATAGCCGACAGAGTCGATGCGTGAGTGTTAATCTAAACATTGATCTAGGGATCACCACCCATTTAACACGTCATCTCAGTATATGTCATTTCATTGCCTATGTCATACATTTTATGTTGTGACGTGATGTGAGCGCAGGTGCAACCCAACAGGCCCCAAACGTTCCTGGCAGCAAGTAAAAATGACATATAAAAATATAGTCCAAACAGGTAAGGTGTAATTGTATTATGAGCCATAGTGCTTGGTCTGTGTGTCCTATGTAAATCAATTGCAGTTAGAGGCTACAGTAATATACCACCTGTAAGCACATATTGAAATTATCTGAGCACATTACAAGTACATATCTGCTTACTCTGTATGCCCAAATGTGTGCCGTCACAGCCAACAGAAAAAAAGCGGAGGCCCGACAAACAGGTGGGGGTCCTCCACCACCACCACTCACAGAGGCTGAGCAGTTGGCCCTCAGCCAAAACAGTGGGCGCCCTGTGGCCGAAGGCATCTCTGCGGGGACATCCTCTGTGGCAACAACCCCACAAGACACAAGTGCCTACATAGGGGGTAAATTCAAAACAATACATGGCGTGCATACATCCATTCTGCACAGTCACCATGACCAAAATGAACTATGTCGTAGTGAAGTTATTGTCCTACTGACAGAGAATGAGAGTTATCAAACAGTCAGGTGAATAAACAACACTGAGACACTTGGAAACTGTTAACGTGCTGCACGGGTGAGGGCCCAGGGAGAGACTCACACACACCGAGCTGCAGTGGTACGTCTTTATTATGAGCATAGCAGTGTCCTTTAATTTTGCATACATGTGTGTGTGTGTGTTAACCTCTCACAGGGTGAGCTCCCTGTTCCCAGAGACAGAGCGAGTAGTACATTTCGTACTTTTCCCAATAAGTGTAACATATGAACATATACCTTAATGCAACATAAAGCTCATAAAAGCGTTTCCACCCTGACACCTACTGATTTTGCCTTCCCTCAGTGTCGGTTGTCTCTGCGAGCATACTGACAATGAGGTGTATGGTGATTGGTATGTCTGGTAATTGCCATTTGCGCCCACATAAGTCATGAGTGACCTGTATGAACCCCATATACTTCCAGTTGATGGTGATGGTGTACTGCATCTGGTGCAGCCCCCTGTTGAGCCAGACCGACATGCAGTTGTGAGTACTCGTAATACTCCACAGACTACATGTGTCAACAGTAGAACAGCAATGTTGTTAAATGTCTCCACCACAGGCACATGATGACGAAACAGTGACAGCTGCTACAGAGGAGGCCGCAACAGAGCCACACTATGAGGTATACAGTGTACAGTGGAAAATAACACTGACGACAATGTGGTACTATGATGACACCATGGACTTACTATGTCCCTGGCAGAGTGATGCTGGAAATGAACAGGAAGAGGGTCCAGCCACTCCTACAACAAACCTTACCACAGTGGGTTGTCCAGCACTGATTTACAACCAACCTAAGTAGGCATGTACTATGGATGCCAATGCTATGTCCCTTGTTGCAATAGCTCCCTGTGAAGCAGCTGTATAAGACATATCTGGCCAGGAAGATACAGAAGTGCGACATGGAAATGGTGCACCTCCAGCTGCAGAGCCAAAAGTCGAAGCTGGAGATTGTACTGCTGGAACAACAGTTAAGGGTGGGTGGAGTGATCACAGATGGACGAATCATGTCAGTGTTTGTACAACATACTAATATACGCATTTATTCTTTGTGTACAGGACATACAGGGTGACCAATAAAGCCAGTTGACCACAGTATCTGTGTATTTGTCTTGTAACATGTTGGGTTGACGGGTCACAGGAAATGGTTGTGGCATATGGTCTCTCTGACTGCTCTTCCATCCTGTACGTTCGTGGGAGGGTCAGGATGTTCATCGTGTGGATCACTGCTGTTGTCTGGTTCAGCTGGACACTGTTCACCTCTAATCGTGGCAATGTTGTGTAGGATCACACATGCCACAATGATGTCACATGCCCTTTCTGGGGTGACCCTGAGTCTACGAAGGCACTGGAACCGGGCCTTGAGCATTCCGATGGTCATTTCAACTCTGGCCCGTGTCCTGCAATGGGCCAGATTATAACGCTGCTGTGGGCCCGGTTCAGGGTCAGGGTAAGGGGTGAGCAAATAGGGTAGACATGGGTACCCCCTATCACCAAGCAGGTGGCCAGTGAACTCTCCTAGGACAGAAGAATACATGTCAGTGCAAACGTCCCTGTGGCAATTGGTCTCTGTATATTTCACAGTTACTTCGACCCACCATGTCCAAATTTGGTGCTCAGTGTACATTCACGGAAGATTCGTGAGTCATGGACAGAGCCTGGCCACTTGGCTTCCACATTTATGATGATGTTGGCAGCATCACATATGATCTACACAGTGCAGAGAACACATATTGGCATCCATTACCATGATGCCATCACTTGTTGGTGTGAAATGCTACAGGGAACTATGTACCTGTACATTGATGCTGTGGAAGGACTTCCTGTTCACATAGTCTCCTTCATTTGCTGAGGGTGCAATGATTGGAATGTGGGTGCCATCTATACAGCCAATCACGCCTGGGAACCCTGGAAATTTTTGTACCATTTGAGTGGTAGTTCACGTATCACCACATCATGCATTGAGTTTTCTTCATCCTGATACCTGCAATTTTGTGGCATCCCTCTTTGATGAATCTTGTGGGTCTGTGACCGGGGAACACCACAGACGAGTACAGGAGACGTTTCAGTGCTACTGTAACATTCCTGACTGCCCGACAGACGGTAGCCTTGGAAACGTGCTCAGCGTCACCAATATTGTACAGAAAGCTCCCGTTTGCAAAGAAACGGAGTGCGGTACAAAGAATATGTAATGGACTGAGCGCATGTCCGCGATGTGTCACATGCGCAATATTAGGCCTGAGGATGTTATTCACATAACTTATAGATTGTGCTGAGAAACGGTAACGTTCGCACAGGAAATCATCAGGAAATGATAAAATGTCCATACGCGCTCTGATCACTCTCTCCCGGCGGAGAGCTCTGCGGAGAATTTGGGCTTCAAGATCTACTGGCTCTTCAAGGAAGGGACACGCCATGTCTGACACTTCCTACTGTCAGGTTTCCGACAAAGAGGCGGAGACAGTCAGGGTTAGTTGTGGTAAACCTGCTAGGGGGCAGGTTAGCTTCACGGAGTGTGTCGTCATAGTGACTCACTCAGGCTTCAGCTGAACTCGCTTTGTGAAACCGAAAAACCAGAGTTTTCGTTAACTCAGGGTATACTTAGTCAGACTTTGCACTAAACCGGCTTCCTGAAATAGGGCCCAGATCACCAACAGGTGTGGCAGGAACTTCAGGTGTGGCCAGTCCTTCCGCAGGGCCACACCCATCAGGCCTGCAGGTGGCTGTACTCCATCCTCCAGCCACACCCGCAGACATACACAGGTACACACCCACACCCACACCCTGCCTATACATACGAGTGGGACACAGACTAACACAGCATTGTGCAGAAAAACACACACATCACCAAATAATAATAATAATAATAATAATAACAACAACAACAGTCAAAACTGCTCACGGACCCCCGAGTCCTCCAGAGCCGGGTCCGTGACAACAGAAGAAAATACAGTCAGATGATCCTGACTTCTCAGCAAAGGTTCACATCATTCATAAACTCATTAAGACAGTGCACCATTTAAAGAATGTTTCGGGGGACGTTCCTCCTCCCTCTCTGAACAAGATAGCTCACAATCTAATGACTGTGATTAAGCCAGCTATCCCCAATAGAGAAGTGCAGACTCTAATTGAGGGCAATGCTAAGAACTGGGCTCATACAACCATGATAATCCTTTGGGATCATTATAATGAATGCATGGAGGAGGCAGTTAAGACTCTTTTTGAGTTTCCTGAACAGGACTGGAGAGGCCCGTTTGAGATAGCAGCATCCTGGGCCAAAAGGAATCTGGGCCGCCGTCTTCAGCCTGAATCTTTGGAGCAAACTGAGGCTGTAATTGTGGCGAAGCTGGCAGACGTGTAGGCAACTATTGGATCGACGGAGCGGAGCAACGCCATCAATGAACCAGATCATCAGCCACAAGTAAATGGAGAGGTGGACATGATTGCACCCCTGATTGAAGCATCACAATCAGCTTCTCTGCACACACAACCCGCAGCACTGCAGGCCACTACTGGCCGGATCGTTTCTGTCACAGCACAAGTTCAGGCTCCACCCACAGCTAACACCGCACCCAAAACTACGACTGCTACGACGTCTGACCCGATTGGAGGTGAACTGTCACTCTCCAGTAAGACGGAGGAGGGAAGAGACGGCGATCTGAGACCTGCCACTCCTCCTGTGCATCTACAGGAACCAGGGCCCAATCAAGTGGCACCGAGAGACCAGAGGGTGAGGAGAATCCCTACAGCACTTCATGGGGCTTCTTCTGAGGGGAAATCTTCTCCCGCCATTCAGCTACAACAGAACATGGAGGCGATGGACCTCATACAGGGGGAATCCACCCCCAAGAAGACCAACACAGCTTCAGTTGGACAACAGGTATGCACCTCGACGAGACATCCAAGCACAAAGAAAAAGCTCAGAGAGTGGAGACTGCACACAAAGGAAGCATCGGTGATCACTGGAGACACCAATGTGGGCTTGATTCCTCCTAATGTTGCGGAGGGAGTCCAAATTGACAGAATGTGGCCATGCAGAGATCCTTGTGGATAAAGCAGACAGTGACACATCGGTGGAGAAGCTGGTTCTCTCCTTCAGCCTGAATAACAGGTGTCAGAGGGATAAAAATGTACCAATAAGGGAGCTGAGAAGAACGCTGAGGTCGGCACAAGAAAAATTCCCCCAAGCTGACATTTATATTCCAGTGATTAACTTTTCTTCTGCCCTTCCCAAAACAGAACAAGACACATTATTACACATAAACAATTTTATTGCAGGTTTAAAGGAGCACATACCTGCTCTACCTGCTGATAAGTTCAGCACAGAATCGGACAATCTTCGCTGGACGGACAAGACTGCAGAGCACATGTTGGATCATTGGAATGATCATGTTAATGGAGCATCTCCATGAAACCAATTTGAGTGACTGATTTTATGTACTTCTGTGCTTGAGGGAGGCTTCAGATGCCATTTTGTGAGAGTTTAACCCCAATATAACCCACTAGAGGGTGCTGTAACTCCATTTAAGGGAATTTTCCCCTCCTCTTTACTTTTCTCCTTGTTTCTTCATTTTTTATTTGTATAGGCCCTTTTATGGCCATCCCATTATAAACTCCTGGCCCTGAAGCCTTCCCTAACCTTAACCTTTTTTAACCCCATGCAGGGATTTCATTCCGGCCCTAAACCTAACCGCCTAGAGCCCTGATTGAACATTGGGCCCTAACTTCAACCCCTATCTTCCGGCCCTAAACCTAACCTCTGGGTTCCCTAAGCCCACTTTCAAACCCCTTTATTTGGGATAAGAGAGGACACTTCCCTCCTGGAGAGCAATCTGTGGGTGACGTGGGGGCCCGGGATGGGAACAGGTGTGGTCTGTGCATGGAATTTGGCCACCTTTGGTGGCCAACCTCCCAACTTGAGCTCCCCCTAACCCGCCCGTGCCGCCTGGCCCCCCACTCGGGTTACCCTATGTCCTCACATTGCAACAACTGAGAGGAAAAGAGGTCCCCAGTAAGGGGCATCGGCTGAACTGGACCTCTTTTCCTCTCAGTTGTTGCAATGTGAGGACATAGGGTAACCCGAGTGGGGGGCCAGGCGGCACGGGCGGGTTAGGGGGAGCTCAAGCCGAGAGATGTAATCTCTCCACCGTGTCCTGGGTCTGCCCCGGGGTCTCCTCCCGGTGGGACATGCCTGGAACACCTCACCCAGGAGGCGCCCAGGGGGCATCCTTGTCAGATGCCCGAACCACCTCAGCTGGCTCCTTTCGATGTGGAGCAGCAGCAGCTCTACTCTGAGCCCCTCCCGGATGGCCGAACTTCTCACCCTATCTCTTTTTTTTTTTTTTTTTTTTTTTAATAAATAGGACAGGGGGAATGAATGAGAGAAAGAGGGGGAGAGAAAGAAAGAAAACCAAAGGGGAGAAGAGACGGTGAGAAGGGGGGGGGGGGGGAAGAGAGAGAAAAAAAAAAGAACTCCTGGGTCACCTGTATGGAGAAAAAACAAACAAACAAACAAACAAAAAAAACAAACAGAGGAGACAGCAAACAACAAAGAGCAACATAATAATAGAGAAAACAAAGCACCATCACAATAAACTAGCTAGTCATAGATATCAATATTTACTAAATAATAAACGATATTGTGCAGCACGCAAGATAGACAGCGCACAATGTGCTTTGAGGCAGCAGCCAAGAAAGCTGTAGTCCGCGTCTGTGAATACCCATGTGTGCATACCTGTGTGGATCAGCATGCTTGCATTCCAAAGGTTTCTCCATGTAATGATCTGCTAGGGAGTGTGGGGGGGCCACAGCCCCGTCCTCCAGGGTGTGAAGCGGGTATGGAGGAGATCAAAACTCCAGACATCCAGAGGCCCCCAGAACACAAGAGACCAAGGAAGACCCACATAGGGGCAGCCGCGCCACTGTCCCAGTAAGAGCTGACTCACCCTATCTCTAAGGGAGAGGCCAGCCACCCTTCGGAGGAAGCTCATTTCCGCCGCTTGTATCCACGATCTCGTTCTTTCGGTCACTACCCACAGCTCGTGGCCATAGGTGAGGGTAGGGACGTAGATCGACCGGTAAATTGAGAGCTTCGCTTTTACACTCAGCTCCCTCTTCACCACGACGGACCGGTGCAGCGTCCGCATTACTGCAGCTGCAGCCCCAATCCGTCTGTCGATCTCCGGCTCCCTTCTCCCATCACTCGCGAACAAGACCCCGAGATACTTGAACTCCTCCACTTGTGGCAGGAACTCATCCCCGACCCGGAGTGGGCACTCCACCCTTTTCCGGCTGAGAACCATGGCCTCAGATTTGGAGGTGCTGATCCTCATTCCTGCTGCTTCACACTCGGCTGCGAACCGTTCCAGTGCGAGCTGGAGGCCCTCACCCGATGAAGCCAACAGAACCACATCATCCGCAAAAATCAGAGACGAGATTCTAAGGCCACCAAAGTGAAAACCCTCCGCCACTTGGCCGCCACTACTAGAAATCCTGTCCATAAAAATGATGAACAGAACCGGAGACAAAGGGCAGCCCTGGCGGAGCCCATCACCCACCGGGAACGAGTCCGACTTATTGCCGGCAATGCGAACCAAGCTCTTGCAACAGTTGTATAGGGATCGAATGGCCCGTAGCAATGGGCCAGACACCCCATACTCCCGCAACACCTCCCACAGGACACCCCGAGGGACACGGTCGAATGCCTTCTCCAAGTCCACAAAACACATGTAGACTGGTTGGGCAAACTCCCATGCACCCTCAAGTATCCTCGAGAGGATAAAGAGCTGGTCCAGTGTTCCGCGACCAGGACGAGCGATGCAAACAGTGCTCTTTATTTACAGTGAAAAGCTGTAAACACAATAACTCCCCGTTGCTCCCTTGAACCCCGTGTGAAGCGCCTTGAGGCGACTTTTGTTGTGATTTGGCGCTATATAAATAAAATTGAATTGAATTGAAATTGAATTGAATTAATAAGCCACAGCATTAAACATAATAGTTAGATTATTACCTTCACACAAAGAAGAATCCTGGGGACACAAATCAGGGCTCCAGCACTGAAATACAGTAACTGTAATACAGTAATGTTAATGCATTGACCTTATAATGATGAGGTTACCACCACAAGTCAATAAACAAAAAAGTCCACAGCACAGATTTTTTTTTTGCTAACAGGTTACAAATATGTAAGACTGCTTTCTTCCATTTGTGCAACATCTCTAAAGTTAGAAATATCCTGTCTCAGAGTGACGCTGAAAAACTAGTTCATGCATTTATTACTTCCAGGCTGGA
Organism: Mchenga conophoros; assembly: GCF_057382185.1. NCBI lineage: Eukaryota > Metazoa > Chordata > Actinopteri > Cichliformes > Cichlidae > Mchenga > Mchenga conophoros. The sequence goes on along the minus strand of NC_140531.1, from coordinate 2,131,983 downwards.
CGACTGTAATTCATTATTATCAGGATGTCCAAAAAACTCCCTGAAAAGCCTTCAGCTAATCCACAATGCTGCAGCAAGAGTCCTGACAGGGACTAGAAAGAGAGAGCATATTTCTCCTGTTTTGGCTTCCTGTTAAATCCAGGATTCAAAATCCTGCTCCTCACATACAAGGTCTTAAATAATCAGACCCCATCTTATCTTAATGACCTTGTAGTACCATATCAGCCTATTAGAGCACTTCGCTCTCGCTCTGCAGGCCTACTTGTTGTTCCTAGAGTATTTAAAAGTAGAATGGGAGGCAGAGCCTTCAGTTTTCAGGCCCCTCTTCTGTGGAACCAGCTTCCAGTTTGGATTCAGGAGACAGACACTATCTCTACTTTCAAGATTAGGCTTCAAACTTTCCTTTTTGCTAAAGCATATAGTTAGGGCTGGACCAGGTGACCCTGAATCCTCCCTTAGTTATGCTGCAGTAGGTGTAGGCTGCCGGGGGATTCCCATGATGCATTGAACGTTGCCCTCTCTCACTTGTAGAGTCTACCTTACAATATTAGCTCCTTGACGTCACTGTTGTTGTGATTTGATGCTATAAAAATAAAACTGAATTGAATTGAACTGAATTATAATATATAACCAATATATTGCTATAATATTATCATCACTTGGTGTCACAGTCACATGTATTTCCACATTATTACACTCAATCTCTGGTCTGTTAGAACTCAGTTATATGAATTTCAGTGTAATGTTACGCAGCTACATTCACTGTTCATACAGGCTTATTACTTGGCTGTTATTGAAATGTTACTCTGTGAGTAGGAATAACTCACACTTCCATATGATTACCTTGTTTCTACCTTATTACACAATTATTAGCATATTATTACTGAGCTGGAATAGCAAGTGTTAGCCTACATTAATAAATCATTGCTCCAGCATTCAACACAGCATTTCAGTTTACAGTATGATTAAATGGAGAGACAGAATATCACCCAAACAAAACAAACAGATCACATCAAAGTTATAAATAGACGTGCTTGTCACTGCGTGAATTAAGTATTTGAGCAAATTATGTCGTAGTGCATATCTGGAGAAACCTTGTTGACACAGCAGCAGTTAGACATCTGTAGCTGGTCCCCAGGTTTGCACAGATCGCTCTCCTCTTTAAAGAAACTCTCTTAATCTTTCAGGTTTCTTGGCTGCCACCTGGAAACTAGAAGCTCCAGTTCACGCCACAAATGTTCTGTATGAATACTGAGGCCTGAAGACATCAATGTGCTTCTTCTGTAACCACTTGATTGTGGCCTTGGTGGTATGTTTTGTGTCACAGTATCCACCCACAAACACAAACTGTGTTCAGGCTGATGGAAGGAGGCTCCTGCCCAAGATGTGATGGTTTAATGTCCAGGTGAAGTTGCTTTAGCAGAAAACCAGCCCAAAGAATAAATTTTCCACCTCCGTGTCTGTGGGGTTGTTTGGTTTCATCTGAACTAAAAACCTCTGAATCATTACTGTTCACTGGAAACGTTAAAAAACATGGCTTCTTCAGCAGAGAAATCCATGAAACGGTAAATGGCCTTTTTTATACAGCACGTGCTGAGCACTACAAGCATCATTCACCCATTTGACCGCCGGTATGCACAACATTCATTTAGGACCTTAGTGCTTTGGTTACAAAGGATCAAACTATTTCACTCAATGACATGCAAATCAATTTATAACATTTATGTAAGGATTTTTGGTTGATACTCTTCATTAAAATAAAACTACCATGAAAATGAAGAGACTGTTCATTTCTTTCTGTGATCGTTTGAGTTCAGAGAAGAAAACGTCAAACTTGAGATTCAAACTTGTTCAGTATGTTTAGTAGATGCAGCTGTGGTGTCATTGTCATCCAGGGAAGGACGGATGTTGTTTTGCTGTGCTGTATTTTAATGTGAAGTGTACTTATTTATTTTTTATATTGCATGTATTGGTTATATTTTGTGCAGGGTTTTATTTAGGTTGCATGTTTTAGTTACCGTCAAATTGTCCTGGAGAGACTCCGCCCTTTCCCCCGTTTTTACTAATTGGACACACCTGAGAGGAAAGGCAAGGTAATTTACAGAGAGCTCAATGACACATAAGAGGGTTGGAGTTGGCGTTTGACAGGAGGTGACCAGCGACTGGGGACGCGCCACCACCAGCGACTAGGGACGCGCAGCGGGCAGTCAGACGGCAATAACGACAAGAGCCAGCTTGTGCACTGCGGGAGAGCAGAAGCAGTGAGACAGCTGGTGCCGATTGCAGTTTTAAAGAAGCGGCGGGCGGAGTTGAGAGCTCTGCCCACCCGGGGTAAGTCTTTGACTTATCCCTTTTATTAAAGTAAAACTGTCGAAAGGAATAGTGACTGCCGCTCCCTCCCTTCCTTCAGTGCACCGGGACGTGGAATGCGGGGAGGAAGGTGAGGACTCCGCTGGGTTTCCCTCTTTTACTACTACGCTGGATTTCTTAGTTTTTTTGTGACTTTTATGCCGGGGTGGATCCCACTGGACTTTTAATGTTGTGTTTTATTGATTTTTATTGTGTTATCCCTTGGCCAAGGTTATTTTAATTCATTTTACATTTTTAACTATTTAAATATAATAAATTATATTTTTAATCTTACAGTTTACATTGTGTGCTTCCCTTGGCGGCTCCACTGCTCTGCCCGTTTTTAGGAAGGTTTCCTTCCTTTTAAAAACACAAAACATCTTGGAAATAAAATCAGCCTTTCCGCTCCGTTACATAATTGGCGTTGTCGACATAGGATACGGAGCCAAGAGCAGTTGGGTTAGCCAGGGGAATAGCAAATATGATGATGCCTGTATATCCCGGAGCCCCGTGGCTGCCAAAGTTTAAAGGGCCTGATCAGGATGTGCAATATCAGGAGTGGAAGGAGCAGATGCGGGGGCTGCTGGGATCTCAGGACTTGCCTGAAGTGAGGAAAGTTGCTATTGTGTTGGGAGCGCTAGCAGGTGAGGCTAAACGTCAGGTCAGTGTTCTTGAAACCAGTGAAAGAGACCAAGTACAAAAAATCTTTTCTTTTTTAGACTCTTTATATGGTGATAGTGTCCCCACCCCAGTTCTTAGGTCACAGTTTTTTAGTTGCACTCAGACCTCAAGTGAAACCGTATCTTCATTTATCTTGCGGTTAAGAGAATTATACTGTAGGTTGCGAAAGCATGATCCAGATAATGTCCCCTCTGATGCAGCCCTGCGAGATCAATTGTTGCTAGGATTGCGGGAGGGCCCTGTAAGTCAGGCACTGAAGGTCTATGTGCGGCGTAATCCAGACCAAGATTTTGCTGCCATACGCCAGGAGGCACTGCTCCTAGACTCAGAACATGTACAGCCCCAGTCTGAGGTAACCTGCCTGTCTGTAAATAAGTCTCATGCTCCTTTTAAGGTTGAACAGAAAGAAGATTGGAGGCAGGTGTTAAAACAGGAGATACTGGAGGATGTTAAGGCACAAATTAAAGGATTGGCACAAGAGCTAGTAAGGGAAATTAGAGGCTCCACTCAGCCAGCTGTAGCTACTCTTCCGCCTGCACCTCAGTTTAGGAGAAGACCGCGACAATCAAATGCTAGCTGGGATGCACAAGGTCGGCCTATCTGTCGGAGGTGTAAACAAGCAGGACATATAGCTAGGTTTTGCCAGACCTCCATGTCTTCCCAGCCAAGTTTAAACTAGATGACCCTGCTGCTGAGGTCCGAGGGGCGGGGGTTTTTGGTTCACCTAAGGAATTAAGGGCCACAGAAACATTTATTGGGCAGTGTCCAACAGTGAAGATAGTGATCGAAGGGGTGGAGCTTCAAGGCTTGTTGGATACCGGGTCACAAGTGACTTTGATACAGGAGAGTCTGTTTAATGAGTATTTTTCCCAGGCTAGGCTTGAGAAAACTCCAACCGCCTTTAGGCTGAGAGCCGCCAATGGTCTGGAAATTCCCTATACCACCTATGCTGTCCTGGACATGGAAATAGAAGGTGTTAAGGTTCCTGGACGCGGGGTTGTGGTGGTAAAAGATGACCATTGCACTCACCCACTGATTATTGGTATGAATGTTGTGACTGCCTGTTGGAATGTATTTAAGTGGCCGGAAAAGACTACTCCTGCCCCACAGCAGTTAACGAATCAACAGGCCTGGAGGACTGCCTTCGCAACATGCAGACGGATAGAAGCAAGTACAGTGGAGGACGGAATGGTGGGGTATGTACGGCTAGCTGGCCGACGCAAAATTAAAGTCCCCCCGAGGAGTGAAATAATGGTGTGGGGCCGGACTCAGACGGGTCCGCAAGGAACGGATTATTGTGCCCTGGTGGAGGCACTGCCTGAAACCCCTGATGTGGGGGTGGCGAGAACCCTTGTCATGGTAAGGGCCGGGAGAGTGCCAGTGAGGATTTGTAACCCACACCCCTATCCTCTTTTTATAGGTCGCTACCAGAAACTGGGAAAGCTATCCTGCGTGGATGAAGCTGACGTACATGGCTCACAGGACCTGAGCCTGTCCCTTGGGACGGACGGTGTGGTGGAGGTGGCTCTGGTCGATTGTGGCGCCCCCACGGAGGAGGAGAGATTACCTGAGGAGATGAATAAACTGATTGAAAGACCTGACCTGTCTGAACTGCAACAGGGCGAGCTACGTGCTTTATTGCTTAAATGGGAGAAGGTGTTCTCTAAAGATGACGAAGATTTCGGGAGGACTGACCTGGTGCATCATTGTATCCCCACAGGTGATGCAGCTCCCATTAGAGAGAGGTATCGTCCTTTGCCCCCCGCAATGTATAAGGAAATGAGGAGTCTCTTGGCAGATATGATGGCAAAGGGAGTTATCCGGGAAAGCTGTAGCCCGTGGGCTGCACCCATTGTTTTGGTGAGAAAAAAGGATGGCGCCTGGAGGTTCTGTGTGGACTACAGAAAATTGAATGCGGTGACTCATAAAGATGCTTTCCCCCTGCCACGAATAGAAGAGACATTGACAAGCCTTACTCGAGCGAAGTGGTTTTCCACCCTGGACTTAGCCAGTGGATACTGGCAGGTCCAAATGGACCCGACGGACAGAGAAAAGACTGCTTTTACGACCCCAGTTGGGTTGTTTGAGTTCGAGCGGATGCCGTTTGGTCTGTGCAATGCACCCGCTACATTTCAGCGCCTGATGCAGCACTGTTTGAGTGGACAGATTGCCGAGTCTTTATTAGTGTACTTAGATGACATTATCATTTATTCACCTGACTTTTCGTCTCATTTACAGCATCTAGATGAAGTGTTTCAGAGGCTGTGGCGTCATGGGTTGAAGTTACAGCCGAACAAGTGCGAGTTCCTGCAACAAGAGGTGAAATTTCTGGGGCATGTAGTGGATAAGTATGGTGTAAGACCAGACCCTGATAAGATTTCTGCGGTGATGGATTGGCCGGTCCCTGATACCATCAGACAGGTCAGATCCTTTTTGGGCCTGGCTGGTTACTACAGACGTTTTGTGTCCGGCTTTGCTAAAATCGCACGCCCTTTAAATGCATTATTGACAGGGGTCCCTGTGAACAAGAGAACAGACCGTCGTAAAGTACAGTGGTCCCCAGAATGTCAAACGGCATTTGAGGCCCTCAAAGCAGCTTTAACGCAGGCACCTGTTTTGGCATACGCAGATTACTCTCTTCCTTTTATTGTGTATACAGATGCCAGTGGCCGCGGGCTGGGAGCCATTCTGGCGCAGGTTCAAGAGGGCCAAGAAAGGGTAATAGCGTACGCCAGCAGAAGCTTACACCACACGGAACGGAATGACGCAAACTATAGTTCTTTCAAGTTGGAGCTGTTAGCCCTTAAGTGGGCAGTTACCGAAAAGTTTAAAGACTATCTGACTGGTGCACGATTCGTTGTGTATACTGATAATAACCCTGTGGCCCATTTACAGACTGCTCGCTTGGGCGCAGTGGAACAACGTTGGGTTGCCCAGCTGGCCTCTTTTGACTACGAGATCAAGTATCGTTCGGGTAAGAGCAATATTAATGCTGATGCCCTTTCTCGATTCCCCACTGTCCCAGCAGAGCACCTGGAGGGGGCTGGATCGGAGCGTGGAGTCACTTCAGCAGCCATTGAATTGACCTGTGAGGTAGAGGGGAGGGACTGGGCAGAAGCACAAGTTCACGATCCGGATATTCAAGTGGTAAAACAACTTCTGGAAGGCCAGGTCGCACCCACAAAGTCAGAGCGTCAGGCATTGTCACATGGTGTGCGGCGACTCCTGCAGCAGCAAAAAATACTTTTTCTTAAAGACGGAGTACTGTGCCATAGGGTGTTGGACGAATATACCCAGGAGACTCGTTATCAAGTTGTGTGTCCTAGTTCCAGGTGCCATGAGGTGTGGCGGAAGGTCCATGAGGCTGCTGCCCATGCGGGGGTAGATCGAACCCTCTCTCAGATACGGCAGCGGTTCTATTGGGTTAACATGGAAGCGCAGGTACGTCAGTTTCATCTGGGTTGTGTCCCCTGTAGTCTACAAAAGGAGAGAGTAGAACCTAGGGCTCCACTGCACCCTATTTCAGTCTCATACCCTTTGGAGGTTGTAGGCATGGATTTTCTGTCCTTAGGCCGACCAACTGACACTTATCAAAACATACTTGTGGTGACTGATCTGTTTACGCGGTTCGCTTGGGCTATCCCTACAATAAACCAAACAGCAGAGACTACAGTAAAGGCTTTATGGAAGTATGTGATACAGCCGTTTGGTTGCCCAGGCCGACTCCACTCCGACCGTGGGTCTAATTTCGAATCTGCATTAATGAAACAACTCTGTGATACCTATGGTATAACTAAAAGCCGCACGACACCTTACCACCCTGCGGGGAATGGTAGTGTAGAACGTTTCAATCAGACCCTATTGAACATGCTTCGCTCACTAGAATCAGTTAGGCAGAGCCAGTGGGTAGGAAATCTGCCGGAACTTGTTCATGCTTATAACAATACTATCCATAGCTCCACCGGTTACGCACCTGCCTACTTGATGTTTGGTCGGCATTTACGTCTGCCTGTGGATGTGGTGTTAGGTGTGGGCCCCCAACAGGCGAGGCAGGGTTTGAGTGAGTGGGTGTGTTCCCATCATCAGAAGCTCTCCCTAGCTTATCGATTGGCTGGGCAGAAGATGTGTAGTGCAGCCTCCCAACACAAAAGCCAGTATGAGAAAAGGGGCTGTACCCTTCCATTGTTGCCCGGGGAGAGAGTCTGGGTACGTGATCGAAACAGACAGGGCAAAGGAAAACTGTGTTCCTGGTGGTCTCCTGAGCCGTATGTGGTGTTGGAACAGGTGGGAGATACGGGCTTAGTGTATAAGGTCAAACCAGAAAAGGGGGGTAATATACAAACTTTACATAGGAATGCCTTAAAAGTGTGCCTTGCTCCTCAAACAGACTTTACCCCTCCTACGGAGGAGCCGACCACAGGCCCTTCGGATTTCCCAGCGCCAGTGTTTTATGGGTTTTTACCCCTTACTGACTGTGTGTCACCTCACCAGAGTGATTCAGGTATGTCCCTTAGACGGTCCATTAGGACCACGCGTGGGATTCCACCAGAGCGTTATAGAGAGATAGAGCATTAGCAGGGACTGCTAATATTTCAGTGTGGGGGGATGTCATCCAGGGAAGGACGGATGTTGTTTTGCTGTGCTGTATTTTAATGTGAAGTGTACTTATTTATTTTTTATATTGCATGTATTGGTTATATTTTGTGCAGGGTTTTATTTAGGTTGCATGTTTTAGTTACCGTCAAATTGTCCTGGAGAGACTCCGCCCTTTCCCCCGTTTTTACTAATTGGACACACCTGAGAGGAAAGGCAAGGTAATTTACAGAGAGCTCAATGACACATAAGAGGGTTGGAGTTGGCGTTTGACAGGAGGTGACCAGCGACTAGGGACGCGCAGCGGGCAGTCAGACGGCAATAATGACAAGAGCCAGCTTGTGCACTGCGGGAGAGCAGAAGCAGTGAGACAGCTGGTGCCGATTGCAGTTTTAAAGAAGCGGCGGGCGGAGTTGAGAGCTCTGCCCACCCGGGGTAAGTCTTTGACTTATCCCTTTTATTAAAGTAAAACTGTCGAAAGGAATAGTGACTGCCGCTCCCTCCCTTCCTTCAGTGCACCGGGACGTGGAATGCGGGGAGGAAGGTGAGGACTCCGCTGGGTTTCCCTCTTTTACTACTACGCTGGATTTCTTAGTTTTTTTGTGACTTTTATGCCGGGGTGGATCCCACTGGACTTTTAATGTTGTGTTTTATTGATTTTTATTGTGTTATCCCTTGGCCAAGGTTATTTTAATTCATTTTACATTTTTAACTATTTAAATATAATAAATTATATTTTTAATCTTACAGTTTAAATTGTGTGCTTCCCTTGGCGGCTCCACTGCTCTGCCCGTTTTTAGGAAGGTTTCCTTCCTTTTAAAAACACAAAACATCTTGGAAATAAAATCAGCCTTTCCGCTCCGTTACATCATTTTAACAATTCTATGGTGCCTTGTTGTCAAGTTACTGCGTTCAGGAATTTGGGTGCCCACGCTGCCCACTGGGGAAAAAAGTACATTTCACAGTGTGGCAGGGGCGTGGTCTGTGGCACTCAGCAGTCACAGTCTCCCCTTTTTCAGGAACGCAGCAGGAAAGCTGACTGATCCAACAAAGAAAAACACTGAAACTGGGTGTCAGGATCGCTTCACACAAGTGAACTTTTTCAACATATTAAAACACAACAGTGCCACAGGAAAAGGTTACACAAGACACGTTTATAGCAATTAGAAAAAGAGGTCAGCACAAAGGAAAAGGCAGTGAGGCTCTACTTCTATTACACATGTCAGAGTCAGGCTTGGTGCCAGTAATGTTGGGGGTTTAAAAGGTCTACAGTACACACAGCTGTATGGTTACATGATAACTTCAGAGTCTGTCATGACCAATGTTCCCTCTAAACTGTGCACGTGCGCAATTGCGCACTGCTGGCACGTCTCTGCGCACAAAAAAAAATTGAACCTGAATTGAAATTAAAATTAATACTTTAACGATTCTGTTTTGCAGTGTTAGTCAGTGACTGGCTGCTCCTGTATGGGATCAGAACGATGCCACCTTATCCCATAGTCCAGCCAATGATGCGATTCACATTCGTATATATGCAGCTAATCAACGTCGCTGACAGGCTATGACAGCGTCCTTATGTGCCGGTGTTTTAGCGAGCAAAGCGGCTGATGTGGAGTGAAGCCACGTTAATGACAACGTGTACAACCATTGGAGATGTGAGCAGGACAGACGGAACAACTGACGAGAAAAGTGTGGACTTTATACCAGTTTTTAAATTGTGTTGATCGGCCACGTAAAACCAGAGTTATGATAAAATATCTGCAATGTTTGTTTTCTTCCTGAATACTGTCGTTGTTTATATTGTTTATATAAGAAGTAAGTATATAATTAACTGCCTTGGTCATTGGTCATTATTTACTGTATTTTGCAGACAGAGTTACAGACTCTCTCCCAGACCACAGACTCATAATACAAGTCAGAGCTTTATAAAAAAAAAAAGAAAGTTGTGTTTTCAAAATTGGAGTTGAAGTTATGTCTGTGAAGGTTCTCAGTCATCCAGGTCATCGTAGTCAAAGGAGCTTGCAAAGAAAAGTGTCTGGACTTCTTTAAGTTGCTTGAAGACGTTTCACCTCTCACCCGAGAAGCTTCTTCAGTTCTAAGGTCAAATGGTGGAGAGTCCCAGATATAAACCTAGTGGGAGTTTCCCCCCACAGAGGGACAAAAGGACCCCCTGATGATCCTCTAATCGCCTGAGCCAAGGTGTGAAACTGGGTGTGAGTCCCAATCAGCCAGGGTTTCGGGTGTGTTCATTGTGAAACCTGGCCCCACCTCATACGAATTCCTGAGATCAGATGGCCCAGGATGTGAGTGGGCGTTAAGGCGTCTGGGAAGGGATCTCAAAACTGGATTATAGATGGCAGAGAGTTGGTGTCGTAAACCACCGCCTCTGTTCAAAGATGGTCGTTCACAGTGGACCACTTCACAAGCGCATGGCACAACACAGAAGAGCCACCTCCACAGGACAAGACTCAGCTGTCCATCTGCATCTTAAGGATAAAGGACACTCTTTCGAGGATGCCAATGTTCACATTTTGGACAGAGAGGACAGATGGTTTGAAAGAGGAGTGAAAGAAGCATCTATGTCCACTGTGAGCGACCATCTTTGAACAGAGGCGGGAGTTTACGACACCAACTCTCTGCCATCTATAATCCAGTTTGGAGATCCTCCCCAGACGCCTTAACGCCCACTCACATCCTGGGCCATCTGACCTCAGGAAATCACATGATAGGGTGGGGCCAGGTTTCACAATGAGCTCACCCGAAACTCTGGCTGATTGGGACCCACACCCAGTTTCACACCTTGGCTCAGGCGATTAGAGGATCATCAGGGGTCCTTTTGTCCCTCTGTGGGGGGAAACTCCCACTAGGTTTATATCTGGGACTCTCCACCATTTGACCTTAGAACTGAAGAAGCTTCTCGGATGAAGGTGAAACGTCTTCAAGCAACTTAAAGAAGTCCAGACGCTTTTCTTTGCAAGCTCCTTTGACGAGTTGAAGTTATTTTTCTTTCCAATAGTGTTAACATGCTGCAGGTCATGAACAGGATTTTTTTAATTTTCATTGTAAGTGGGCTAAAGCAGTTAATTAAAAGTCGTCTAACATAAATGCTGTAATTTGATTATTTTAATAAACATGTAACTTGGATGGATTGGATGCTGGCGTGACCACAGTGCACACGTCTGCTGCTGCTCACAGTGGTCCAAGGGACGCTCAGGGAGTTTGTGTGCTCGCTCAGACACATGAAACATTAGAGGGAACATTGGTCATGATACAAGAAGAGTATACAGGTGAGTCGGTTAATTAAGCTGCTGTGCAACTACATGTGGTGTAAAAGTGTAAACGGTGTGGAACAGGTGAGTCCAACCTCAGCGTCACCAGGTAAAATGTCTGTCTTATCTTTCATAAACCCTGTTAGTGGCATTAACGTTCAGAGACTTAACGTCTATTTTGGAATTTCACTCTAATTTCAGGTTTTCTACCTCCAGGTGGTTCAGAGTAGATACAGGGAACGTGACACCAGGCCAGCTGGCTTTGTGTTTGTGACAGCTCACAACACCTCATGCAAGGTTACTGTGGTCATTACTGTTACACAAGTGTGAAACTCACACCCTGTGTGTGTGTGTGTGTGTGTCTGTGTGTGTGTGTGTGTGTGTGTCTGTGTGTGTCTGTGTGTGTCTGTGTGTGTGTGTGTGTGTCTGTGTGTGTGTGTGTGTGTGTGTGTCTGTGTGTTTCTGTGTGTGTGTATTTGCGTGTGCGCGCGTGTGTGTGTGTGTATCTGTGTGTGTCTGTGTGTGTGTATCTGTGTGTGTGTGTATCTGTGTGTGTGTGTGTGTGTGTGTGTGTGTGTGTGTCTGTGTGTTTCTGTGTGTGTGTGTGTCTGTGTGTGTGTGTGTGTCTGTGTGTGTGTATCTGTGTCTGTGTGTGTGTGTGTGTGTGTGTGTGTGTGTCTGTGTGTGTGTATTTGCGTGTGCGCGCGTGTGTGTGTGTGTGTATCTGTGTGTGTCTGTGTGTGTGTATCTGTGTCTGTGTGTGTGTCTGTGTGTTTCTGTGTGTGTGTGTGTCTGTGTGTGTGTGTGTGTATCTGTGTCTGTGTGTGTGTATTTGCGTGTGCGCGCGTGTGTGTGTGTGTGTGTGTGTATCTGTGTGTGTGTGTGTGTGTGTGTGTGTGTGTGTGTGTGTATCTGTGTGTGTGTGTGTGTGTGTGTGTGTGTGTGTGTGTGTGTGTATCTGTGTGTGTGTGTGTGTGTGTCTGTGTGTGTGTGTGTGTGTGTGTGTGTGTGTGTATCTGTGTGTGTGTGTGTGTGTGTGTGTGTGTGTGTGCTGTAACACTGGTTTGACTGGCCCCAGCAGCAGAGGCATTATGGCTCTATGGCAGCCTCGTGTAAATGTAATTGCATGACTGTGACTGTGATGTGATTTTCAGGGCAGTTTGTTTGTCCTTCAGATGAATTCTACTTATTATGTATGGATCCATGTTTCTCTCTCTACTGCACCCTGACCCAGTCACTGAGTATGATCAGGAGTTACACACTTCATATCTTCTTACGATCACTGCTGTGCTTTGTGTGGGCATCTTTCCTGGCACCGAGACACCTCACCCCCTCCAGCAGCATGGGGGTGCCGTGATGTGGGTCTGGACAGAGGAAAAAAGGGGAAGATGTCAGAGTAGATGGAGAGATGCCGGCAGGGAAAAACTATGTGACATTCCATGAAATGCTTAGACAGCGTAGCCAAGCAGGCTGTAGTTACTGAAATAACTTTAGCTCTTAGTAGCAGAAAAATGGTTTCTTTTCTTTATGACAACTTAATGAGCTCTTTCTTTTTTCTTTTTTTGTCTGTCCTGTCCAGCGCTGTAGCAATGCTAAAGATTTATTTTCCCAAATGGATCATTAGAGCTTTTGGTATGTGGGTCCAATAGATTATGATGGTTTATTCAATCTTTACTTATTTATCTATTATATTTTTAAGTTGTTACAATCAGAACGGACAGCACCACAGGACGGGAAAGACAAGGACAAGAGAAGTTGTGAAGAGACTCAACAGAAGGAGAAGGAAAGAAAAACAGATGAGAAGAGAGACGGAGAGAAAAGACCTGCTGAAAAAAAACAAGCAAAAGAAAACAACACAGCAGGAAACCACGGCAACAGCCAACATCAGCATCAGTAACAGTAAATAATAAATACTGAATGTTACTGAGCAGCATGAAGGACGGATTATGATGTTTAGAGGCAGAATAACAGTGGAGGTGTTCGTCACTGAGTTCATGTTTGGAACTTTGATTTCTGTTTTGGGGTTTACAGGTTATTTTGGAGGTGTGGTCTTAAACTTTTGATCAGCTGTAAAACAGCCTGTTTCAGTTTAAACGTTGTTTTCATTAAACTGCATGATCAGAAAATGATTTTGTCTCACTCCCATTTCTCCTTGTTCCATGTTGAAGCTACTGGGAACCTTGTTAAGATCCAAACATGCAAAAATATGATTTTGTGTCATTTTTCAGGTGGTCTTAAACTTTTGATCGGGACTGTAACATCACTCCAGATAAGAATCCTTTTTTCTTTCTCATCCTCTTGCGTTAACATCTGTTTAACTTATCAGTTAGTCGATTCAAGGTGATGCCATAACTATTTCCACACCCATGTAAGCGACATTAGCCATACACACATGACTATGGGCACGCTAAGGTCACAGCTGCACACACGTGTTCTCAGCCTGCTATAACTCTAGACAAAGGGGAGCAGCAATTTTAACGCATAGAAATGTTAATTTTATAGTACTCAACATGGTTATAGACACAGAGGGTAGAAGAAGAAAACAAAAATATTCAGGAACTTGGAAAAAAAATCTAATCCTTATAAGAGGATTATGTGTCCCAGCAAGATCAGGAAATAATTAACAAAATACGCAAAACAAAACTAGAATTAAATGAAATTATTAATTAAAAAAACTCAAATCTTAGTACAAAGACTTGGCTTGCAAACTTTTGAATACGGTAACAAATCCGGTCAATTCTTAGCTAACCAGTTAAAAAAGAAAGAAAGAAAAAAGAACTATATGTGCTGTTAAAGATTTATCTGGGGACATAATATATGACCCTGAAAGAATAAACAGTCTGTATTTTCCACAGATAAACCCATCAAAAAATTGATCAGTTTCTTGGTAACGTCCTCCTTCCGAAACTACCAGACAGGTAACTAATAGCACTGGATTCTCCGCTGACATCAGGTGAACGCCAGGAAGCAATGTTTTTAACATTTGTAATGCGTGTTTGCACCATTAAGCCTGAAGGTGGCGCTGCCACTGGCTTTTCTTAACCTCTCTCACTTCACTGCAAACAAAATAAAGTTGAGTGCAGCCTGAAAAAAGAAAGATACCACAGCGTCACTGAAACTCACTCGAACGTTGGAGGGTCACATTGTCACGGTCCAGTTTGAGTTCTTGTATTTTTATATTATGGTTTATGTTCTAAGTCCTTGGTTGTACGGTTTTGATTATTGTCATTTCCCTAGGTTTCAGTTATGGTTGTCAAGATAAGATAAGATAAGATAAGATAAGCTTTATTAGTCCCACACATGGGAAATTTGGGTTTAGTTCTTAGGTTTTGTGTGATGGCTTCCCTATGTTCCGTGTTGTGTCTACTGTGCCTTTCTGCCCCATGTTTCAGGTCTCTATGTTCTGTCTCCCCAGTCTGTTAAGTTTACATGTCTTGAGTTCAGTCAGTGTGTTTCCTGTTTCACGTTGAAGGTCTGTGTCTCATGTCAGTGTTTCTAGTTTTGCTTCCCTTGTCTAGTTCAGTCTAATTACTCCCAGCTGTGCTCTCCTTCTGTGTCTCATTACCCTCGTTATCCTTCAGTGTATTTAAGCCTTGTGTTTCTCTTTGTTAGTGTCACGTCCTCCCTCATAGCTGTGTGTGATTCTCCCCGAGTCTCCTCATGTATTAGTTTTTCCCAGTTTAGTTTGCAAGGTTTTGTATCACCTTTATTTCTGTTCAGCAATTAAAGCTGCATTTTTTAGTTAAGTTCCCGCTCTGGTGAGTTTGCGTTTGGGTCCTTCTCCTGCTTGCACACAGCTGTTTTGTGACACACATTTACCCAAAACTTCTTTTCAAATGGGCCCCGTTGCCTAACGTTCGCTCCCCCAGCCTCGTACTCGTACTCCCGAACATTAAGCACGTCTGGGTCCACACAAGGGTTCCATCAGCACAGTGTGCAGTGACCAGCAGCCCAACAATGGCTGCCATTGTTGGGCTGCCAGCAGGAGGGTCTCTCGTGGCGGCCACCAACTACTATCAAAGGTGCATCAGCTCTACGTGCAGCAGCAGCTCATGTGGTGAAGTCATCCCTCACATCCAGGACTGCAGCACCTGGTAGTCCAGCTTCTTCTTTGATAAGCAGCCCCACTGGGATGACCCCACTGACTGAGGAGGCACAGCACAAGGCGGGGGTCTTGGGTGTGGTGACGAACAGTCAGATCACCTGTGTTTCCTGGGAGATGGTGATGTAGCAGCAGGCGACTGGGAGCATTGATGCGGGTAGCCCCACCTCCTCGTGATCCTGTGTTCTCTCTTGGTCCACGCCACCACACTTGATGGGGAATCGAACCATCAGCCAATGCTAGGTGACGGGAGGAAGTCGTGTTTACAGCCTTACTTTCTGTTTTTCCTTCTTTCGTCATAGTGTGGCTGCGTCTTCTGTTCCTCTAACCTCACTTTTTAAATTAACAACCAATAATAAACTTAAAAAAAAAACAGAAGCAGCCAATAATGACCTCTCTGTTGGTGCTCGAGCCTGCTTTGGGTTTCTTGGGTTACTGGTGTGGTGCGGATGGCCTAAGCCGGCAGCACAGGCCCTGGTGTAATTTAGATGACCATCCATGTAGGCTCTAATGGGAGGAAGACGAAGGCCACTCTTGAGTCTCTCACCTCCCACTACCCACTGGAATGCCCTCATGACCAACTCCATTGCCGTGATAAATGCCAGAGGGGAAATCGTGCAGCCTGCCATAACTCCAATTCCCAGGTGTTGCCAGGCTGTGGTGGTGTTCTCAGCTGTCACACAAAACTGTAAATCCTTAAAGTGGGTCTTGACCAGTCCTGTGATGTGGTTTGGTACGCTGAAATAGTTGAAGGCCATCCACAAGATCTAATGCAGAACTGACCAAAAGGCGTTGGCAAGGTCTAAAAAGACCACGTGATGGTCTCTTTGTTCTTTCTCAGCAGTTTGAATCTGGTGCCAGACGACGCTGGCATGCTCCAGACATCCAGAGAAGCCCCGCCTTCTGCACTGATGTGTCAATATAGTTGTTTCTTTGCAGGAAAGCAGATAGTCTTTGGGCCAAGACACTGAAGGAGATTTTTCCCTCTACGTTCAGCAGGCTGATCTGGCGAAACTGTCTGATGGATGAGGAGTTCTTCTCCTTAGGGATCAGAATACCTCTTTCTCTTCTCCAAGCCTTTGGAATCACTCCTTTCTGCCACGCTACCTTTATCAGCGTCCACAGGTATTTGAGGACTCGTGGGGTGTTTTTGTAGAGCCTATATGAGATGCCATTAGGTCCTGGGGCCGATGCTGCTCTTGCCTGCTTCACTACCTTCTCCACTTCACTCCATGTTGGTGGTCTTATGTCCATTTGGTGTTCAGGTGCCTGGATAGGTGGCATATCAGTCGGAATGATAACTGGTTCATGCCTCTATCAATTTCCTGCTGTCTCCTGGAATTTAACTGGTTGAAATGGCCTTTCTGCTCTGAGTCTTGTTCTTTACCCCACATCGCTCAGCCCCATAGCTGTAGATGATGGTTCCCAGGTTCTCCAGCTTCCTTTCAACTGGACCCTTTTGTTGATCTAGTATAAGAGCCAGACCCACTCTCTTTTCTCACTGGATCTGGGCCACAGAATCTGATCTTTCCTACCTTCCATCTTCCTTTCCCTTGCTGGTAGTGGTTGGCTAGACTCAGTGTTGGAAGACTCTGTTAGCTATTTCTGAATGAGCTCTGGGCTGGTTGATGGTGTTGATTGTGGCTGGCTTGGAAATGTGTTGCTAGCTGTTGGTGGCTAAACTCCAAGCTAGCGGCTGATATTAAGCTAGAGCTAGAATCTAATATTTCAAGGCCCATGTCAGTTGTTAGTTTTGGCCAGCCACAAATGCAGTCCTGCAGCTTCTTTCCTACCATCATTGATGGTCCATTATTTGCAATGCTGGTTGATCTATTCATCGGTGGTACCGTTCCGTGGTTCGTTGCCATTAAATCCGTCCGGAAAGGGTCTTCCTTCACCCCTGCTCTCGCAGACCCTTCTCTTTTGAGACTTCTGTAGCAATAATGGGTGTACCCAGGTACGCTAAAAAACGCTGGGTCCTGCTGGTATGAGGCACTAACCCACACCAGCCCCATTAGGGTCTATTCCCTCCTGTCAGCAGTCTTTCCAGGCTGTCATCTGGTCTTTCCCTGATTCTCAGCTGCCCATTCGCAGCGGTCACTGGTGGTAAAAAACTACATTTCCGCGAAAATGACGTCACTTCCAATTTCGGGCAGAACATGGCGGACATGCGATAGTTCGTGCTGATGGACGGAGGAAGTGTTATGAACAGCTGATCGGATCGGCAAAGCGTGTTTCTGGAATATTATGTTTTTGTTGCTGCAAGTGCTTTTTATGCAGTTTTTGCAAAGCTTTATGTGGAAGGAAACTGTGACCGAGGACAAGCTGATGGCATAAGATGTAAGTACAACTCCTCCGGTTTCATATGCAAAAAAATTTTTTGCGCTAGCTCACGTGGTTGCAGTGCTACCGGGATTTAAAAATAGTTAAGCAAAACGGAGCGTGCTGCTCTGACCGGTTTTAAAGGGTTAAAATCTCCACATATCCTTTCTTCAGGACTCCTTCCACCTTAACAAGAATCTCAGTTCCAGATGTACTGACGCATAATACTCATACTATAATGTTTCACTGTGCTGCACTGTGTCCTGTTGAACTGTGTTTGATCTGTGTACAGTCAACAAGGTAATAAAGATGCAGTCCTGTATGATTAGGACCTGTTTACTCTGTCTGTGCGCGCGTATGTGTGTGTATCTGTCGGTGCACAAGCACCTACCAATGACCCTGGCCTGGAGTCTGACCTTTAGACTGCTGTCTTTTCTCCCTCTGGTTACCATGGTGATCTCCTCCTGTTGCACCCCCTCCTGGTGAGTTCTGTATTCACATGTTACCTTTACACCTCCTAAAGAGAACGAGGGAGTGAGGAAGGAGACAAGTTATTCATACGCAGTCTGCACCACGCTGAGTCCAATGAACTTTAGAAACATCATCAATGCAGTTAAAGGAATACTTTAGCCCCAGGTGTACCAACCCTGTGCTGCGGCATATCTATGTCTAATGTATCAAAGACTGCATTTACCTCAAGCAGCAAAGAACAAAACATTCAGCACTCCTAACTCTAACAAGCACAGACTCAGTAACTCTGATGCCATCTTAACCCTGAGTGACGATGTTCTAATGTAATGCTTAAATAAGTTGTAGACAGTCTTCTTCAAACGTTTTGCTATAAAAGGAAACTTTGAGATTGGTATTCGGCTCGACGGCCGTCTGGTTTTTTTAGGTGTGGTTGCACAAAAGCTGAAGTATTCTGGGACACAGCCAGAGGACAGACAGTTGGTAAGTGCAGAAACAAACAGTGACATCCAAAGCTTGAAGAACGTTTTCGTTGCACCACAGATCTTTAAAGCTCGTCCTCAGAGACTCAGTCTGTTCACAGAAAGCCATCAGTGCTTTCATTTCTTGTTATTGTAGCTGAACACTCTTCTCCTTACCCTCCCTCTTGTCTTTTATGATTGAAAATGTCTTTATTCATCCAGGGTAGCCATTTTGGACACTGTGGACCGGCATGTCTATTACACACTTTGCTGTGACAGTGGGTTGAACGTCCACACTCCAGTGAACTCATGTGTTGGTATCTTCCCCTCTAATTACAACCCAGTTCTTGCTTATCCAGGACATTGAAGCTGTTCCTGGACGGGGAAATTCAGGAATGTGGTTGATTTATTTTTTTGTGGCTGTTCCTTTGAAGACTAGATCCATGCAGCTGCAATGAAGGAGAGCTGACTGGTTTGTTTGGTTTAGCTCCTTAGTGCTAAACCAAGCCTGGGAGGTGTTGAGCTGCTAGAGAGATGAATCCAGCTGTTTCTGCTGAGACACTGGCAACAGCAGTCAGCTGACTCTTGATCTCAAACCTGCTCGAGAGCAGAGATCTGTTATTGCGGTACTGAGATGCTTGGGTCAGGCAGAGACAGTGTCACAGCTGTATGGAGAGCTGAGCTTTGGTATACTATTACAGACGAGAGCTCAAATACTGGGCCTGCTGACACGAGGCAGACTCGAGTTTTGTTCTACGTAGGCTTCCAGGATCGCTTTTAACCCAAGATGGCTTATGCTCAGTTTATTCACACGGGCTAATCAGTGTAATGTAATACAATCATTCAGTTACTCAGGGTTTTAATTTAGGTTCGTACTTTCAAAAATAGCAAGGTGTTACCAATATTCTCAGCACAGAGACGCAGACGCTGCCACAGACAGTAGACACTAACGCCATATTTTGGTTTCGTTTTTAGGTTTTCACTTCCTGGTGTTGGGAAATGTGACCATGCATATACATTTTCCTTAGGATGTCTTTCTCCCCTAACCCCAATCAGTCGCAGCAGATGGCCCCGCCCCTCCCTGAGCCTGGTTCTGCCGGAGGTTTCTTCCTGTTAAAAGGGAGTTTTTCCTTCCCACTGTCACCAAAGTGCTTGCTCATAGGGGGTCATATGATTATTGTGGGGTCTTTACCTTATAATATAAAGCACCTTGAGGCGACTGTCATGATTTGGTGATATATAAATTGGAATTTCAAAATACATTTCTTGGTTACAGACTTGTGTTGTGCTCGTGTGAAAAGATTCCACAGAAACATTAGTCCCAAAAAGTAATCTTCAATTCAATTCAATTCTATTTTATTTATATAGCGCCAAATCACAACATAAGTCGCCTCAAGGCGCCTCATAGATACAGAGAAAAACCCAACAATCATATGACCCCCTATGAGCAGCACTTTGGCGACAGTGGGAAGGAAAAACTTCCTTTTAACAGGAAGAAACCTCCAGCAGAACCAGGCTCAGGGAGGGGCGGGGCCATCTGCTGCGACTGGTTGGGGTGAGAGAAGGAAGACAGGATAAAGACACGATGTGGAAGAGAGACAGAGGTTAATAACAGATATGATTCAATGCAGAGAGGTCTGTTAATACATAGTGAGTGAGAAAGGTGACTGGAAAGGAAAAACTCAATGCATCATGGGAATCCCCCGGCAGCCTACGTCTATTGCAGCATAACTAAGGGAGGATTCAGGGTCACCTGGTCCAGCCCTAACTATATGCTTTAGCACAAGTGAGGACGCTGGTGGACAGAGTCTAAGGAGCTCCTTAGACTAGCATGACCTGGATTACTGAGAACCTACAGACTTACTGCTGGGCAGAGAACCTAACCCACCATGGTCACCTGCTCTGTGCAGCAACAGTCTGCTCCACAACACTGCAGGTTAGACATATGTGCAAGCATGTCCTGAAGTATGCCTGTACACCTATACTTACCCTCCAGTGTGGAGTTAATACGCTGGACCCGCAGGCTGGGCGACCTCCGAGATGGAGAAGAGGAGGGAAGACATGAGAGCTCTTTGCCCAGTGTGGGGACATCTGGGACAGTGAAGACAATCTCATAACAGTGGTGGCTCTTCAGGAAACCAGCCTTGACAGAGGAGCGACGTGTTAGAGGCAAAGAGTAGAAAACATTGGATCAAATAGCTCAGGAGGATGTGGGCTAACACAGCCCGTGGTGTCACATTTTCATGGCTCAGTTTAATGTTGTTTTGTTGTTCCACCATTCCTCAGCCGGACTTTACATTTTACAAATGTATCCAGATGAAACATCCATGAACATGGAAATCAATCAAATCGTAAACCAGGAGACTTTCTCTGCTCATTCATGAAAACACCTTGTGGTCATTTTATCAACACTTCACCTGAAAAATCGCTTACAATGATGAAATCATGACGAACAACTGTGTTCGTTTGACGGTGTGCAGACACACCTTCACCAAGTAGCTGCCATCCTTCTCTGAGACAGCAATGAGCGTAGCGACGTTCGACTGGTCATCTCTCCGTGTTGGAGAGCCAGGGGGCTCGTCATCGTCAGGGAAACGCACCCCACCTGCTTTGGACGTAGAGCCTGGGGACAGACAGGTAACATCAAACCACGGCAACCGTAGAAATGAACACAACTGCTGTCAACGTGTTTGCTGAGATGGAGAACAGCAAACCGATACAATCTGAGAGCATAACACCAACTACTGTACTGTCACATTATTAGGTACACCTGTTCCACTGCTCATCACAGCAATCCAAACATCTAATCAGCCTTTGACATCAGCAGGAATTTAAAGCATTTAGACAGGACGGCCTGCTGGAGCTCAAACTGAGCATCAAAGTAAGAAAGATGAACGTGGCATGGTTCATGATGTCAGGCGGGCTGCTGTGAGTATTTCAGACATTGTCGATGGGCTGGGTTTATCCTGCATAATCATGTCCGCTATCACCAAGGTTAGACAAGAGGAGACGGACTCCAACAGCCTCGACAGTCACCAGATTTCAGTCCAGCACAGCATCCTTGGGATGTGCATGAAAGGGAAATTTGGATGAGCAGGAATTTGATTGAAAGCATAAATGCAATGCTGGACTGTATTCAGGAAAGTGAGCGATCTGGAGCTGTGGCTGACAAAAGTACAAAATGCTTAAGTGAGAAGTGCATCAACACAGTAGCAAATGAAAATCTTTAGTAGTGAAGCACGTGTAGAGACAGCAAAGGTGTGTGTGAAGACAATAAGATTGTTTGATGTGGGTGAGGAGGTGTGTTACTGACTTTTGTGCTGTGGGCCAGTTGAGCCAAAACAACCTAAAAAATTGTAGTAAAACAATTCAGTTCCATTTTATACAGTGGCGACTCACAGCAACAGCTGCTTCAAAGAAACATCTGGATGGACTATGTGCTGGACCAGTGCTTCCTACAGCACAGCACCAACTGCAACTCATCAGATGCAGAACGATGCAGCACAGACACAATGTGATATTCCCATGTGTGTCTCAGTTAGACATTACAGCTTTCTCTACAGTTTGTGAATCAATATGAAAAATGCTTCCAAACTGGTTGTAGGACACACACCGATTGTCATGTGGTACTTTTCTACTCTGCTTAAGCACTCAGAGAACAGCTGGTAGCAGCTGTGGCTCAGCAGACCATCGACAAATCAGAAGGTAGGTGATTTAGATTCTCCTGCTCTTAGATTGCAAAGACGAGCAGAAGGTGCGAGGCTGATGAGAATCTGTGACCAAAACAACACAAGTGACAGACGGACCAAAGGACCCCGTCATTGTGATTCACTGATGCTAAAACTTCAGTGTTGGATGGGTTACAGCAGAGAGAATGTAAACTACATGGCATAACGCAGTCAGAACATTTTGATGAGCTGGATTGTTTTTGGTGCTCATTTTCAGTGCAGACACATATTTTTAGAAACATACAGGAAAAAAACAACAAACACAAACAGAGCCGTTAAAAGCACAGTGAGAAAATATCATGTGCTTTCTGCATTTGCCAGGCCCTCTGCTCATTCAAATCACCTGTACCTGTACTACTTGCCACTTTATCACGAAACGGGATACAGCGCCCCCTGGTGGTTTCAAATAAAGGCCAGTCACAAGTAGCATTCATAAACACACAAGCAGCATCACACTCACCTTTTCTTCCTGTTGCCATGGTGATGTGGTTAGGATTTAGGTTAGACAAAACCCGAGTACTGTCATCACTGACCTGAGTGTGAGAGCACAGGGAGACAGAGAGCACGGTGTCACAGCTCTGTGGTGGAGATGGACAGTACAGACCGATATCACATGGTCTCTTCCTCCACGTCCTTCTTTGTCCTGTTGTCCCATTTTTACTTTAGTCTATTATATCCCTTGGATATGAATACCAGTCAAATATAATCTGTCACTGATTTTTTTTTCATCAGTCCGAGACCACAAATTGATTATTTGAATAGAGTACAACTGCCACTCTGATTTTTAAAGCTCAGTCACTGCAAACTGACCAGGCTCTCCTTTATGACCTGCAGCTGGTCTGATCTGGAGAACTAAGGAGCAGGAGCCGAAGTTCATTTTGATCAATTTCTAATTTCAGCACAAAGCAACAGCCTTGTAAAGGAAAAGTATGTGCAGAGATAAAACTGGTGACAGAAAAGAGCCACAGGACGAGCCCTGGAGCCATGGGCAGAGAGGGGAACAAGAACAAGCGCGCACAAAAGTTTGCTGTTGCTTTCAGTAGTTTTTCTACAGAGTCAGATAAACACACAACACGGAGACATGCACAGCACATGACACTGTGTGCTGTTCTGGCCCACAGACAGGTGAGCTGTCAGCATCACAGGTCATGGGTTGTCTTATTTCACTGCTAGTAAAAAAATAAATATGATCCATGTATTTATTGCTATTTCACTGTCACATAGGCGTTTTTATTATGGTCGTTTTTGTTTTTTATTGCACATGATGAAAACTCTTTGCTGCCACAGGTTTTCACTGTTGTGTGGTCTGATTACCAGCACTGATATCTCCTCTCTTCTACTATATAAAGCTTCCCTATTTAAATTAAATAAATGAGAAAATATTCTTTTAAAAAATTAGTAAAATTCAAGAAATTCAACTGAAATGAGTTGAATGATGATTACTCGATATTGTAGCCTGCCCATTAAATTATTAGAGGCTTTCTTCTAATTCCAAGATTATCAGTAACAATTACAACACAGTAATCCAGCGATTATTTGTCTTACAATACATTTAAATGGCTTTTTGCTGCAGTGCTTTACAAATGAAGCTGGATCCCGTACAGCGCGCTGCTGTGTCCGCGCTACACACAGAAATCAAAAAGGTGAAAATCCTCTGTGCTGTTTTTATCACAGCGTGTCCAGAAGTCACAAAGCTTTTGGAAGCACTTTAATATCGAGAGCTGAAACGTCTCAGTGTCACGGGAGCTTAAAGAGGACAACACCCATCCTGCTCAGCTGTACGGAGGGACGCAGGCACCTGAGGGCTTTGTAACACTGGGCAATAATGCGCTACATAACCATTCGGGATGCATAATAATAAAAGCAGGGTGCTACTTACAGGGACTGTGTCAACCCGTCAAACACAGATCCACACCCATCCAGGCTGCATCCTGCACCAACCTGCTGGTATAGCTAAACGCACGCAGTCACATAGGAAGTACGTACCGCTTAGTTCAGATCATCCGAGCTGCGCGCTTCCCGCTCTGGCGTCCGTCTTTGGGCAGCTGGCAGGATGCTGCTGTGCTCTACATGCACACTCACGTGTCCCGCGCGCGGACTGCTCGGCGGACACGCGCGTGTAGCAGACAGCCACACAGCGGGCACAGATGGTCACCGTTACATAACAAGGCGCGTCAGATGGGTCCAAATGTCCGGTTTCCACCGCGGCGTTAAGGCCTCACACGTGTAAGACTCAAAGCAGAGTGTACCTGGTAAAATGTCTGTTTCTACTATTTCCATCTATTATTTCAGGATTTTACTCAGAAATGTTAACTGTATGTTAACCAAGTCTTGCCACTTACATATGATCAAACCTCCAACCTTGCCATTAGTAGATGACCTGCCCAAATCTCCTGAGACACAGCCATCCCATTTATGTAGAATGTATCATTTAGAGGCACTCTGAACAACCTGAAGATGTGCCGAGTCAAAAGTCACCCAAGGTAGGCACGAATCTGTCAGTGGCACAAACACAAACAATGACTTCTTTTTTCACTTCATTAAGTTGGAGAAAGCTGCACTCTAAAAAGTAACCAGGCCTTTTACCTCCACTTGATTAAATCCATGGCTGCAATATAAAAATTCTAATTTATTGATTAAGACAGACCTTCTAAGTTGCAAACTTTCTTTTTTGGTTGTGTTGAAATAATAATGTTGGTAATTACATTAAATTAATTTTATATGTAATTTCAAATTAAATCCCAATGTTAGTGGGTTCAAAATAAAATTCAAGCTGTAATTACTTAAAGAAATTGAATAGATAACTTATTTTATTTCCACTGTAACTTCTGATTTCAAGTTCCCACTTAACTAGCCCGGACAAATTCACATACGGTGCGTTGCATGGTGGACTTGCAAGCTTTTGTAAAAGACATTTCCAGGTAAATAACATTTCATTTACAGTTCTAACAAAGCAAAGCATTTGTGCTACTCACTTGTACTGGATGATGTGATGCTCATACATTTAAGGAGATATTTTGCACTACCACATGTGGCTAATGCTAGCCATTCTAAACTTAGCACAGCAGAGGATAAGACTTATAGTTTCATTTGACAAAAGTCTTCAGCTAGAGAGTGCAACTGTGGCCAGGAAAAGCGTGGCTAAAGTTCTGCTACACAGTGCAATCTCATTTTGATTTTAGGCTGATTTTGTTTTTCTTTTTACCAAAATTAGAAGCCTTAAACTGTGAATAGTTTTGTCAGAGGATGACCTAGAGGCTTCTTTTCCCCCCTGGCTCACCTATTTTATGTCTTTATAAAATTTGCATGACCTATATGTAATATTACATTGTAAATGATTTTGGTTAGTATTGTGATACAGCTTAAAGTAAGTATTGTTCTTGATCTTAAGAGCTGCAGCTATCTTTGTTTCTTTTTGAAAAATCAGGTTGTGTGAAATATTGTTAATGTCATTCCAGTAGCATCGTTCTGGCATAGGCTATGTGAATCTACTTAACATCAAGACTTTGTGTAAGCAGTTAGTATAGTGTGATAATCGAGGGTCATTAGTGT
Organism: Mchenga conophoros; assembly: GCF_057382185.1. NCBI lineage: Eukaryota > Metazoa > Chordata > Actinopteri > Cichliformes > Cichlidae > Mchenga > Mchenga conophoros. Next base: position 2,106,458 of record NC_140531.1, on the reverse strand, counting down.
TAAGTTGGGACACATTTGTTACAAAATGGGCTGGGAGTGAACAAAATTCTAACCTCTACAAAACATTACAGATTACGCCATGGTTATGGTAAATGGACTGGTTCTTATATAGCGCTTTTCTACTCTTCTGAGCACTCAAAGCACTTTATACAACTTGTACATTCACCCATTCACACCCATTTGCACAAGCATATTCTTTCTTTCTTTAAATAATGTATTACAGCATTCATTAATGCAGTATAGCTAATAGTCTGCAAGGCTTAATTCTTGTGTTTGTGTGGTCGACAGATAAAGGAGGCGTTCAAGAGAATAACCACTGTAAGCCTTGAATGGCTACACTTGACCATTGCACCCCAAAACTGATGGATGTCATTTTATCAAGGGGAGGAGCTAAAGGAGTGAGAATCAGGCAGATCAAGGACATGCTTCTTGAGGTAGGACAACTCTTTAGACTTTGGGTATCTTTGAAATGCACTTTGTTGGCAGTCACCCATGTAGTTTATACGCATACTTTATTTTTTCTTAAATAGCACAATACAATCGAAACACACAGAGACGTAGCCATCTGCTGCCTTATCACTTTCCTTGGAGAGAAGGACGAGGGCCTGTTCATGGAGTTTGGTGTAAGTAATCCAGCATTGTGTGTGTGTGTGTGTGTGTGTGTGTGCGTGTGCGTGTGTGTGCGTGTGTGCGTGTGTGTGTGTGTGTGTGTGTGTGTGTGTGTGTGTGTGTTTTCCATTGATCATCTGAATTCATTAAGATTCAGTAAGTATAAAAGTCTAATCTATAATTCACTAACCTATTTTTTTTTTAAACTATTTTTAAAATTTGCTTTACAAGGACACCGAAGAATTTAAGGCCAACCTTGAAAGGCAGGTGATGAAAACTGCCATCATCAGTGGCCGGTACAGCCCTGGATCTGACGATAAGATTGCAACCATGATGTTTTTTTTGTTGAGCTTAAACAATAGTTTTTAGAGTGTGTCTGCTATCCAACTTCTAATAGAGTCTAAGCACTTATGCAAGATCTGTAGCTTAGAAATGTCTTGGGGCTTAAATATGACTGAATGTCATCTATAGCGATACTAAATGGAAGAAGTGGGTGGGTGGTGGGCCCACATAGTTGCTTTGGGCTGAGCCCAGCCGGGGCTCATGGGCTAAGGCTCAGCCACTAGACACTCGCCCTCGAGCCTGACCAACTCTCTGTGAATGGTACTCATGGACATTGATCACTGGTCTTTGATCAGTGGTCGCTGATCAATGGTCATGACAATTTGCATATTAATGATCAAGGAACTGACCTCCCAGCCCATTGTTCCTTCAGTGGGCTGGGAGCTCATTATGCAAATGTGCTGCTTATAAGATTGAAACCTGCAGTCAGCTGAGACTGAAGACGTCAGTAGGATGATGACGAAACATTTGTCCCACTGAAAACATCCAGATGAACAGAATCAACCTTTTGGGATTTCCTGCCCTGGATGATTGAGCGTGCATCGAGACATTCCAGAGCAGTTAGCTGGCTCCGGTTGCTTAGAGCAGTCCGTCTCTGGTTGCTCAGGTTGTGGTGTGGGCAGAGTCTCTAGGGCAGGGCTGCCCAATCCCAGTCCTCGAGAGCTACTATCCTGCAGCTTTTAGATGCATCCCTACTCCAACACAGCTGAATCAAATGGTTTGATTACCTCTTCAGCATGCCATCATGTTTGGCAAAGGCCTGATAACAAGCCATTCATTTGATTCGGGTGTGTGGGAACAAGGATGCATCTAAAAGCTGCAGGACGGTAGCTCTCGAGGACTGGGATTGGGCACCCCTGCTCTAGGGCAACTCCTGCAGATTCAAACTGCTCCAGCTCAGTTTGTGAGGCGGCGCTGGATGGAGCCATCTCAGGGATTCCCTGCTGAAAACACTCTGAAAGTCTCTTTACTTTGACCAACACTGAAACTCAAAACTAATTTTCACTATTTGCTAGCTGAGACGTCTGAGATGGCTTGCATAAACAGTGGAAGAGTGCGAGGTAATAACTTATCTTTACTATCTTTACAGAGCACCCGGCACTGGCAGATCCAGTCCAACAGGCTGTTGAACCATGCTTCCTTTCCATTATAGGCTGGAAGACAGTATTGTACTGGCTGCTGCAGCATTGGCGGTGATCCACATGAGCTTGGTTGCAGAGGTGAAGAAATGTGTTTTTCAACAAGGCTGCTAAACAGTTCATACCCAATGATACTCTTAAAAAAATACAAGAACCAGGAACTATAAAGGAAGACACATTTAATCTACGATTTACTTTAGAATAAACTGAAAGTAAAAACTAAGAATATGTGTCTCATGGGCTGTCAGAATGGGGTCATTAGGCCCAGATACGACACCACAGCTCTGTGCAAAACACACCTCAACATGAAAACACAGGGAGAGCAGACAGACATGTGGACATGACCAGGGAGAAAGATGACAAAACACAGAGACGAGACTAGAGACAGACTGGACACAAAAGGGAACTAAGGTAATAAAACAAGAACCAGGAACCAGAGAAAAACATAAACTTTTATTTAATGTTGAATTAACTGAAAGTAAAAACTAAAAATGTATTACTCATAGCTCCTTAGGCCCAGGTACAAGTGCAAAACACACCTGAACACAAGCAAGGTAAAGAGAGAGGAAGCATACAGCAAGAATACAAAGGAAATGTGACTATCAAAATAAAATAGGAAATAACTAGACTGGGAAACATAAAACAGGACTGATACAGGAGGGAGAACAATTAACAAATAACTGTAACCACAACTAGAAACTTATTCTCTCCCTTTGATCATGATTATTTATTAATTATCATCGTTATCATTTTATCCTAACACTTTCACAGATCGTCACATTTATATGACACCACAATGTAATGTATAACGTACACAAAACATATACTGCTGGATATCAGATTCCATCAACTACCAAGCAGAAAACAAAAGGCAGCTCCTCGATACTTTATTATGAAATCAGCAGAAAGTAGTTTATGTCCTGTGGAAAACGTAAACATACACAGTACCTTACAATAACAGCACTAAATAAACAAACAAACAAAACATGAAATATGAATTTGTAAGTTTATTCAGACTCCGGGCGTAGCACTTAAACAGAACCTTTAAATGGGCAACAATGATTAGTGTAACAAGGGTTTAGTCTTGTCAGCATATCTTTATTTTAAGTTCAGGTCAGCACGTGAACACATCAAAGTGATTCATAACTAGGTTTTTAACGAGACGTACAGTAAACATTTCCTTGGAATTAATTTTAAAATATGCACTGTGAACACTAGGTGGCAGTGTGGGACAATGACTGCATGTCATTAGATATAAGTGAGCCTCGGTCTTTAAATCTGTGACATTCCTGCTTTTATTTGAACAGGCTGCTCTTCCCAGTTGTTTCATTTCTCCAACAATCTTCTTCCCGCATCAACTACTAATTTTAACAAGTGAAACTGTTCGCTGGTGTTTCCTTGTCTGGTCCATCACTGGCCTTGGGAGACCCTACCAGGAGGTGCGGCTATCAAGATCAGCAGCACAGGTCAGCTCCACAGACTTCAAAGACCAAAACAAAGGATTATGTGAATGATTACTGAAAAGTAAATATATTTATTAGTTAATTATACTGGGTGATTTAACTAATTTCTTTATATGAACTGAGAATACAGGAAAATGAAAATGTGAGTATGGGGCACTTAGGCTACGTTCACACTGCAGATCTTAATGCTCAATTCCGATTTTTAGATCAAATCCGATTATTTTGTCTGCTCCGGCGCTGATAATTGGCGTCTGTCTTGTGACGTAAAAAACAGATTTAATGCGACGTGACCATCAAACAGCAGCTTTCTAAAACATCAGATATGTATCGGATTCAGCACCACATACGAAAGTGACCCAGATCGGATTTGAAAATATCGGATTTGTGCCGTTCACGCTGTCAGACCATGACCGGATATGGGTCGCAGAGGGTCAGAAAAGTCGGATTTGATGCGCTTTCGCCTGCAGTGGGAACGTAGCCTATGAGACCAAAAAAAAGGCTTTCCAAGAAATTTGAACTCTTCCGGTTTTTGGTTTATTACCTACACAGCAAAATCTCCAGTGTTAAATTAACACTATAGAGTGTCTATATGGGTCCACACCTCTGAGTGTTAAATTAACACTTTTGACAGTGTTATATGTTTAAAAGTAACCTAGTCAGTTTTGAAGATTAACAATGACTAACACTGAGCAGTGCTGATTTTCTAACACTGGAAAATAACTCAAAATGTTAGAAATATTCCAGTGTTAGAAAATCAGCACTGCTCATTGTTAGCCTTTGTTAATCTTCAAAACTGACTAGGTTACTTTTAAACATATAACACTGTCAAAAGTGTTAATTTAACACTCAGAGGTGTGGACCCATATAGACACTCTATAGTGTTAATTTAACACTGGAGATTTTGCTGTGTAAAAACAACCAGAGTGAATGTTGCTGGTTGCAAAACCTCCCATGCCTCCAGCAGATCATATCGACATATAATATTTGTATAGGCTCCAAAGCACCTTAAGACTTTGTTTTTCCCTTAAAGACCTCCAAGAGTCATGCCCTCCTCCACTATGTCATCTCCCCACAGCAAAGGTTAAAAAGCAGCACTCAAAGAATCCACAGTTATATTTGTTTATTACCAGATGATTGCACACAGGGTTCTAGCTGTACAGCAGGAACAGAACTTGGAAATAAGGTAAGAAATTAAGGGATAAAAGATTATCCTGTGAGTATACATCACTCTACCTTTCGCTCCAAAGCACATACACACACACAGTGTGTGAAATGATTTGTATAATAAATATGCATACCGGTTTCATGTTTTCCAGTTACAACAGTGTAATCAAAATGAACATGTAGATAAGTAACATGCACTGGAGGATATCTGAGCTGGGTAGTTTGTTGAGCCAGAAATACATGCACACGCAGATAAACATAAAAAAATCAGCTGTAGCACAGATTTAAATAAAGCCCCATCTAACAGAAGCCTGGTGTCTTACTGCAAAGTGCTCCACGCTCAAGTGCAAAAATAAAGAGTCTAAATGAAGAGCTTCTTCCTTCAACAAATACCAGTCTCTCCATCTCAAACACACATACACACAAATGTGTACTTCTGTAAAAAACAAAACAAAACATAGGAAGCAGGTCATCTTTATTAACTTTATAAATACTCCCCGTCAGCTACAGTCACACAAAGTCAAAAGCATGTGGTTATCTTCCTGCGTCCAGACTGCTGGGAGCAGTAAGGCTCATCACATCTTCCAGTTTGTGGCCACTCCGTAGCAGCGCTGTACTGTTTCCATCAGGGATGCTGCATCAGAGCTGCAACGCACGTTCATCTTCCTCTTTACATGTCAGCAAAATGAGGTGTACAAATACAGCTCCTCCCTACCACACCAAAAACTACAACACAGTTTAGAAGAGCGTCCTGGTTTAAGTCTTTTCTGTAATAATACGTCGTCTAAATCTCTTACAGTCGTCTGACTCACAGCATGTGGACATTTCATTCTTTATACCATCTGCTTGTCACCACACTCAAAATCTACCAACCACACATCAAATGGTTTTTGACAATGGTTTGGAAACTATTCATAAAAGCAAATATTTTGGTCTCTATGGATCGTTCCTACCTTCATAGCTGTATTGCAAGTGAATTTCCGAATAACTCCAGTTTTATTAAGGCTTAATGTTAGAGGTAAGGTCGCTTTCACTATGTGCTGACACAACCGGCTGTAGCTGGTATCTGTCTGTTCGACCTTACTTCCCCCAGCTGAGTCACTAAAACTGGACCTCTCAGCCGTGAGCGTGCTAATAAAATGATCATGCGGTACAGACTGTATCAGAAGTTCATCCTCCAGCTTTAGTGACTGGAATTCTAATAATATTATAGCCTCTTAATTAGCAAGTATGTGTATCAATGCACCGCATCTATGCATTTTAGCTGATATCTTATTACAAAAGTCTCAGGTCTAAATATGCTAACGTCTGGCTCCAAAGAATCAACATGGCACCAGCCAAAGCACTATAGCTAAAGGCTTTAATATGAAGAATCCACAAACCAATGGTTGATATCACAGTTGCTTCATCCATCTTTTATATACAATATAAATTAAAGATCGGTGTGTATAAATTGCAGAAAACCAATCCCTACCAACACTCTTTTGCAGGGATTAGTGCTGTCCAAGTTAGTTTGAAGAAATGCAGACATGAATTTTTGCCCTACACTGAACGATAATGGTTGCAGCTGACCATACTCCAGTGGTGCACAGTGCTAGGGATGTAGGTCTGGATATACAAATAATCCTCCAGCATCACACTAGCTAATAGAGGCTAGTATATATTCTATACCTGAGTATCAGCATCATGAAAACTACATTTGGGGCAACCAATGCTAGGAATGGGCTACATAGCTTATAGTAAGGTTAGGATTATGAATCACATTCCTTGGTAAAGCAATTTGACAAACTAACCAGCTGTAACAAACACTTTAGTTACTAAAGCTGATAAAGTAATTTTAAGTTAAGTTCAGCTAAGTTACCATCAGCCCGAGGAGTTTGAATGCATCACTCATCCTTATCCAAATCAAACTAGCATTTTGTTACATGGGCTAGCTTGCAATTTGCACATGTTAGCAGGAACGCTAGTACTGATAAAAAAATAAAATAAAATAAAAAACAGAGGAAAGACAGAAAAAACAAATGTTCCTACTATAAACTGAATGCCCTGGCAGTAGAATACTGACAGTAGTTTCAGAGTTTACATTTGTGAGAGAGAACTAACATTCCTCTAGCTAATGTTAGCTCACGTTAGCATCCCTGCCAAATTTCTTGTTACTAAGTATAAAAGCTAGTTGTTTAGCCTCAGCTGATTTGCTATTGTCACTAGCAAAATATTATGTGAAGTTACATAAATGTTTTTTTTGTCTTTATGTGAAGTTTGTGAAGACCTTGATGTTTGTTGACATTCCTGGATTTGACTTCTAAGCTAGCACCAGCAGCTCTATATGTAGTGGTTTACACATTTGCCTAACACGTGAATGGTTGTTGGTATGAGACCAAGAGTACAGTCTATCTCTGCCTCATAAAGGGTATAAAATTCTGCCAAATCAGAAACACAGAGCCATCTGCTGTGGCGACCCCTGGTTAATAAGGGAGCAGCAAAAAGGAGCTGTTTCTTTAAAGCTACCCTTAGCTAGTGTTGGCACTAGGAAGGGAAAACAAGCAAGGCACTTGGGAGTATAAGCATCTCATCTTATGGACTTCTGCAGAAAATGGAGGTCTGGATTAAAAAAAGAAGAAGGTGGTAATTTTAATAATATTATTATCAAAATTGGCAGCACTATTGCCTTTCAGCAAGAAGGTCCTGAGTTCAATTCCACCATCAGGCCGGGGTCTTCCTATGTGGGTTCTCCTTAGGTAGAGGCTCCTTCCTCCCATAGTTCAAACACATGCAGTTAGTGGGGTTAGGTTAACTGGTAACTCTAAATTGCCCATAGGTGTGAATGTGAATGGTTGTCTGTCTCTGTGTTTGTCCTCTGACAGACTGGTGACCTGTCCAGGGTGTACCCTGCCCTTTGCCCTAAGACAGCTGTGATAGGCTCCAGCGACCCTGACAAAGAATAAGAGGATGGATGGATAACCAACATCTAACTTTCTGCATTGGAGACGTTACAGTCCTACAAGGTGTGACATCAGCTGCTTGCACATGAAAATTTCAAGTTTCTAATTAATGTTAGGATACATGTGTCATCAAGGGAGTATGCCAAGTTATAAATCATTTACTGATTAATTACTACTCATAAACACAGTTAGCTAATTTACACTTATTTTATTAGAAAACTGATTTTTCCCAATTCAAATGTATTATTGACACAATCTTTGTGAAAACTAAAACATCTAGAAATTGTCTATACAGAGATGTAAATAAATAATTTAAATAATTTAGCCATTTAGCTCTCGTCACTCATCACTGAGGACACAGTATAAAATATGGATGTAGCTTCCTGTTAGGAAAAATGAAGCCAATGTGGAAGTGCCTGTAAACCTGCATTCATCTCAAGGGAGCCGATGATGATAGCTGTGGTTGCAAAAAAGATTTCCAGTCCTCTGGAGGCACTTTGCTGCCGAGTTCAGTCACTCGATTTGACGTCATACTGAATAAAAAATGGAATCGATTTTGTAAGGTGATTATGCCACGTTTCAAAAAGGAGGATTAGCTCGTTGGCTAATGACTGCCCAGTTGGCAAGTGGATTCAGTCAGGCCTGCCCCTCTTTGTCACATGTCTGGAAACCAGTTCCACATAGAGCGTGTTTGCTTCAGTGGAGATGGGAGTTCAGTGTAAGCCAGACTAGCTGCTCTGTCTGAACGAGCACCATCCCAGAGGCAGTAACGTTAACCCTGACTGGTTAGATGTATAGATCTGCTCAGCATACAATGTTGGAAGTAATAAAGTAAGCAGCTGAACCCTGGCCACCTCTTCCTTTATGCCACCATGCTTCTCACTGTGACAGTTATGTTTAATCCTCCAGCCCAATAGATGGCGCTCTAATCAGCAGTGTGTTAGCACAGGCTACAGTGACTGCACAGCTGCTAGAGTCAGTATTAAGCATTGAGTACCCACTACATTTATTGTTTATGCCTTTGTCCACTTCACTTTGCCACGAGTTCAAAACAAGCACCTTCGAGGATTCTTACGACTGGGCTTCTGGCAGGGAGCGGCCGGGCTCACACGACACAGAGGGCCCCGCACCCACTAATCCATTTGTGTTGTGACACAGTAATGTTTTGGTTGTGACTGCTGACGACGAAGCGCTGCCACCAGTTATGGTACCGTTGAGGTTCCGGTAGGGCCGCTGCCGTGGTAACGAAGCCCTTCTGCGGGGGGCAGGTATGGCAGCTGAACCACGGAGGCACACCGAAGGGAAACTCAGGCCTACCAGGCAGCAGCCTGGACAGGAAATTGCCTCGTCCTGCTCAGAGGGCCCCCTTGGGTCTGAGGACAGGGCTCCACTGTAGTCACTTGAGCGGCCTCCTCGACCCCACTGCACTTGCTGACTGATTACCAGGCCTGAGCCGTTGTTGTTGTTGAGTCGTGGCAGAGGAGGCAAGGCAGACGTTGAGAAGGGAAGCCGCCAGCCCTTGGTCCGTATGGAGTTGCAGGAGGTAGAGGTGAGCAATGGTCTTTCAGGTGTAGCGTTCACGATCCTGTCTGTTGCCTCAGGAGATTTGGTGCAGTCCATGGCTTCTGTAAAACTTATGCTCTCCTCCTCTTCTTCGTCATCTTCCTCTTCCAATCGCTCCAGAGACACCATTTCCAATTCTACAGGAAAACCAGGATCCTCTGCCACCTGTATTTCCTTTCCAAAAGACTCTCTCCTCACACTTGGCTCATGTCTCATGTCTGCATGGTCAACGTGCAGCCTTCCTTGTATTCTCTCTGAAACCTTCGTCCCCTTCCTTGTGTCATCCTTCATATCCTCCCACGTCCTGTGCTTCATGGCCGCCTCTCGAGCGTCCTCATCCTTTTTTTCTTCCTCCCCCGCTGCGTGTCTGGGCAGAGCCACAGTCCGGCTGAGCTCTGGGGTGCAGGGCAGAGACTGGCACCTTCTTGGAGGCACTCTCATCCCTGACGCTTTTTTAAGAAGGTGGGGGGAGGTGCACATGTCAGGAAGTGCAGGTAGGGTAAAGGTCAGCGAGATGACGGACTTGCTGGGAGTGTCCAACAGTTTGCACCGTCCTCCGTTTAAGTCCTGTCTGAGAGAGAACGGGTTGACCCTTGCTGGGGTCCCGAGTAAAGGAGAAGGCAGGCTTCCTGGAGGTATCGTGTCTGACTGGCTCCTGGCCAAGCCTTGCCATAGCTGAGTGTGGTCCGCAGGGTGATAGGGAGAGCTTCGGCATCGGTACGGGCTGACGTCTGCTGCCACAGGCTCTAACCAAGGGAAACAAGGTGGAAGATGGAACAAGAGTCAGAGAGCACGACAGGTCACGAACCACAGAAAATACAAAGACAACATAACGTGTAAGAACATTCTTTTTTTCACTGGCAGCAAGGCGGCATCACCCCGTGACAAGGTCTCGCTATGCTCCTCTGTCTTCTCTTTGCCCTCACCTCCTACCAGCTGCAGCCAACGGCTGGTCTGTCCTCAGCCTCGTTCTGCTGGAGCTCATTATTATTGCACTGGTATCATTATCCCTCGTGTCACTCACAGGGTAACGTCACATCGTTGGGTTCTTTTTAAATTTTTGACAGGAGATAGATAAAACGGAAAATAATACCTCACTGTAACTGCTCTTTACCTGCCTCTTCTACAGTGCTGCAGCTCCAGTGGTGGCCAATGAGCCGGCCCCAAAAGTGAGGCAAAAAGTACATGCAAATGAAAAATACATGAGTCTGAAAAACAGTCTGCAGTGTAAAGACCTGACTAGGCTCCATCCTGCAAAGCTGATCCATCAGCTTTATTGGTCAGAACACCCTGAGGTCTGTTTGTTTTAATCCGTGTCTCAAAGTATTCAGACCAGCATAAAGGTTTGAGGACCGAGCTACAAACATGTTTATTATTCTGTAAGGTCTTTCCTTGATGTGAAAAAAATATGAGCTATAATTTCATAGTTTCATGTATGTTTCAGACAGCAACTCAACATATATAGCTGTGACTTATTTATGTGCTACAAACATCCTTAAACATCCTTTAAGACTAACGATAGCATGTTAAAGCTTTACGGTCAATCAAAGGCAGCAGGTGAGGTTTTGTCTCCTTGTTCAGAATCCAGCTGTAGTAAATAAAACTAAGTAGAAGCTCAGTTTTCACAAAAACTACAGTTTTACTTTGGATTTTTACTTTTCGAGTTTTTGCTAGAACATGTTAGCATCCCTAACATCATCAGCAGCCTCGTTCCAATGCAGTGCAGTTTTCAGCAGCAGCATGGCAGCTGGGCTCAAGCGGTGACAGCATGTGTAGTTCTGTATTATACATCTTTGTTGATTAAAACATGAGAACAACAATGCAGCAAGATGAAACACGAAACCCGGTTAGCTGTGGCCGTGATGTCTGAACATGCTTCAAAGCATCGCAGGGACACATCAGGGGGTCGGGCTTTAACCTGCTCTAAGACCCAGAGAGAGTGAAACATTCAGAACAGTAGAACTTTAAAAATAAGTAGATAAAAAGGGTCTTTTTACCAAGTGCAACAGGCGTCTCTCCCTGCTGCTCTCTCTCCAGGGCCTCCAACGTGAAGACGATGTCAGAGAACGAGGGTCGACTCTCTGCATTCATCTGAAACGACACAGACGAACAGAGCCACGGTTTAGGATGCAGACAAAGCTTCAGTAGCTCCCGGTCGTGTTTGGGTTGTGACACGCTGTGCGTATACTTACGTTACAGCAGGTCACGGCGAGATTAAAGAATGCTGGTGGGCAGTCCCCGGCCATGTTCTCGAATGCATCCACATCCAAACCAAAGTCCTAGAGACAAACACACAGCTGGGAGAGTTAGCAGTTTCAAAATGCTTCAGGTCAAAGCTTTAGCCTGGATTAGGTCTGACATGTCCCACGCCGTATGACTGGTTTTGGGTATACGTGAGCTAACCCTGTGTATCTCTAGCTCAGGTGGGCCGACTACTAATTGGCAGGTTGGTGTTCAGCCTGCATATCACAGGACGCTGAACCTCCAGTTCCTCGATTGCATCCCTCACAGTGTGAATGTTAGATAAGGTGCAGAGCAAAGTGCTGTATGAATGTGCGTGACTGTGGGGACAGATTTATTTCCTACCTCTGTCCTCGGTAAAAAATCAGGATCAGCTTCAATCCGGCCAATGATCTCACACAGGATGATGCCATAAGCAAACACATCCACCTAAGAGAGAGGAGGTCCCGTTAGTTCTGGCTGTGTTAGGGCTCCAACTAGATTTCATACAGAAGTAAAATTCAAAACCAGACGGATGAAACTAACTCTTAACATCATCAGATGAACATGATGTCTTTGATCAGTTCCATGTGAAACAGGCAGGTATTCACTCATACAGGTCGAGGTGGCAGCATCGTGCCCTGGAGCTAGGTTGCTGCCAGTTGTACTGGAAACAACCTGCTAATAACAAATTATTCAACTTCACCAGTTGAAACATGGATAACAAACATACACCAAAGCTACTTTTGGAATTGATAAAACAGGAGACTAAGCTTCTGGAACAGCATTCCCAAAGCCCTGAAATCAACCTTATTGGAAACGTGTGGACTAAGCTTAAAAGCGGGACTTTGGCAGGAAACCAACTCACTTAAATGAGCTCTATGAAGTCTGCCAAGACCAAAAACAAACAACCTGGAGAATTTGGGGGCAGAGTCTAATGGTTGGTAACTTTAAATGCAATTACACAAACATGACCTTATGATTGACAGTTACACTGTGGTAGATTTCATTTTACAGTAGGTTTGTCTGGGAAAGTTGTTAGGCTGCTTTGGTACAGTTAATGTTAAGTAGAAGTATCCATTCAGTGTAGCCCTTATTAAGGTTTCCCCAGTCTCACGTTTGGATCGATATCTGTGATCCGGATGTAAACGAACTGATCAGGTCTTTGATGACGTGCTATGATGTGTGCATTGATTCTGACATGGAGAGCTAAGATGAGACGACGGCAAAGGGCTGTACAAATGTTATTTATACAGCGTCAAATCAGAACAACAACTGCCTCAGGGTGCTTTATATTATAAGGTAGAGACCCTACAATGATATGACCTCTATGAGCAACAGTGCTTTGGCAACAGTGGGGGAAAACCCTCCTTTTTAACAGGAAGAAACCTACAACAGAACAACGCTCTGGTAGCAATCTGCCGTGACTGGGTGGGTGGGGGGTAAGACAAACATACAAAGGGATCTTTTAGCTGCTTTGTATGTTTGCAATAATGTCTGCAATAAATTTCATCTTAACTGCAAACTCGACGTGGCTGAAAGAGGAAACGGCAACGATGCGTTTCCTATCAGCGTCTGACTCTGACTGGGGTCCCTGTCAGCTCAACTCCACATGCAATTGGTGAACGGTGTTGAACTCAGAGTGAGATTAAGAAGGAACATTTCAAACTAAGAGAAAGGAATAACCTTCATTTTTGGTCATCTGTTGGAAGAACGCTCAGCCACAGACTGTGGAAACACTTCACACATGCTTTTATGGTTTCAGGGGGAGTCAGAACTGAATTCTGAATCTATTACTTGTTGTAACTTTGTTGCGATTTATTGTTTTGATAACAGCATTTTGGTTATGTGGTAAATGATTTCTTGCCAGCCACATATTTAGCGAGAGCTGTTAATTATAGATTTCATTTTCTGCCAAAAAAGAGCATTTAATACTTATTTTCATTCGAGACTTCATTTCCCAGGATCCTTTGTTGTAGAGATGGAAGTTATTCATATTTAACTAAAAGGTTTGCGGGACCCATTATGATATGTTGCTCTGATGTTGGTCAGTTTTTGTGTTGTACACCCTTTTTCGAAGTCTTATATAAAGACTATCGCTTCTATAACTGATGTCTGACCCATTTTTCTTGGATCAGTGGATTTGCCACAACATTATGTGGCTTTGCTTGGCTGCTTATACTGAGAAATGTTCCTATAGTTACACATTGTTGTAGCAGCTGCTAGTTACAGCACACAGTTAGCACAGTTGTAAGCTAGCCCCAACCCATCATATGTGACTGTGTGAAAGGATACTGGTCACTCAGTATCCTGCGTTTCTACAAACGCACAAAGACAACACAAATACCAACATATTCAAAATAACAAGTTCAAATAAAAAAAGAAGAGAAAACAGAGGGTAAGACAAACACGAGGAATCCAGACAGTCTGTTAACATCAGCTAATATTAGCCACTGGCTCGTACCGAGTAAAGAGTTCATTGCTTATAATTAAATAAAGGAAGGAGGGTCACAAAAAGATTACACTCTAATACTGTACTCCAGTTTTACAGAAGCAAAGACGCTCACCTTCTCGTTGTAAAGTTCTCCTCTCAGAACCTCAGGGGCCATCCAGTACGGAGAGCCCACAATGGCCAGAGGCTGCTTCTCTGAACCTTCACTGTAAAGAGAGGGGAGTGGACCGGTCTGTCATTAGGAACCTAATGTGAATGCTCTTCATGATCTATCTAATCACACTTAAAAAAATCCTGCCAATGATCACTTTGTAGATCATACATGAAAACAAGGAATATAACGTTTGAATATTAATTCCCGTTTATTTTAACGTGAGAACGATCAGAGCTGGAGTGGAGAATCGCTGGATTTGACTTTTTAATAGAAGGTTACGATGTTTCCACTTTCCTTTTAATGTCTGGGACACATTCTGGTACCTGTGCACAAACAGACCACGCTCTCTAACACAGACAAAACAGCTGCTTTGATCAAATTTATAGAAGCTCAGGAGAGAAAAGATTTGTCCTGCACCTGTAATCAGGGATCTTCTCTGCCAGGCCAAAGTCTCCCACCACAGCAGTGAACGTGCCATTCTCACAGCGAACCAGACAATTCTGCAACAGATAAACAGTCGAGAAATGAATATATGCAAACAACAGCTGGTAAAAACAGTCTCATTCTATAAAGAACAATGAGAGAGACAGAAGTACAATTTAAAAAGTTTCATTTTTGTCGTCGCTTTCATCAGTGCAGGTACGCGACTCGTGTGCCGTACCTTGGATGTGAGGTCCCTGTGGAATATGCCCTTACTGTGCAGGTACTGCAGTCCTCGGGCGATATCCAGAGACAGAGCCATCCTGACTCCCCACGACAGATACAGGTCACTGTCCAACAGCTGCTCCAGGTTACCCCCGTTTATGTACTGCACAGAAAGAGACGATAGGGTGAGCCAGACACAAGCAAGATCCAGAAATGCTGCAAGCTCATTTATCTCAAGAGGGAAGCTGTCCTGTGGTCTGACCAACTCAGGTGCCATGTCTCCCACTGTAAACCAGTCAGGGGATTCTTCCCAGCACACAGTTTAAAACATGTGTCCCAACCTCAGACCTGCTACCCAGTGCAAGAATTCACTGCATTAAGGAAAATATATGAATCAGGAAAGCTGCCCAAACACATGCAGAGCTGCTAAACGTGGGCTGGTTTAATCCCCTGGTCCTCCGGGGACCCTGATGGGCCTCTCTAAATGGGACTTAGCATTTCTTGCTTTTGAATGTTTGAATGTCGTCTTTGCACAACTTCTAAATGAATATAGGAGGAGAGACATGAGAATAAGGTGTAGCTGTGGAAACCTGGAAATGTTGTCAGCACGAAGAGGACAAAACAAAAGTCTTACCTCAGTCAAAGCGTGCAGCTGACCTTCATGCACACAAACCCCGAGAAACCTGACAGGAAGTCAAGAAACACGATTTAATCACTTCTACGTGTCAGTAACCATGGCGCCCATCCATCGATGGACAGCTTGGAATGTGTTGATGTGGCACCCCCTTGTGTCCCTCAGAGGAACGACAGAACATTTGTGTCACAACTTCAAAACTTTAGACTTTGTAAATTGTTATTATTACACATTTTAAGCTTCAATATGATTTGTTTTTGATCGGCCTTTTATGAGGGGAAATGAGATTTCCATTTTAAAGTCTACAAAAATAAAGTGTAAAAAACCTTTTTTTGATTTTTTCTTTTGAGTGAACCTGTTAAAATGTGCTGAAGTTAACTCTGGCAAAGGTCTTATTCATGCAATAAATATAGAACAAACATTAATGTACAACATATACACAGTGCTTTTAAAAGCTATTTGCCCCCTTGCTCATTTGTATCTTTTTGGTATATGTCACACTTACATATTTCAGATTATCGAACAGATGTTAATATTAGACAAAGATCAGCAGAGTAAATACAAAAAGCATTTTTTAAAGGATGATTTTATTTAAGGGGCAAAATGTTCTTCGAATCTCACTGTAATCAAAATCGAACACTGAATTTTTAATCAGCACATTTACACCTACCTAAGAATGTTGGGATGGCACAGCCTGTTCATAAGCTGCACTTCTCGTAGCATGTTAGCTTTGTTGCTAGCCAGCGTGTTCATTTTCAGTGCCATGACCTGCCCTGTGATCCTGTGCTGCACCTGGTACAGAGAAAGAGAAAGCCAAAGGCAGAGAATGATTGTTCACAGACTAACAGTGTGAACGTCTCTCCACCTCTGCTTCAACAAAGTCTGCCACAAAACCTCAAGTTGTGAAATTTAAGACCAGCATGTAACACAATCCTGTAACGTTGGACCCCGAGAACGCTGATTCTGTTCATCTGAATGTTTCATTGGGAGAAACGTTTGGTACAAGTGACTCGTCACAGCTGCACATTTTAGCACAATAGTCTCACGAGGCCATAAACTCGGTCTCCCTCGCCTTATTTTGATACGTACAGTTTGAGCTGCAGCTACAGTAGGTCATGTGGTCACCAGGGTCACTGACTGGTGCTTGCAAAGTTGATACAGTGTCTGCACCTCCAAGCACTTGCATGCGTTTGTGTTTGTGTGCGTATATTAATAGTACAGCTAATAGGCTTTCTGGATTTCCCATCACTCCTCCTGATCTGCACAAATCCACTGGGCTGCTACTGAGCAGAGCGCATGTGTGTGCACGCACGCACACACATACACACAACCAGTGCTTGTTAACAGTCTGAATGGCCCGGGAGTCTGGAGGTGTGGGACCTGATTGACCTAAAGCCAACCAGGGGGCAGCGGGTCAAACAGGTGGTGGGCGGGGTGTAGGGGACACCTGTGATGGCCCTGGTTTACCTGAGACAGGAGGACCTGGTGATGGCCTCCAGGGGGGGCAGAGGGCAGCCAATGACTTTTTAGGCGGTGTTAATGACTCTCTGTGCAGCCTTCCTGTTCTCAGTCGTGGCTCCTGAGTATCAAACACCACTGAGGAGCTGTAGAAGGCCAGCAGCAGCTCCTGGTCCAGGTTATTTTTCCTCGGGGGAGGTGCAGTCCCTGTAAGGCCTTCTTTACTGGGTGATAGTGTTGTGGGTCCAGCTGAGATCAGCAGAGATGTGGGTGCCCAGAACCCACCAGTTCTCCACTTATAATGAGAGGGGAGTGGACCTGTCTGTGCCTCCTGAAGTCCATTATGAGTTCTTTGGTTTTAAGGATGTTTAGCTTCAGGTTGTTCTCTACCTCCACCCTGTACGCCAGCTCACCTCCATCAGAGATGCTACTGTTGAGTTGGGTGCAGTGATTGGACCTTCAAACTGACAAGAAGGAGACTTAAGTCCTGATACTGATAGAACGTGTTTATTGTAAAGTAAAAGTGAAAACATATGAAATAAAAACTGTTAAAGACTAACACTGCAGCAGCTGTCTCTGCTCCTCTGGTTGCATTTTGTGTGGTCTTTGTGCTGTTGTTGCTTATTGTGCACTGTAATGGAGTTCTTACACGAATAATATGCTCTGCTGTGTGACACAGAAAATCCAAGAACTCTACTGTAGTTTTATTGGGTGAAATTAGTTAGTAAACATGTTATTACTGTGTTTGCCACTTTCCTAATTTACTTTTTTGTATGTTTGTCACACTTAAATGCTTCAGACCATCAAACAAATTTAAATATTAGACAAAGATAACACAAGTAAACACAAAATGCAGTTTCCAGATGAAGGTGTTTAGCCCTGTGTTAAAGAGTGATCGCCTTCCAAACCTAATAAGTGGTTGGGCCACCCTTAGCAGAAGAACTGCAATCAAGCGTTTGCAGTAACTGTTAATGAGTCTCTTGCAGCACTGCTGGCCCACTCATCTTTGCAGATTTGTTGTAATTCAGCCACATTGGGGGGTTTTCAAGGACAAACCACCTTTCAAAGGTCATGCCACAGCATCTCAATCGGATACAGGTCAGGACTCAGCCATGCAGAGGACTCAGAGGACTCAGCCATGCACAGGTAGACTTGCTGGTGTGTTTCGGATCATTGTCAAGTGAGCTTCAGCTTGAGGTCATGAACAGATGTGCGGACATTCTCCATCATGTTTTGGTAAACAGCAGAACTCGTGCTTCCATTTACCACAGCAAGTCTTCCAGGTGCTGATGCAGCAAAACAGCCCCAGA
Source organism: Mchenga conophoros (assembly GCF_057382185.1). NCBI lineage: Eukaryota > Metazoa > Chordata > Actinopteri > Cichliformes > Cichlidae > Mchenga > Mchenga conophoros. The sequence continues at coordinate 2,088,363 of NC_140531.1, read as the reverse complement.
CCATCACGCTGACACCAACATATGTTACTGTGGTATGATGTTTTCTGAAATGCTGTTACTGTTACTCCAGATGTAATGGGACACACACCTTCAACATTTGTCTCGTCAGTCCACAGAGTGTTTTTCCAAAAGTCTGGGCTAGGGCTGGGCCATATCATACCGTTCACGGTAATACCAGTATAATGTTGGGCAATGATAGGAAAATGAAACATGGCGATAGAATATGGGTAAAATGCACAGGCGCAGTGCCTTTGTTTACATACGCACACGGTGGCAAAAGCATGCCGGCGACGCAGAATGAGGAGGGTGAAAGTGGATCGTTGAATGAAACCATGAACCTGAACTGGTTTGTAAAAATGCTGCAGCTTCACTGGTGTGGAACTGGTTTAGCTTTTGTCCATCAGATACACAACAAAGCACTATTTTTGGTAGCGCATGCTAGCGGGCCGTCGTTATTACCGCGTTGTTTGGAAAATACGGCACACTTAAAATCAATCCTTTGATTTTTCTGAAAGTCGACAGAGCCCCTTATAATCCCGTGTGCCTTATGTATGAACTCTGGTTGTGTTTACTGACCTCGAAACGATTTTATGTGCACGGCGCTCGAAAATCTGTCAAATGTTTCAGTACGACTTTGCTAAGCTACGAAGCCGCACCGCTTGATGGATTGTGGGAGCGTTACGGCTATCGTAGGCGGAGCCTCGCGGAGTGATACGTGCTGTGCTTCAACATAATGTTACCGTATTGTGTGTGTATAAGCTCTTTTTAAGTTTTGTGGATGTTATACATGGTTATGCTGAGGATGTGTCGGCCAGTTTCCACTGGAAATACCTTTTGGTTAAACTGTCTGCGAGGAGTTTGCACTGTTACATTTTTATATAACTTTAATGCAGATAAAAAACAGCTGCTTGTTTAAGTGAAAATACATTGATGGTTTTTGCACTAATAAAGTTGTGGAGTTGTAAAGTATTTTGTCTCGTGTCGATTATATCATCAGTTATATCGTTATCGCAAAATATCGTGATAAATATTTTTGGTCACATCGCCCTGCTCTAGTCTGGGGGATCATCAAGATGTTTTCTGGTAAACGAGTCTTTATGGTTCTTTTGCTCAGCAGTGGGTTTCGTCTTTGAACTCTGCCATAAGAAAGACTCTGGGCAATAATGGCCTGGAGTCATGAACACTGACCATAACTCTCTCCTGTACTCACTCTACACCTACGGCTGCACGGCCACTAGCAACTCCAACATCATTGTGAAGTAGGGCTGAACGATTATGGAAAATAATCTAATTGCGATTTTTTTGCCCCAATATTGCGATTGCGATGCGATATGCGATTATTTTTTAAGGTCTTTGTCTTCTGTATTATTAAACAAAGACAAGCAATACATCATATAGTATGGCCAATACTATATTACATTAATTTTAAACTGTTCTTTCCTGGAAGACAGACCTCTGTTATGATGACATGAGGTGATGCATGAATTGATGACTGACATTTTTATTTAACTTCTTCAATCACAACAGTATATTTGAACATACACAATAGTTTATTTTTAGCTTACAAACATCTGAGCATAAAGTGCTGACAAGGAACCCTGGTGTAAACATTAGAATGAAAGTCAGTGCAATGTGCAGATTGCAGAAATATACATAAACAAAATCAGTGGCTTTACCACACTCAGTTTTTCGACATCTGTGAACTACTAGACAGTCATTCAATTAAAAAATAATATTAAATAAATAAAAAATACACACATCTTACTGATCTCTGCAGTCAGTAACATTACACATAAAGTGCAAACATAATAGCAATTGTATAAACACACACACAAACACGCCTTTAAAGTTTAAAGGCGTGAAATTGGACGGTCTAGCCTTCTGATTAGCTAATCAGAAGGCTAGTTCTGATTAGCTAATCAGAACTAGCCTTCTGATTAGCTAATCAGAAGGCTAGTTCTGATTAGCTAATCACGAACAAACAAAACACTGAAAAAAGCCCAACAATAACATTTTTAGGTTGTCTAAGTGACTTATATATTACGTTTAACCCGAGCAGCGAAACTCCGCGGTGATCTGAAAATGATGTGCCGGGAGTTGTGCCGTTCTCGGCCGCATCAGTAACCCTCGAGCTCCCGGCTAGCTGTCGAGCTGGTGGGTAGCAGACGCCTCTGAAAACGTCGAAGCACTTTTGCAAATATGGGATATCTTGATAAACCGAGCAGATATTTGATGTTTACACAACTACTTTCTCGCCTGAAAATATGTTAAAAGTTTATTTTGTGACCCAGAAAGATTAGTATGAGTAATTTTAAAACTTAGTAGCGGCCGCCATTGTTGGAAACTGGAGTTTGGCTGGGCCGCGCTATGAATTCTGGGATATGGTAGTAATTTGGACAGCCTTCGGCGCGTCGCTGTGACGTAATCGGTCTACAAATGCGGCCTCAGGAGGATGCAGCCCATGAATTTGGACATGTCCAGAGTATAATTGCAGCCTTTGCGGTTAGAAAATTGCACTTGATCATGTCGCGATATTATCGCAAATGCGATATATCGTTCAGCCCTATTGTGAAGTATGCAGAGGACACTACAGTGGTGGGTCTTATCACCAAAGGTGATGAGACGGCTTACTGCTGTGCCATTGAGAGCGTCCTCACTGGATGCATCACCACCTGGTACGGCAACAGCACCGCTTACAACCAGAAAGCTCTCCAGAGAGTAGTGCGGTGTGCCGAAAGGATAATTGGAGGTGAGCTTCCCTCCCTCCAGGACATCTACAGGCAGCGGTGCCTGAGGAAAGTGAGGAGGAACCGAACCAGCAGACAGAGCCTTTTCCATCAGGCCATCAGGCTGCTGAACACTTCATAGACACCTCATCTTCTCTTATCAGTACACTATGCACTCCACAATGTAGATGAATGCCATTTGTCTTGCACATTTTCAACTGCTAACCTCTGTAGATTTAATTTTTATATCTATAGATATCTAGATATAGATAGATAGATAGATAGATAGATAGATAGATAGATAGATAGATAGATAGATAGATAGATAGATAGATAGATAGATAGATAGATAGATAGATAGATAGATAGATAGATAGATATACATATTCAGTAATGCACACATATTCATTCTTATAATTCTCAGATTCCCATCCTTATATTTTGCTTGTTCTTCTATTATTGCATTTTGCACCTCTGTTGCTTGTGAAGCTCACACACAACAATGACACTCGCAGTGCTGTACCAGTGTACATGTGATGTGACAACAAAACTGGTTTGCTTTGATTTTGATTTGATTTAACTAAGGCAAGTGAGGCCTGCAGTTCTTTGGATGTTGGGCTCTTTTGTGACCCGTTGGATGAGTCGTCGCTCTTTCAGCTGTTCCATGTTTTCATCATTGGTGGATGATGGCTCTCACGGAGCTTTAGAAATGGCTTTATAACCCTTTCCAGACTGAGAGATCTCAGTAACTTTGTTTCTCAGCTGTTCCTGCATTTCCTCGGATCGCGGCATGTCGTCCGGCTTTTGAGGATCTTCTGGTCTGCTTTGTCAGGCACGTCCTATTTATGTGATCTCTTGATCTGGAACAGCTGTGGCAGTAATCAGGCCTGGGTTTGGATTTTTGTTCCCCCTTTATAATTAACGCCTTCAATAACAAACTGCATTTTCTATTTAGTTGTGTTATCTTTGTCTAATATTTAAATTTGTTTGACGGTCTGAAACATTTAAGTAACAAACATACAAAAAATAGGACGTCAGGAAGGGCCAAACAGCACTGCAGCAGACCTCATCTGTGTGTAGCATCTACACAGTTTATAGATGTAGCTGACTCATCATGCTTGCTACCATTATTTGATTATTAGAGCTCAGCCACGTTGCTGAATATGCAATCTTAAATATGTTGTCTTTAGCTACAAAACAAACAAAACAATAAACATGGAAGTGCTCCCAGCATGTGGTAAAATTATTAATTACTTTAACAAACATGCATTTGTGAAACTTAAACACACAGTCTCATTTCAAAATGGAATAAAAGAAGTGGACACGATGCATTTGACCCTACGGTCCACCCAGTCTGTCCCCGCTGGTCCCCATGTCCAAACCTAAGAAGACCTGCACAGCAGCCATTGCTTTGCTTTTACCTCTTAACCCTCTCAGGCTCAAATTAAACTTTTTGTTGCTAATGCACAACCAAGTCCTGCAGTGGTACTTCTGAGTAAAAGAAACTCATAATTTATGTATGTGGGGTGATCAGGTTGTTCATTTTTAACTGTTGCAAATCTGCAACGCCTGCCCTGAGAGGGTTAAAATGTGACTTGTCCTAGAGAGCTCTGCACAAGAATTAAAATGTGCACAAATGGCAAATAAAAATCTTGAATTTTTTCCTTTTTAGAGAATGAAACCATGCGCAAACTGAGTTTTCTGGTGAGCAAACAAGAACAAGCTGCAAAATATCCAAGTTTAAGTGTGGAAAAGCATTCATTCATTTAAGTGTGAGACAATTAAACTGGTGACGTTTCCACACTCACGTCTGCACAATAAAAGCTTTTGCTCTTTCTTTGGCTCTGGGGGGTAAATCTTTGGCTTAGAAGAAGAAAAATCTCCACTTTGTATAAACCTCTCCCTGAGCAAATAATAAGGCGTGCTGCTTTGCATGCCTTCACATCTTCTTGAGCCTCCGCTCAGGAGGCGATCACTCATGTACACACACGGTTACCTGGAAGAAAAGTGAACTGTGGTGCAAAAGGGGAAAGTTGTTGATGCCCCTAAATGTGCTTCCATCCATCTTCTGCATATTTGTTATTTCTTACAAAAAGAAGTATTAAAAAAAGAAGGACTGAAATAAAGAAAGAAGGTTTTACACTCGGCTTTTTGTGTAACAGCACCAAGTTTGCAGGCATGCGAGCAGCAGACACAAAGCTCTACACTGTAGTCACACAGCAGCTTTACTTAATGCGATTGAGCTGCTCTACTTTGGGGGAAGTGATGCAGTGCAGCAGGAAACTTCACGCTACAGGTGCAGCTGTTTACAATAATGACACACATGCTCGTAACTATTCTGTCTTTAGCCAGGTTACATGTAGAAATGTCAGCTGTTTGATGAGCTCTGGAAACCCAACCACATCTGAGACTTTTTGAATAATCCTGGTATCAAACCACACGTGTGAAAGTTGACCACACAAGTCTTGGTACCACATTTAATGAACCGTCCCATTTACCCAGGCTAGGACTACAGCAGCTTGTGACCACCCTCGGCTGGGCTTGTGTCTCCTCTCAACCTCTAACCAGTGCTCCTTTGCATGTAAGGCAGACGTCTTATACGCATACATAATGTGATAACAAGAATATGGGGAAATAGTTGATGTTGGAAGCTGGTTGTAGCTCACACATGAGTATACGACTACGTATGGCTAAATCAGAGTAGCAGCAGGGTAACCCACCAACAGGGTGACGCACCTGTACGGCAACACGTGTAATACAAACAATACCAACAGTGACAATTCTGAAAATGGGAGCAACATAACTTTAAAGGTATAAATAATAATAAACACGTTTTTAGGTAGAGCTGTTTTTTATGCTGCTACTGTTTCTTCAAACTGCAGCGACACACAGATGCATTAGCCTGGTAAATGAACACTGTCCATTAATGCAGATGGATGGGACTGGTAGCATTTGCTGCCTAGCTCCCACATTAGCATTACTGTTGTGCTATGGCAATGATAAGAGACCACTAATGTACAGCGATAACTAAACCTGAAGCAGAAGAGTTGTGTGACTGTTGGTACTGACACTGCTGCACGGCTCCACCGTGGCTGCAACATAAGCTGCTCTATTTCACACTCTTGCCAACATGCACATTGCTCTGGATGCAAGAGTGGATGGAGTTGGTGGAGTATAAGAACTGCTGAGAGGGACCAAGGCCCAGGAGCATCCGAGTGATTATCTTCAACTACACAACAGACGACAACAGCGGCTTCTTCTTTCTTGCTGAGCATAAAATAAAAGTCTACACGAGACAAAAAAAGAGCGAGTGGTCACATGAGGTCATTAAGGTCACAGGTTCGCTGTGCTCGCTCGTAGGAGGCCGTTGGGGTTCTCTCAGTCATTTAAGGACCTCTACCTTACAGCGTGAAGGCCCTGGGGCAACTGTTGTTGTGATTTGGTGCTTTCACAGGCTACCATTAGGACAAGGTGACAACCTCACTGGGGGTAAATATCTGGAACTTCACATCAGCTGTTTGGATGAGAACTGAAACAGTCTTTGGAAAAATAAAAAAAGGATGCTGGCAGCCTTCAGCTTGCCTGCTGTAGGTGCAGCATCAAATATTGCTTGATGTTTGGTAAACCAGGGACAGACCTTGCACTTGCTTACCTACTGCAGAGTAACGGCTATGCAAGGTTTAAGGGAGCTACATCACCAGGCACTAACCGAGGCAGTCGTGTCAGCCTCTATGCTGAGCGTCACTGAGAGCTGTCAGCAGCTGATGCAAACCTCAATCCATGGATGAGACAACATCCAGGGCTGGAGGCATCTGTTGCTCCGCCCCATGGAGTTTTAAATTGCACACATACCATTCACTAAATCTGACCACAGGAAAGTTTCTGTTTCTATACGAGGCTAAAATCAGAAATGTAAAATGTAGATTCAAATCAATGTTTTACAAGCTAACTCGTGTATTTCCGAATAATATTTTTTCTTTTGGGAAATTGTTAAACTGTGTCTTTGCTGAAAAGGAGCTATGGAGAAGTTTGCTAAGATGTCAGTCTGACTTCTGTACAGTCAAAAAGAAATAAAAGCTCTAACACTGACTGACTGACACAGGAACAGCTGTTTCCTGTATTTGAAAACTCAAGTAGTTAATGAGATATTTCCAATTGATGATGCCAAATGAAGAAACATGCTAATTTAAGTGTCCACTGCTACGCTGGATGAAGGCTTTAAAGGAAAACTTTGCCTGTTTATTAAAAAACGAGGAGCGATCGTCAGTGAGGAATCACTCATCTGTGCTGTTCTGAACATTAACACAAACATAAACACACTGGAGTGAAGACCTGCTGTGAGTGGTTTGCTGAATAGCTGCGATAATGTTTTCTATTCCTGGAAAGGAAGAAGAAAACAAGTCTTAAAAGCTTTGCACATGTTTGGTTTTCCTTTGTCTCCTCAGTTCAATACAATCTCATTTGTATATCACCAGTTTATAATGGTTCATAATGGTTCCCTCATACAGCACTGAAATCAGATGATCTCCTGCGATGACTGTGGGGAGGAAGAACTCCCTTTTTAAAAGTCAGAGAGTCTCTGATGGCAGTCGGTGCTCGTACTATCTGAAACAGGTTCCATGTAATTGCTAACTTTGAGTTTGATATCAGACCGACAGCAGGACGACTCCTTCTTATGGCAACATTGACGCCAGGTTTCAGTGACAGCGCTTGACAATACCACAACTTTGTCATGTTGGATCAAACAGATACTGTCAAAGTTCAACTTTGATGACATCATTTGTACTAAAAAAAAAAAAAAGGTGAAATTGCCATAATATAGTATCGTGAGTGAAGTACAGTGATATCGTGATAGCGCTGGCAAAACCTGGGGTAAGTGTCCTGCAGTCACCAGTGAATTTATTGGGGTAGCCCTTCCCATAGCCACAGATCAACTGGCACCAGTTGATGTAAATCTGGTCCGAGTGGGTACCGGAGCCGTAAAACAGGTCCAAGCTTGTGCCTCGAGCACAGCTGGTGCCACTAATAACTCAGAGTTGGACAAGTTGGAAAAACTCCTCAACAGGAAATGAAATCCTCTCAGGAACACTTTGATCAATCAAAACCAAACTGCCAAAATGGGCCTGTGACTCCGCCCACACACATATGCTCTGTTTAACCTTCTGTATCCCACTGTTGACTAATAACAACTGCCACTGGCCGACAAGCGTATACCACAGACTGGAGACACTTAATCATAAATTAGGATTAAAAACAGATATATGTGCATCAAATAGTTTCCATGTTTCCCCGACAAATCAAAACACACTGGCTGTAGTTTGTATCCTGTCAGAAGGCTGTTTAGCTCCGCTGTCAACAAGCCCAGTGTGAAGCATCCATGTCTGTGAGGCAGTGAAACAGGTCAGAGAGCGTCTGCTGCAATGATAACCAAGGGGTGACGAGGATATCCCAAACCGCTGGTCTTACTGAAGCTTTGAGGTGCAGCATCGTCGCTCTGACGTCATCAGCAAGTAAACTCTCAGATGATGTGCCAGTGTAATCAGACCCTTTATCACAAGGAAGTGTGGCTTTTTAAAGACACTGTGGGCTGCATCTGTGGTCCTAGCATCACATCACAGGTGGCTAGCTGTCAGGTTTTTAGAGACTACTTTATTTTCTCTATAGAGAAGGGTTGCACATCTAGTCTGCTGGCAATAACTGCAAATATATCATGACTAAATCATTCTGCATGTTTATGCACAGTTTCCTTCATTACAGCTCTGACGTCAGCTAAGGAGGTAAGGGCTCAGGTCAGGAGGAAGAGAATGAGGTGACGAGGGAGCAGTGGAGGAGGAGTGTGATGAAGCTCATGCCATCCAGCCATGTGTTGTTCAGCCAGCTCCAAACTACACGGTCGTTCTCTTTATTATGGTCTTGTGCTGATGATTGACTAACTTTATTATTCAGCTCATATACAATTCAGTTTTATTTACACAGCGCCAAATCACAACAACAGTCGCCTCAAGGCGCTTTATACTGTAAGGTCGACCCTACAATAACACATACAGAGAAAACCCAACAATCATATGACCCCCTATGAGCAGCACTTTGGTGACAGTGGGAAGGAAAAACTCCCTTTTAACAGGAAGAAACCTCAGACAGAACCAGGCTCAGGGAGGGGCGGCGCCATCTGCTGCGACCGGCTGAGGTGAACACTTCTCCTACACCCCGCCCATCTAAAATCCCACCGTACCCTCATGGAAAATATAAATTAACACTTTTCAGTGGTTTATTCGATACGTTCAAGTGTTTCCTTCAAAGTTCTGGACGCTCTGTGGGAATACTAACCGGGTACAGAGGGTTAACCTGCACCAGTTCATATTTCATTTAGTCTCACAAACACTACAGTGCAGGGACACATGACTGTCACCAAGGGTGGCTTTATGTGCCGTCACATATTCTTTTCAGGTTGTGGATCATGGCATAAGTAATAAATCAATAGCTTATTAGCTGACAACAAAGCATTACTAATAACAACTGCAAACTCACAGCAGGAAGAACATTTTAACTGTCTGATGTCTAATAAACGAATATAACTTAGAGTACGTGACTGAAAATCACCTAAAACTAAACTAAAAGGCTAAAAATGATCCGGGGGAGCAACTGGCTGTATCTATGGCAACAGCACGGCTTCGTAGTACAAGAGTCAAGATGGTGCACTGACCTGTCGGCTCTCCAGCTGTCACCGAGGAATGGAAAACAGAAAAATACAATAAAGACGACCCAGGACTATTGAGCAGCTACGATCCTCTATTAGACAGCGGGCCCATAGTCCTCTCCCAAACATCCAGGTACTAGTCTGGTCCCAGACTTGAACCTTCTCTCGGAGAATAGAGGGGGATGCTGCACAGGGGGAATCACAGCCCTGTCCCAAGAGTTTGAGCTGTACAGCTGCCATCAAATTACAAACGGGCTAATATTTTCCTTAAATGGTCCGTTTTCTTAGTTTAAAAGTTGTATTTCTTTTCTGTGTTCTACTGTGAATAAAGTCTGTGAGTGACAAAACGAATCGTGTCACTGCTAAACCCTCAACTCTCCAAATGTGGTCTTTTTGCAAAGTCTTATTAAAACGTGTGCTCAGAGAATCAAAAATTCACGTGCAGGAAAATTCTACTTCAGAAACATCTATTAATACAATAAATGCCATCCTACTTTCCAAACGCCTGTCAGTCTGCATTAGTTGACAATAAACTGTCCCGCACACCTTTCACCTCCAACATCTAAAGCTAGCAGAAATCTAGCAAAAACAAAAGCAGGACAAACTGATTTTCTCAGCAGAGGAAACTCATCTGTAAAGGCTATAAAGCAGAGCAGGGAGGGCCGGCGTCCTGCAGGTTGTAGATATCACCTGAATCACATGATTAGTTCATCATCAGGCCTCTGGAGAACTTTAAGACATGTTGAGGAGGTCATGTGGATCATCTGTGTTGGGTCAAGAACACATCTAAAAGCTGCAGGACACCGGCCCTCGAGGAGTTCCCCACACCTGCTATAAAGTGTCAGACCCCAGCCACTGTCTGTCTATCTGAATGTGTGGGAAGATGAAGGAAACGTGGCTTCTTCACGGGGGGATTATGGGGCACACCAGCAGAGGACTACTCTGACGCTGCAGTTGACTCAGGTGAGGTCACATACCTTGAAGACCTCCGAGAAGAAGCCTGAACCGATCTTCTCACAGAAGAAGTCATCGATGCGGGCCAGGCTGGACACAGCACTCCTCAAGGCTCGGTACGAGGAGGGCCGGATCCGGTTGGGTGCGTGGATGCTATGCAGAGCTGGCTCATCGAGGCTGCCGTGACCCTCCTCAGGGTCACAGAAGCAGCACTCGGAGTGGTAGTCCATAGTGCTGACAGTTCTCCAGATGCTCTGAAACCCTGATTCTCAGACCACCGCAGTCCTCGGGTACGAGGTGATGGTGCCTCCCACCATCATAGTGTCACAGAGACCAATGAGCCGACAGTATTGTTTAACCACGGCGCTGCTGTGGTCGCCCCAGTGTGTGCTGTAGGTTACTGCTCAGTTTATGTCCTTCTTCCGTTACTGAGCCAAACGTCTCATCTGTTCATCACCCCCCCATGCTGCCCCAACAGCTCCTGCCTGACAAAGTTTCAACTCGTTCAAGTCACGCAGTGTTTGGAATTCCCGCTGCCCATGAACGCCTCCTCAGCGTGTGGGTGAGAGAGGAGGCTCGGTTCCTTCCGTCATCCCGCACGTTTGATGGATGCCGCAGTTCCACGGCACCGGGAGCCGGCCATACACGCAGAGCCCTGCGGAAGCATTAAAGGCACATTATTAGGAACAGCAGCCCTTACGGTGGCTGCAGGTGGATTTACAGCAAGAGATCCGCATCACCGCGTATCACTGCGCTGTTTGCGCCGACGAACAAGAGCTCGGGCCCATCTCCGACTGGAACCATGACACCAGCAGCCAGAGTGACCACCACCTCCACCCAATCACATCGGGCCGGCTCCACCAGACTGCCTGACTAACTAAGACTGACAGGCCCCGTTAAACCTGCTGCTTTAGAATAAAGAGTCCCGCTGATGCAGCGTGCTGAGCCTCCCTGTAATGCGCCTCCCTCGCTGCTGATAACGGGAGCTTCCACAGGCACAGGTAGACACGTCGGTGTGACCGGGGACGTCCTGCGCTCCGAGGACCGGAGCATCTGCTGCTCCTAATCCCGTGTGTCTCCGTGCTTCGCCGGGAGCAGGCTGGGACGGATACCACAAACGAAAGTGGCCGAACCAAGCGCCCGAGAGGCACTCGGACTACTTCCTGCTCGACACTTCACAGCAAAACTCTTAATCGAGTATTTATTCAGTGTGTGTGTGTGTGTGTGTGTGTGTGTGTGTGTGTGTGTGTGTTTGATGGATTAGATTGAATATACAGCAACAAAGCCTAAGCTGAGTTACTGAGTTCTGCGGCCAACAACACAAACGGAAGGTTTGCAGAGACAGAGGGACTAACTAACGCTACAAAACAGGAGTGTTTACTGGGAAGATGCTTTCTACGTGATGCATGTATGGAACAAGTTCGGTCAGGACAGGGCTGCTTAAACCTACACGGTTGCACAAATCACACAACAGGTTATTAGCAAGAATATTATTGAAAGAGTTGATACATCATCATGCTTTATGTGGTAATATTTGGTATTTCTTTTTTCTCCATTTTTGTAAGGTTACTCTGAGGGTTCAGTTCAAGACTCTTATTTTGAAGACCAAGTGGTACGACTTCCTTTATACCCCCCTCTCCCTCCCACCTCTGTCGAGCTCAACACTTGGCACAGACAGGACGGAGCTGTGATTGGAGAAGATGGGGAGGCAGAGGCTAACCCCAACAGCTGATCTGAGGTCCGTCTGTGGCGGGAACACTTGCGCCTTACTGCAGGAAACCGATCCCGAACCAGCAGTTGAGCCGGAAGTGCAGCAATGACACACATTTTGAAATTAAAATAAATAAATGAACAAACCGATGAAGAAAGATAAACGAACAGATGAAATAAGTATTAAATAAAAACGAAACACAGCAGCTGCTGTAACATGACATCATTTATTTTGGAGGATCATTTCTCAGTTAAACATAAAAAACAACCCCCACCATATTCATAGGAGTGACGACCCCCCACGCCCCCCGGTCCTCTCTCTGTGTCCTACTGACATGTTTTTCCTGTTCACGTTGGCGGAAGTGATGAGGGAACTATCTGCACACCAGCTACTGCACCATCAAACAAACACATCATTACAGTGTAAATTCAGTGCTTGAAATACAGCTCATGTGTTTGATATAAGGCTGTGAAATAGGAATAAATAAAAAATAAATAATAATAAAAGATTTTTAAAAATAAAATAAGCAAAGGGTTAAAAATGATGTCAGCTACGAGGATGACATCATGGGTTTGGATTCACCAACAGAGGCAATGTTTCCCTCTTTCTATGACATGATGGAGTGAGCAGATATATTTGGAAAAAATAAAAAATAAATGTGGAAATAACTGTATTGGAAACAGGTGTGAATAGAAAATATCCACTGATTGTAATAATGTCACTATAACAGTTGTTAATTATTGAGCAGGTCATGGAAGAGATGTCAGAACCGCTAATCAACATCTGCATCGCATCAACAGGAAATGAGTCATGTTGTGCTGTAACTGCAGATACACATCACTAGAAATATGTTATTAGAAAAGTTCTGAGATAAACATAAATTACTCTCTGACAATCAATACAGATTCAGATCACACAGTTACACATCACCAGCATTAACTGACTCAATGAGATTACAGGTACAGTATGCATGAGTCTTTCTAGAGCAGGGGTCGGCAACATTCTGATGATGAGTGCATCTAAACTTTCCTCAGAGGTCAGTGTGCCATATGATTGCATTAGCAATAAATGTAATAATGCTCTATATCAACAGTTACACACTAGATAGAACCACTTTATAGGATTATATTTGTTCACAGATGTTGGCAGCTATCAGCTGCTTAGAAAAGGATCCTGGTGTTATTTGTCTCTCAGAAACAGTTCATAACTTCAACTCATTCATGTCACCTAAAAGGTAAACCTGTTTCTCCATCACTGTTCAGCTCTGATGATTCAGTAAGGACATCTCCTGGTTTCATCTTCATGTTTCCCTCTCACCACATATCCAAACTGACATCATGACCAGCAGCTTTACAGCTGTGGCTCCAGCAAACATCAGCTGATACTAGAAATTAATATTAAATAAATTCTAACAACAGCTGATCAAGCTTAAACGTGCTGCTGTTGTTTAGCGCGACATCCGCTGGTTTCCTCTTTCTGGCACAAAGTGGGCGATAAACAAACAAGAGAGAAAAGCCGATCAGCTGATCATTGATCAGTTTCATGATTGAAGTAGAAACAGGAGAGAAGAAGAGGCAGCTGTGCAGCGTAACGACAGAATAAATCCAGCTTTGTGTCTTTTTTCATTGTAGCTGAAGTCCGGGACAAACTGTTCCTTTCAGCTCAACATGAAACGCGTAATATTTTCTCTGAATACGAGACGATTCTGTTTTTTACGGGACGGTTGGCAACTCTGCTAACTAACCTTATGAATAAAGTTCACTATCAGTAACATCATAGCACCAACCAGCTGTATAGAAACTCCGTCATGCTAGCTAGTAGCAGTACGAGTTATTGTAACTGAGGGTAAAAAGTCAGCACAGCTAAAATAAACTCCACCTGAACTTGGTTTATATCTGACCCAGATACACTGCAGGTCAGAACTTCTTACCTGATGTTCAGTTCACCTGACACTCGGCCGCCTCGGGGCTCTCCTCCTGCCTCACCTTTCTCTCATCCACCTGTTGCCTCTGTGGCAGCTCCGCCACAGCCACCACCAAACAACTGAGTTATTTTTACACATCTGCCAGCATCTGGCCAATCCACCACCTCTCATTGTTTATACTGTTATAAATAAAAAAAAAAAAAAAAAAAACAACCATCGGGCCACCCAGTCCAGCTATGGTCGTGCCATCAATTATCCTGGCACGCGTGCCTAGGGTTGCCGACCCCTGTTCTAGAGGGAGGGGTGACATTATTGTTATTTAAGCGAAACACTGTGACAGGAAATGACAGGAAGTTGAGAGAATATTCCTCATTAAGCTTGGAAATTTCTTGTGATGTCCCCCAGGGGTGGTCTGTAATGGAGCCAATACTGTTCATTGTTTATATTATGTGATGGACAGAGTTGAAAAACAGGAGGAGTCCCAGGAATTATTAGAAAAATATAGTTTCCATTTATTTAACCCCCAAAAATTATATTTACAAGACTAATAAATGTTGAGCTCATAAAAGAGGTCAAAGAAACAAAACTGAACTCAGGCAAAGACTGCAACCTTAACAAACCAAATGACTGCCCAAACATACATAATTGACCTAAACATGAATGACATACAAGGGTATATATAATGGCTGATCAGACCATTGTGACACATGAGGGGTAACAAACAAAACACAATCATAAATCACAAACGATGCAGTACAATCTAGTTTGTTAATAAACTAAACACTAAAGAAGAAAATCAAAAACCCCATTAAACCCTAAACTCAAATATTTAATTAAATACAAATACTTTGTTTTTAAAGTAAAGAAAACACACATTCCCCCTTCAGCAGGAAGTGGTGGTGTGGTCCAATTATCTTCCTTTGTATTTAATGGTTTCAAACCCTGGCTACCATCTTTTGTCCAGCAACTCCCAGGGATGATGGCAGGTAAGAAATAAAAAGACAAAAGTTAGTCAGAAAGCAAAGAAATTTAGTATGAATACATAAGTAAACTAAATGTGCGCGCTTACAAATAGAACAGATGTATCCAAACCAATCAATGAAGTTATTGGCAACTAAAATGTATTACTATGTTCAAATGAAGAATGAAAATACAAAAGTTACCAACTTTAGAGTGTGGCCACGGGTTTGGCCATCACATATTACAAACTCAAATATATGTAGCGAGTTGTAGTGATGGGCAGATGAAGCCCCATGAAGCACTGAAGCTTTTCATCCAATTGGTTCACCCCAACGAGAAGCTTCATGAAGCTTCATTTGCTCTAGCAGGACACCTACTGGACGTAAAAATATTAGTTGGCATGAATTTGAAGAGTGTGGCATTTTGCACACAGCCTGTAAATGTCAACAACAAAAGGAGTGTGTAAAACATGTATATTGTAGTGATGGCAGTATACTGTGTATATTTATAGTGGCAGTATGGAAAATGATCATTTGGAAATGCTTGAAATGGAAATGATCATTTACTGTGAGGTGAGGTGTGGTTGGGGTGTGGACAGTAGTTGTGCTTTTGTAACGTTGAGGTATGGACAGCTACACACTGAGGCTTTGAGCCTCAGTCCTGCCTGTTCACATTTTATTCTGTAAAAACTAAATTTTCACTGCTTTTACGTCCTTTTTAGTGGGGAGAACATAACTAGGATTTAATGATTTAACAAATCTTTTACATCCTTTGTCCTCCACAATGCTAAATGGCTGTGAGTCCTCAATCACCATGCTGACCAGGTCTTCATCTATTGGAGATTGTTCTCCTGAGGAAAGACAATAAAGACAAAGCACAAATATAAATATCACACACGTAACTTATAACAGTTGTATAATATTGTTATATCATTTAGTAACATTACTGCATGCTATATTATCATTGCATTTGATGGCTCACCTGGTCTTGCTCCACAGTCGGTGTTCCCCTTATTCTCATGCAAAGCTCTGTAGTGCCTAAGCATGGATGAGGTGTTGTTGTTATATCCCAGCTCCCTGGCACATAGAAAACACTTCACCTTGTACAAAAGTCAAGACAGCTCAACATAAATTGTATTGCACCATCAGTATCATGAAAATACATCTTCTGTAGAAATTTACATACCTTGTTGGGAGGAATAAGATCAAAATGTTCCCACACAGGGGAGGACATCCTCCTCTTCTTAGCTGGCTCCATTCTCTCCTGACTTTCTCTCCTCACTCTCATAAACCTCCAAACGGTCTCCAAACTCTCACTAACAACTCTCCATCAAACACCCACATTTTGAATGAAGTCTGAGGGTTTATATCGCTGTCATATCTCGCGGCAAAGTTCGAACCACTTCATGAACCAGTCACGTGGTACAGCCGGGCAGCGAGGCTTCGGACGTCATCATTTTCAGCTCCTCCCATAAATGAAGCAAGCCTCGATACGCGCATCGCGGAAACGCCCCCTCCATTACTCGACACACGCTCCGAAGCCTCGATACAGAACGTCCCATCAGTGGTTCCCAAACGTTTTTTGCTGGGCCCTCCTTTGTTTTACAAGAAAATCTTTCGTCCCTCCCCCCTTTCTCGCGCGTGCACACGCACAACCACATCCTCCAACCACACGCCCATATTTTGCTCCACTGCTGTTTATTTCACACCTCAAACATTTAGTGAACAATTAAGCAAATACAAGTAATCTGCAGGAAGTAATAACATAAACTACTAACTCTGTCACGCTGCGTCCGCACCTACACGGGTGATTTTGAACACGCAGCTGTTTCGTCCACGTAAACGATATTTCGATTCACCGAAAACTGAGATTTTTTAAAACTCCTTTTTTGCGTTTCCGTGTGGACGAGGAATACAGAGTTCGTCATGCAACGTCAAAGGTATGTAACTTTTTCCACGTCACGCTGTGGCCACGTTATTGTTTACATGAGATGAACTGCAGAATGGCAGATAGAGACTAAATACTGTTAATCTGACTATCTGCAGGTTTACACGCAGTTACTGTCCCTCCATTTACAAAGGCAGAGGCGTCACAGTGTGATTGTTTTACTGTATGTGTAATAATATTCAACATTGCTATCAATGCATTTTTCAAAAAATGCCTCTCTGTGCAAAATGGGTTTAAAAACACAAACAGCTGTGGGATCCTGTTTGTCCGTGGTTTAAACAGCCCAGCGCTGCTCCTGAAGAAGGGGAACCTGCAGGGAGACCTACCTCAGCACCTGTGCAGGTGAAGCCAAAGGGCAGATTTGCTTCACCAGATTTTCTAGTCTTTGGCTCAGAATGAAGTTGGTTTGGAAACATATTCAGCGACGCTTCATCTCCTGCTTTGTGTTTGTGTGGGCGCCCCGTGCTAGCAGTGTCCAAGAGTTTTGTTTTTTCTTCCCCCCCTTTTCATACCGCGCCCCCCTGCAATGGCTCTGCGCCCCCCCAGGGAGGCAGGCCCCACACTTTGGGAAGGTCTGATATATATGATGATGTATAACTCGGTAAAAATCCACGATCATAGCACCAAAAATATGATCCTAATAATATGGCGGTGGACTAGCATGATGACAACGTTTTCAGGGCACCTGTGTGTGTGTGTGTGTGTGTGTGTGTGTGTGTGTGTGTGTGTGTGTGTAAGAACTTCTGTTCAGAGTGTCATAAAACTTTTTTGACTATGTTATAATGTTGTTTTGCACGAGTCATCATGTATCTTTGATAAAATATTTACTCTTGTATTTGTGTTATTGGTTTTTACAAAAAAAATATTAGTCACATATCACACTGATAAACAGATGACTGAAAGAAATGTTTGATGGGAAAAGGAAACAGTGTTGTGCTGCTAAATTTTCAGCTTCCGACGTTTAAATAAGAAAATGTCAAGAGGAGACAAGCAGCCCGAGTCTGCACGTAAAACATTAAACTCCTCAGCAGTGATACCCGTTGTTATAGGTGCACTTATTCTTTGTCATCGTACTTTATTGTTCCAATGAAACAAGAATCTCATTTCAAAGTACATTTTTGGCCATCCTGTGATCTCGCTGTCTTAATATCTTACAGCTATTTCCAGGGGCAATAACCTTTATGTTAGATTGTGTTTTTAATCAGGCTGTGATCTTAAAGTCACTCTCACAGCACTGATTTTACAGTAATGCACAACAATTGTAATGTCACTGAAATTTCCAAACTGCCTTTTCTGCAGTAAGAGTTGTGTGATTGCACACGGGCCATGACAGGACTCCTTAGTATCTGTACAGCACAATCCAGTTTTATCTATATGTCACCAGATTGCAACAACAGCCACCTGGAGGTGAGACTGTTAGTCACACAAATGGTGGACAGAAAAGTATTTTCCAATTTGGAATAAATCCGATGACTTGATTAACATTTTTGATTTATTTATTAGTACGAGTCCTCTTATATCCATGACAAAGTGTGTACAGGCTTAACATTTGATGTCTGCATCAATTACTGACATAACATCAGCATATCAAGGAGTTTAGGACTTATCTGTTTGTCTAATACATTTGGAGAAATTGGGCTGTAACTTCACATATTGTGAAAGTTTCTTTTCCTTGTTTTTCTAGATGTTTCCCTTGAGGAGTCTCATTCATGGCTTTTAACCAGGAGCTCAGTGCAACATTTACTTTCACCTCATGTCAACATGTGATGGAGTGCCATACAAATCTTTCTGATGAGGTCTTTCAGGTCCTGGACATGATACAGTTTATCTGTTGAAGATGAAGTTTTTGAGGCCTGTCAATTCTTTCTCTTCTCTTTTTCTCCAGTTTCCTTCAAATATTTCAAGAACACAATGTCTATCTTTTTAAAAAAATATAGATTGAATAAAAGAAATCCTAACACATAACTGCAACAGGCTGTTAGTAACAAAATGCCTGAAGATGCTATTTCAAATCGGTTGTTTGTTTATTTCTCTTTCATGTGTAGACACATCATCGTGCCCAGGTCATTTATTTCTGAGTTGCGCATGCGTTGAGCCTGTGAGCGCTATCTACTGACGTAATAATGAGTACAGAACTTAGATAATTCACACAAAAAACAAACAAACAAAAAAACTTAGATAATTCACACAAAAAACAAACAAACAAAAAAACTGTACACAGCTGTAAACAAAAGAATCGCACGCGCACAAAAACGTGAAACACAATTTTTGCTCGTGCTCCATAAAACTGAACGTGCAGCATCTTCCAGCTTACACTTACACAGGACGTTAGTCCTGCCAGCTTCAAATTAAAAGGCGACATGAGTCATTTTAGGCCTAGAAACAGCGGCAGTGCGTTTAAATATCTATCGCACCGTTATTTTTTCCATTAAATGACTACAAAGATATACAAAAAGGTTGAATCCAAAAGTAACGATCCACAATATAAAATTCAATGCTTTTATTTTTAACATCTATGTCGGAAGCTGTGGTTCCGACCCCCTTCACGTTGCTCTGCTAGCGCAGAGCCATTTATACTAAGCTAACGGTTTAGCACTGCTGACCTCCGTCTTTGCGGGGTTTATTTCCCGGGTTAGTTGTTGTACGACAGTTAGCTTCAAGATGGCTTTGTTGACGCCATTATTCGCTTTTCTGTACCATCTACCGCAGGTGTACAAGTGGCTGCTGAAGCCATATTACGTAGCATCTCTCTTCATGTCTGTAGCATTTCTAGCTGTCCGCAAGACGCCCGGCATCTGTGACCGTCTGGCCACACAGCGAGAAGACGGCAACTCCTGCGACTTCGACTGGGTCCGTAGAAAAAGCCAGAAAGTCTGGTCGTTTTCCCGAATGTGTTAGCAGCTAGCCGGTCAGTGAATGCTGGACCAATGCACAGGCTGTGGTAACGAGGGCCAGATGACTTTAGCTGTCAGGCCAAACAGCGGCCAAAAAGCAACTCATTGATGTTCCTGGACTTGTTGACTAAGATACACAAGTGAAAACGATTCATTTGTAGTTTTCCGCTGTTGATTAATGTGTTTTATTGCTTACGGCATATCAATGAAGGTCTGTTAAAATACAAGAATGAACATGGGGTGTCAGTGTTACTGTGTTGGTCCTGAAGGTTGCAGGAGGGGAGGCAAAATCGGGGTATCACAGAATGAGGGTTGTTGTTGTAATAATAATAAAAGCCAAATGGAACCGAATTTAATGTCCCGTTAGAGCTCTTACAGTTTATATACACTCATGAATGTTGTGGTGAAGTTGGGCTTTTAATGGTTCTTTAAGCTGTTCTTTGGTGTACTGCATAGATCTCTAGTGACTTTAAAAAAAAAAAAAGAATATATGTGTCTTACAAAGTTGCACCCCAACCAGACACTTGGTTAATGAGCTTCTGGCATAATCTAGTCTGGATATTTGACCACTTTTCTTTACGAAACTGGAAGAGTTCATTTAAATTGGTTTGTTTCTTAGCCCAGGCATAGTCCACAAATTGGGGTCAGAGGTCAAACTTAACATTAGTCTGCAGAACCAGTTGTGATGTTCCTGGGTTCCTCATCCTGGTAGAACATCATATTGCTTCTAAGTTTCAACCATCTAGCCACTGATCTGAGGTGAAGTTGAAGAATTTGCATGTAGTCCTTCTCCTCTGTCTTCATTATTCCATCCACATTGTGCAGGGTACCAGTACCACTGGCAGCAACAGCCCTAGAGCGTGATGCTACTGCCGCCATGCCTGACAGTTGCTACGGTGTTCTTAGGTTTCCCTCAACTTGACTCCTCCAAACATGAGTCTTGTTAATATAGCCAAAGAGCTCAATCTTCATCATGTCCGGGCACAAGACCTTTCTCAAGAAGCCTTCGGCTTGTCCAAATGGGAAGCTGCAAAATTGAGTGGAGCTTTCTGTGGAGAGGGTGAAGCCCCTCCACAGCAAAGACAGACACTGGTGTTCTAGCAGTTTCCAGGTCATGAGGCTTGAGCCCTGCTGGTTTCTGGACTGTTTCCTCTCGTTTGTGGGAGACAGATTGGTCTTCTTGTAGATGTAGACTGTGACTAGAGCAGGGCGATATGACCAAAAATATTTATCACGATATACATTTGAAAATTTGCGATAACGATATAACTGACGATATAATTGAGACGAGACAAAATACTTTACAACTCCTCAACTTTATTAGTGCAAA
Organism: Mchenga conophoros; assembly: GCF_057382185.1. NCBI lineage: Eukaryota > Metazoa > Chordata > Actinopteri > Cichliformes > Cichlidae > Mchenga > Mchenga conophoros. The sequence continues at coordinate 2,067,220 of NC_140531.1, read as the reverse complement.
AACCATCAATGTATTTCACTTAAACAAGCAGCTGTTTTTTATCTGCATTAAAGTTATATAAAAACGTAACAGTGCAAACTCCTCGCTGACAGTTTAACCAAAAGGTATTTCCAGTGGAAACTGGCCGACACATCCTCAGCATCACCATGTATAACATCCACAAAACTTAAAAAGAGCTTATACACACACAATACGGTAACATTATGTTGAAGCACAGCACGTATCACTCCGCGAGGCTCCGCCTACGATAGCCGTAACGCTCCCACAATCCATCAAGCGGTGCGGCTTCGTAGCTCAGCAAAGTCGTACTGAAACATTTGACAGATTTTCGAGCGCCGTGCACATAAAATCGTTTCCAGGTCAGTAAACACAACCAGAGTTCATACATAAGGCACACGGGATTATAAGGGGCTCTGTCGACTTTCAGAAAAATCAAAGGATTGATTTTAAGTGCGCCGTATTTTCCAAACAACACGGTAATAACGACGGCCCGCTAGCATGCGCTACCAAAAATAGTGCTTTGTTGTGTATCTGACGGACGAAAGCTAAACCAGTTCCACACCAGTGAAGCTGCAGCATTTTTACAAACCAGTTCAGGTTCATGGTTTCATTCAACGATCCACTTTCGCTCTTCTCATTCTGCGTCGCCGCCATGCTTTTTCCGCCATGTGCGTATGAAAACAAAGGCACTGCGCCTGCGCGTTTTACCCATATTCTATCGCCATGTTTCATTTTCCTATCGTTGCCCAACATTGCACCGGTATTACCGTGAACGGTACGATATAGCCCAGCCCTAGTGGTGACATATCTGAGTAACTTGTACTTGGGCACAACTGTTTGTACTGATGGTCTGGCCTCATGCAATCCTGTGTTTCACATCTATGAGAACAATGTGTCCAAATTGGAATTAGAAACAAGTGTTCATGCCTTTGTTTCCTCACAGTCTGACTGGTGTACATCACTGTAAATGACTTATTTGGCAGATGTGGTGCTTTATTTGCAGTTGCTGTTTTGACAGAAGAGATACAGCACCTGTGCAAGTATCAGAACAGGGCTTTAAAATCTGTTCAGAGCTAAAATGAAAATCATCTTAGTGTTCTCTCTGCTCATCTCACAGTTTTGTTTGTTTCTGAAATCAGCTGAGTAACAAAGGTGTAAACAACAACCAGTCAAATGGGAAAAGCTGTGTTAGCAAATCGTGTCAGAGCTGTAGAGGCTGTGCGAGTGGAGCAGAGACGGCAGAGTAACAAAGGCCATGTTTGTGTTCTCAGAGAGAGGTGGAGATCCTCATGTTCCTCAGTGCCATCGTGATGATGAAGAACCGCCGGGCGAGTGAGTAAATGTCTTTTTCATAGTGTGGATGAGTTGTGTGCTATCCAGCGCTCTGTGATGTTCTCTGTCAGGAGGCTTTTAAATTGGCTGTTCAGTGAATTCCTCAAGATTCAGCCCGTTACAGAGCTCTGTTTCACATTTAGTAGTGAATTTGAAAGATGTTGCATCACCGCATTCATCAGGGCTGTGCGATATGACCACAATCTCATATCCCATCGCCCCGATAACGATATAAATCACAAACATTTAACATTTTCTGTAAGTTCTGTGAATCTCGGGCAGCTCTACTTGCAGGAAGTGTTTCCAGCTGGGCGTCCTGTAGCTGGAGTCGAGTGTTTTAATCGATGCATGAAACGATACATTTTTAGTCATAAGTTGTAACGGCGCCATTTTCTTTGTATTTATTACACGGCGTGCTGCGGGGAAAAGCCTAGGGCTGTTCGATGTAACGATATATATCGGATGACGATATAAAAACATCTGTCGTTTCATTTTACGCTGTCATTTGTTTCATGCTGTCGCAAAATAAACTGTTTACAGCAATATTTGTTCATGGTTCTGATGTCCCTGTAGTTATTATTAATTTCTTCAAGTTCTCTCTTTCTCTTATATTTAATATAACCACACTACGGACGGACAAGCGCCTGTTTTTATGCGTTGTCGTTAGCAACAACGACGGTAACAGCATCGTGTGTCCGCTTGTTTATGTTCCACATAAACCTTTCACAATAAAGCTCAAGATCCTGTTGAGACTTTTCAAAATAAACTGAATGATGTGAAACAGTGTGCAGAGTGTTTACGGATGAGAAGCAAAAAGAGCCGCCAGGTGCTAAAAAATAAACCTCAGACTCAAACGTTTTATATCGTCATCCGATATATATCGTTATATCGAACAGCCCAAGTGTTCATCATTGATTAGGGCTGTTTATTATCTGCTGCTAATCTGTTTTAAAGCATTGACTAAAACATGAAAGTGTCTCTGTGTTGTTTGTGTCAGTAACTGTGGAGCAACATGTGGGCAACATCATCCTGTTCAGCAAAGTGGCCAATGTGATCCTGTTCTTCAGACTGGACATCAGGATGGGGCTGCTCTACCTGACGCTCTGCATAGGTCTGTCAGCTCATTGTTTAGACAGTAGCACCTCACAGAAACCGTCTGGTCCCACAGGATCACTGAGACTGTTGGTGGGGAGAACTCCACGTTAACAGGAAGAACAGGGCCAAACAAACTACAGGAGAGAGAAGGCTAAAGACCATTTGTTCATCCCGCAAAGGAGTTTGTTACCGCAGTAGGATAAAAAAAACAGTACAAGTGCCACGGGCCTTAGAGAGTGCAAACATGTATATATGCAACAGTAAGCAAGCAATTTCTTTATATAGCACTTTCAGAACAACTCCCCAGCTGAACACTAAGTGCTGTACACCTGACATGCCAGAAATGATATTTTCAGTAAGTTAAAAAAATATATATAAAAGGATAAAAATATAAAAATAAGATGATAATTAAAATGATATTTAAATGAATAAAATTAGCACAAATAGCAAAAAGTAAAATAATATAAAATGAGAATTAGAATTACATTTAAAACAATAAAATCATTTTTACTCCTTGTCATGAGCCAAGGAGTAAAAATGGGTTTTAAGACGCGTTTTAAAAGTGGACAGTGAAGGGGCCTCTCTAATGTGCTGCAGAGAAGGCCCCGCCCCCTCCGAGCTTCCTCTTGGACCTGGGTACCTCCAGGAGCAGCTTGTCAGCTGACCTGAGAAACCTGGGGGGGAGTAAGGATGCAGAAGCTCAGAGAGGTAAGGTGGGGCAAGACCGTTTAACCATTTGAAAACAGAGTTTTAAAATGAACTCTAAGATATACAGGCAGCCAATGGAGTGAGGCGAGGATGGGAGTCATGTGCTCTCTTTTACCAGTTCAGCTGCAGATGAGAGAGAAGACGCCGACTAACTCCACAATACAGCACATTACAGTAATGCAAACGAGATGAAGTAAAAGCACGCATTACTGTTTCAAAATGCGGCCTGGATAAAATAGTCTTACCTTTGCCAAACACCTTAAATGATAAAAACTGGACTTGACAGGTTTAAAGTACTCTGCCAGGGGTCAATAGTGGAGGGTTCACAAGGTCCACTGGGACCAAACACAATCACCTCTCTTTTGCTTACATCTTAGAAAGTTTAGGAACATCCAAGATTTGATAAAGTGGTTTAATAGAGAAGGCATCGTTCTGCTTCAGAGGCAGATAAATCTGACAGTCGTCAGCATAGCAGTGGAAGGATAATCCGTGCCTTCTGAGGATGGTTCCCAGGGGCTGTAAATATAATGAAAAAAGCAGAGGCCCTAAAATTGAGCCCTGTGGGACCCCAAGCTGAAGAGCGGCAGAGAAGGACTCAACCTTAAAAAGTTAACACTAAAAGTTCTGTCACAAAGATAGATGTCATTTCAAGGCAGTACCACGAATGCCTGCAAGATGGTGAAGCGAGACAGCAAAATGTTGTGGTCTACAGTGTCAAAGGCAGCTGTTAGGTCAAGGAGGACAAGAACAACATGATTACCAGAGGATATCAGTAAAAACCTTTAAGAGTGCTGACTCCGTGCTATGAAAGTTTTTAAAACCTGACTGGAAGACTAAGAAACCGTTCTCATTTAAAAATCCATCAGTTGGCAGTGTACAATTTTCTCTAAGATTTTAGACATAAAAGACAACTTGGAGAGAGGCCTGAAGTTAGCCAACACAGTGTGGTCCAGGGCAGGTTTCTTAAGCAGGGGTTGTACTGATGCATGCTTGAAATGAGCAGGGACTACACCACATCTGCTGTATATAACAGTGAGAACAGCCTGGCCTATGCTAGGAAACATCTCCTGAAAAAGCTGTGGTGGGACAGGATCATTTGGAGAACCGGAGGGCCTCAGGTGGCCGACCACATCCTCCAAAGAAGAAAGAGTCACAGGCTCAAACCGGTTAAAACAGCAGAGCAAGGGATCGAGACAGAGGGGTCGGAGTTTGAACGTCATCTACTTGTCCAGTTGTCCATTCTAAGATTGTGATGAATTAACGGATCAAAGGCCTTTAGAGTTGTCATGAGTTGATGTTTAGTGTGCTACGATCAGTCATAGAAATCTGAAACGAGAAGCTGGAAGTGAGTTACACTGAAAACTGGAGATATAAGAAAATAAGGTGTGTTTCATTGGATGCTTAGTGGGCTGACGTTCCCTCAGACAAGGGAAATAATATGTTAACATACAAAGACACAGTAAGTTCACTAATATGTGAGATCCTGCTGAGAGCAGTTCACTGGAGTCAGCTGAAAAAGCAGCAGACTGAGTGTGAGATGCTGTGATCTTCTGTGTGTTTCAGTGTTTTTGATGACCTGTAAGCCTCCTCTGTACATGGGACCCGAGTACATCAAATACTTCAGTGACAAAACTATTGATGTGAGTACAAGTGGAAGAGTTGGTGGTAGAGGTTTGGTTGTTGGTGAAACACACTTACGTCCAGTTGTTTTAAAGTGTGTGTTTACCGTGTGTGCGCAGGATGAACTGGCGAGAGACGGCCGTGTGACGTGGATCGTCGAGTTTTTTGCCAACTGGTCTCCAGAGTGCCAGTCCTTCGCTTCTGTGTACGCTGATCTCTCTCTCAAGTAAGGCTGAGACCGTCCTCTGGTGAAATCGTGGCGTGTCTTCATCTGCGTTCAGGAGTAACTTCAGTGCCTTCTGTTCTGTGGAATAGGTATAACTGTGCTGGCCTAAAGTTTGGCAAAGTGGACATTGGACGCTATGGAGAGGTTTCCAAAAAGTAAGACCCTTTTAAATCAGTTTTCTCGGTGACGTTTGGCTCCCCACATACATATGAGCACTCCCTGTTCTGCAGGTACAAGGTGTCAGCATCTCCACTCTCCAAGCAGCTTCCATCATTGGTGCTGTTCCAAGGAGGGAAGGAAGTTATGCGGCGCCCTCAGGTGGACAAGAAGGGCAGGGCTGTGTCATGGAGCTTCACTGAGGTGAGACTGCTGCTGCTGGTGTGCTAAAGGTGAACACCTGTAATATCAAAGATGTTCTTTTTCTCAGTAACACCTGGACTTGGTCGCATGGCACTGTGGCCTCCTGTTTGTCCGTTAAAACGTGCGAAGTAATCTAAAAAAGAGAAAACAAGTTCGCAGTGCGTCGTCTGACCCTGGGGTCACCGTTTGTTCCATCAGTGTGCGATTGTTACACAGAATCCTATTTACATTTACTCCAATTATAGAAAATAAGGAAATATCTGAAATGCTGAAGGTAAGCGGTGTTAATCAGAACATTTATGTTTTACAAATATTTACATCTGTGCATGAGAAAGTAACTTTGTATCTTCTTCTTTGCAGGGTTGACATGGGATAAGAAACATGTTTCTTTAAAAACTTCAGACTGAAATTAAAAATTGAGTTGTTGTAATTATCTTCAATAAGTGACAGAAGCCCAATATTAACACAGTCCTCTGTGAGTAAGCACCTGGCCACAGTGGAGAGGAAAAACTCCCCTTTAACAGGAAGATCCCTTCATTCTAACCAGGGTCAGGCTTGACTGGTTGGGCTGAGGGGAAAGGCAGAGCTTAGGCAGAGCTGTGAGCTCCAGAAACTTGCACACCAGTTATAGTGTCAGCTGTTCCCCTCCTGATCCATATACTTGACACTTAGAGTCTTTATATTTAAGACTTTGCATGCTTGTTTCCATCAGGAGAACATCATCCGAGAGTTCAACCTGAACGAACTCTACCAGAAGTCCAAGAAGCTCAGCAAGACCAGAGGAGACAAGGTCAGCCAATCCCAGTTCCCCCCAGTGCCCGAGGAGGAGGAGCCAGAGCAGCAGGGAGTTGAAGCCCAGGGGGTGGAGTCTGAATCCAAGAAGGACAAATAGGACCATTTGTATTACTCACACTGGACTTGTTAATGGAATCTGTGGGTCCACTGTGGGTCAGCTAGCTCCTCCTCCACCTTTGTCTTCATGCTCCTCTTCAGAGTGTTCTGTTTACTTGTGAATCAGGCCCCGCCCCTTTCCCTGAATGTCCCTAATATGTAATTTAGCAGAGTATCAAAGCAAACTGCAGTAAACCATCCCAGTTGTGTGAAGAGGACCTGAGGTCACTCTTTGGTGGAGGAGCTTGGCTGGTGGGGGCTGATGATGGAGACGTCCAACACAGGAGCAGAACATGTTTTATGCTACTAATGACTTATTTTAATCTTTAATAATTTAAATGCAGTTAGTTAGTTACTGATGTGGACCATTTAGCAGCTTCGTCACACACATTCCATCAGCTTCTGTCGTGTTTTCTTCTTTGAGTGTTTTTACCTGCTGACCGTGACTGTGTGCAGCTCCCAGTCAGCTGTTTCTTTCTTTGGACACACCTTACAGGCCCTGACTGGCAGCACTTAGTAGTCAGGTTGATTTAAAGTAGCGGTGATTCAGTGATCCTACGCTTCCCCCCAGTTTCTCACCTGGTCTCCAGTCTGCTGTGTGTGACCCGTGTTCTGCAGTTGCCTTTAACAGATGGTGTAAAACACGTTCAGGTGTAACTCCCTACCTGACGAGCCCACCTTTGTTTTTAGTTTGACTTCGTAAAACTCTAAATGCAAAGGACTTTTTTCTTAAACTTGACTACATGCATGTGCAAGTTTACATTTTAATCTAATAGACTAAATAATACATCAAATAATTGCTGGCTTGGGATCAGTGAAGCAGTTCCAGGCTTCTCGGCTGTGCTTGGTTCCTGCTCGTGCAGAAACCTGAAAATGAGGCATTGAATCTGCGTGAACTGCAGTAACCCCCTAAGAACCATGCAGCAGTGTGGCAGCACTGTTTGCTGCTCCAACGCCAGGACACGGGGCGGTGCACACGAACACAGCTCACTGCAGACGCTGACCTGAGCAGTGAGCTGCTGTAGACTATAAGTAGCTGATGATTCAACCACTGCAAAGAAAGTAGCAGTGAGTCAGGCCGAAGTTTGGGGTTGGTTCAACAGGAGTTTCATTTCTTTCTTCCTTCTTCATTGTGGTATTTGTGTGTAGTTGCCATTGAATGTAGGTTTCTAAACCCTGCTGTGTTTTATCCACCCATCATTTTGCTTTCAAACAGAGAAGGCTTCGGTTTCTGCCTTAACGTGTAATTGATGACTTAAACATTCTGATAAATGATAAAGAGCCATGTGATAAATCTGTGGAGACCCTCAAATACATTTTCTTTTCTAAAAAAAAGTATATCTAATAACAACAATCCAATAATTGGGATGCTCCATGGAGGGGGAGTCACTGTTTGGTCAGTCTCATCCATGAGGAAACTGGATTATATCCATCTTGTCCACAAACTTCATATCTACAGGTCCCAGCCGGGGTGTTGAGCCCCGGGTTGAGAAACTGCACACAGTGACTAACAGAGTGTGCATGATGGAAACACAGCTGGTGGATCCAGGAGCCTCTGCGCTCCTTACCCAGATGATGGCAGATGTGTCCTGCACATTGATTGGCTGACCCCTGGACTCCATGGAGATAAAACGAGCGTGTTTCCACAGCCTGAGGATCATCTGGGTCACTGGCATCGCTGCATTCATGTCTTTGTTACAAACCTTTTGAATATTGATGATCAGAACTGTTATTTGTTACATAGTGAACCAATTTTCTGACACGTTTTTCCTTTTTTACATTCAGTAAGCACACTGTAGTTTTACAGATGTTTGTTCCTGATTTAACCTGTTGTTACAAAACCGGTTTGGTTTATTATTCATGTTGACCATGTCTAACCTCTGTGGCGTGTTACATTTCATTCAGAAAAGTCTGGCCTGTTTGCTGTTCATGCAGTAAAGACAACATGAAGCGCTGTGATGCTGTCGTCCTCCTTCCTTTTAGCTCAGACTTTGGTCACCACCCTCACAGTGACATGTGACGACTCTGTGCCAGGGTCTTTGTGTAGCCCAATTATCTGCAGATGTTTCATCTGTGGTGAAATGACTATAGCCAGCTAAGCTTGTAGAAGATGAATGAGCTAAACCAATTAACTATGTCCATTAGAAAGACTCGTATTGAACTTTTTCAGCTAGTTTGGGCCGAGTTGCCGTCTTTTTGATTTTATAAGTTCCCTGGATTTAAAAAATCTGTTCACAAACCGCGCTTGTTGCAGGTATACATACATATTCTCTTGCAAAGATATAAAGGTTTGGATATACAATGTGTCATTCCTAACGATTAGCTAGTGGATCATGTTTTAGTGGGGTGACCTCTACAGCAGCGGTCCCCAGGCCTCGGACCGGCACCGGTCCGTGAGTCGTTTGGTACCGGGCCGCGAGAGTTGAGGCTCAGGTGTGAAATGTGTGGTTTTCAGGGTTTTTATCGGTTTTCAGCGTTATTTTGTTATCGTTTTTATCGTTAACTCGGTTTTCCTGGGTCTTTTACGTGTGTTATGAGTAAATCTTTTTGTCGGTACTGGTTTTATTTTGTTGTATTTATCCGCGACACCTTGAAGGCCGGTCCGTGGAAATATTGTCGGGCATAAACCGGTCCGTGGTGCAAAAAAGTTTGGGGACCGCTGCTCTACAGTGTGGGCGACGTCAGGCGAGGGCAATTTCTAATGGGGCAAAATGAGAAAGGACAGTTTTGGAGGGCTGCACAATAAGCTGAAGTTAATTCTGCTGAAATTCTGGTTAGAGTAGATTTTAGAATTGATCAATGAAAATGTACGCCATGCCTTCAAATGATGTTACCACATTTATTGTTCAAGGCTAAAACCTGTGAGGCAGCTTTCTGTCATTTCTTCAAAGCTCTTTGAATGGCGATCTTCTGTTCTTTGTCAAGCTGATCCCACACTGCTTAATGTCCAGGTCCTGCTGTAATGTGTGTTTTTCTATTCAGATATACTTTTGTGTTTGGGATCATTATGCTGCAAAAGCAAACTCATACCAATCAGATGCTTTCTAGGTGGGACTGCATAATGGATCAAATCTGATGGTACTTGTCCTGTGTTCAGAATAAATCCAGTTTCAACATTACTGACTTGAATGCAACACATCTTTGGTTCAAACTGCTGACAGTTGGCTGACCAAACCCAGCTTCCAGGAGCAGAGAGCAGTTTTGTTTTTGCTTCCAAGACAGCAAATGAAGCGTCACCATGTAGATAAAAACGTCAGACGTGTTCACACAGTTACTGCTCATCTGCTACTTCCTTTGGTCGCCTCCTTCCCTCTATCAGGCCACACTGTTGGATTTGATAAAGGAGGATGTCACTGCTTGTACTTTAAAAACCTGGGTTCGCTCAAAACCTGACCTGATTGTGACCCACACCTGTTTTCACACCTCGGCTCATGTGATGAGGCAGAGGAGGATCAATAGGGGGTCCATGACCCTCTTGGGGACACTCCCACCAATTACTCTTAGTGCTGAAGAAGCTTCTTGGATGAAACTTGGTCAGGGACACTTAAAAAAACGCTTTCCTTTCCCAGCTCATTGGACTACAATGAGCTGGATGACTGAGAACCTTCTCAGAATTCAGGTATGAAAGTTCTTGGTCTCAGTGATGAACTCGTAGTGATCCATGTTCACCTGTTTGTTCTGCAACTTTAACGTTCTGGTATGAGAGCAGCTCACTAGCCTCATTTCCTACGTACAGTAGCTAACAGCTCCAATGAAGCACCTGCAGAAAACACCAACTATCACTGGGATGTACAGTGGGGCAAAAAAGTATTTAGTCAGCCACCGATTGTGCAAGTTCCCCCACTTAAAATGATGACAGAGGTCAGTAATTTGCACCAGAGGTACACTTCAACTGTGAGAGACAGAATGTGAAAAAACAATCCATGAATCCACATGGTAGGATTTGTAAAGAATTTATTCGTAAATCAGGGTGGAAAATAAGTATTTGGTCACCTCAAACATGGAAAATCTCTGGCTCTCACAGACCTGTAACGTCTTCTGTAAGAAGCTTTTCTGTCCCCCACTCGTTACCTGTATGAATGGCACCTGTTTGAACTCATCATCTGTATAAAAGACACCTGTCCACAGCCTCAAACAGTCAGACTCCAAACTCCGCCATGGCCAAGACCAAAGAGCTTTCGAAGGACACCAGGAAAAGTATTGTAGACCTGCACCAGACTGGGAAGAGTGAATCTACAATAGGCAAGCAGCTTGGTGTGAAAAAATCAACTGTGGGAGCAATCATCAGAAAATGGAAGACATACAAGACCACTGATAATCTCCCTCGATCTGGGGCTCCACGCAAGATCTCATCCCGTGGGGTCAAAATGATCATGAGAACGGTGAGCAAAGATCCCAGAACCACACGGGGGGACCTGGTGAATGACCTGCAGAGAGCTGGGACCAAAGTAACAAAGGTCACCATCAGTAACACACTACAACGGCAGGGAATCAAATCCCGCAGTGCCAGACGTGTTCCGCTGCTGAAGCCAGTGCATGTCCAGGCCCGTCTGAAGTTTGCCAGAGAGCACATGGATGATACAGCAGAGGATTGGGAGAATGTCATGTGGTCAGATGAAACCAAAGTAGAACTTTTTGGTATAAACTCAACTCGTCGTGTTTGGAGGAAGAAGAATACTGAGTTGCATCCCAAGAACACCATACCTACTGTGAAGCATGGGGGTGGAAACATCATGCTATGGGGCTGTTTTTCTGCCAAGGGGACAGGACGACTGATCCGTGTTAAGGACAGAATGAATGGGGCCATGTATCGTGAGATTTTGAGCCAAAACCTCCTTCCATCAGTGAGAACTTTGAAGATGAAACGAGGCTGGGTCTTCCAACATGACAATGATCCAAAACACACCGCCCGGGCAACAAAGGAGTGGCTCCGTAAGAAGCATTTGAAAGTCCTGGAGTGGCCTAGCCAGTCTCCAGACCTCAACCCCATAGAAAATCTGTGGCGTGAGTTGAAAGTCTGTGTTGCTCGGCGACAGCCCCAAAACATCACTGCTCTCGAGAAGATCTGCATGGAGGAATGGGCCAAAATACCAGCTACTGTGTGTGCAAACCTGGTAAAGACCTATAGTAAACGTTTGACCTCTGTTATTGCCAACAAAGGTTATGTTACAAAGTATTGAGTTGTATTTTTGTTATTGACCAAATACTTATTTTCCACCCTGATTTACGAATAAATTCTTTACAAATCCTACCATGTGGATTCATGGATTTTTTTTTCACATTCTGTCTCTCACAGTTGAAGTGTACCTCTGGTGCAAATTACTGACCTCTGTCATCATTTTAAGTGGGGGAACTTGCACAATCGCTGGCTGACTAAATACTTTTTTGCCCCACTGTAATTCACAGAGGTGGGAACTGGTATTTTGAAGTATTTGTACTTAATTACAACAGAGTGTGCATGATGAAAACACAGCTGGTGGATCCAGGAAACCAGAGGTTCCTGGATCGTAAGTACTCAAGTACAAAAGCTTAGTTCCTGTTTTTAAGTCAAATATCTTTGTACTCCTTACATTTTTAAAACAGGCTCATCACTTAGCTTCAGCAGCATCCTTACAGCCTTTATGCTCAGGGGTAAAGTGGGCGGGACCAACAGAGAAACAGATGCAGTTTATCCAGTTACTGAGCAGTGCTAATCCTTTCTTACATCTTTGTAAATGAAGTTAGCGTGCACTCTTTTCTCTCCCTGGAAATTCATCAGCTGGAGCTTTAGCTAGCAACACATTCAGTGACAAAACAGATGTAGAGGTTACATTTAATGCAATAATCACATATTTCATCTGTTTATGATCGGTCTTGATAAACTGTGTTTTTATATTCTGAAATGTTCTGAAAAACTAAGTGTTATTCAAATCTTTTATAAACATTTAAGGGAGTTTTGTGCATTAAACTGGTGAATTCCCAGTAAAGCCCTGTGTTGGCCTGAGACAGTGTACTGGTTAGTGTTAGGTTACAGCGAGTGTAGCAGATGTGAACCTGCATTTAAGATGAGTTAAGACTTTAAACTCACTGTATACTGTAAACAGTGTAGTGGATGGGCATCAGCCAGGATAGCTGGGACACATCTGCTCACATCTGGTTATGCAAATCCACAACGAGCCGCAGGTCAGCTGATCACAGCTTGACCACTAAGAAAATGTACTGGAGCTCTCAACAGAGGTTATTGTGAGGTATCCCCCCGAGCACCTCCTGGGTCTCACTTTAACCCCTGACTGCACTCATTTGAATGTTTACGTCACCAGAAACAAATATGTTTCTGTTTCATTATTTACTGCTTGTGTCCCAAACAACAGATTCAAGCTGAGTGCATTCATTAGAATCAGAATTTACATTTGACTAATATTACTTTATTATGATAATATAGCAGCAGGTCCACTCATCTGTGCATTAAAACAGCAGAATCGTCCTTCAAGCAGTTACTTTCTTACTGCGAGTACATTTCACTGGTACTCGACCAAAGACGCTGAGTCAGTACTTCAACTTCTACTGGAGTATCTGCACGACTGTTCTACTCGAGTACAGAATGTGTGTACTTTGTCATCTCAGAGAGTCGTGCTGCCGCGAGAACTGGAACATGTTTGTGAAGCATCAGCCTGAAGCAATGGGAGGTGCTGCTTTAATGGTTTTATCCAGAGGCTCAAACTGACACAATGGCAAACACAACCTCTTCTGGGTCAATATTAAAAACTCTGCAATATTTATCAATAGCTAGATTTCCATAGAAATTCATATAAAACAATGTCAATTTAAATAGGTGAAATAAAAAAAGGACAACACTTGCATTTTCAAGGCATTCGCTCATGTTCCACAAAATCCTGCTGCATCTTTAACAACGAGAGGTTGAAACAGTTTCCAGATTCACTTTAGTTTGTTCAGACAACACAACGAGTGGTCGTTCCATCTGAAATCACCACACACACACACACACACACACACACACACACTCTCACACACACACACACTCTCACACACACTCTCTCACACACTCTCTCACACACTCTCACACACTCTCACACACTCTCACACACACTCTCACACACACACACACTCTCACACACACACACACTCACACACACACTCTCACACACACACACACACACACACACTCTCACACACACACACACTCACACACACACTCTCACACACACTCTCTCACACACTCTCACACACTCTCACACACACTCACACACACACACTCACTCACACTCACACACACACACTCTCACACACACACACTCTCACACACACACACACACACACACACACACACTCTAATGTGTATACATCCTGTTTTCATCCCTCGTCCTTTCCTACATTTATCTGTAGCTTGAAAGTCTCTTCAGCTGTGAGACATGCTGATATTAAAAACAAAGGTTAGAATCAGAGCACCATATGGCACCTGGGTCCCTTTGGCTCAGCGTGTCTGCTGATCTTATTTTGCATTACTGTCAAACTGTCACTTGTCTTCTGCAGTTTTTCCAACTAGCCCACCACTGAGAGCTTCCTGGTGTTTCAGCTCAGCCCAGTTTATTTATGCAGTACCTGAAGGTAAAGACTGATCCTGATTCAGTTTCGTGGTCAGACTGTTTTCTTTAGAGTCACATTCAAACACTGACTCACATCTGAAAGTGAACGGATGGGCCTTTGCTTTAAATGAAATATCCACATGATTATTTGCAGATTGCATTTACAATCAGTACACGTGTCCCATTTTAAACCATTTTTAAGCCAATCAAATGTGATGCTTTCAGATGGAATGACCTGTGCGTCTGCAGCCAGACATGGCGGCCTACAGGGTTGGAGTAGTGCATGCTGCAGTCCACTTTTTATTTTTTTAAAAAACAGGAAACCACATTTAAAAACACATCCTGTACAAACATGGAATCATATTCACATCTAGGAATAAATGGACAAATGAAGCAGAGAAGTCTGCTCGTGCCCCTCCCCTTCAAATCTTACACTGTTCTTTCCTCCATCAGGAACGAACTCAGAGTTCATCATCATCGAAGCAGAAAGGTACAGAGCCGCTAACAGCTCCCTTTGACTGGTTTCAGGATTACACGCACACACACACCTGTGGTCCAGTGCCACCTGACTGCTCCATCAGGTGGATGCTGCTGGTAAAAGCACGCTTTACCTGCACTCCCCCTGGTGTGACTCATCACCTGTCCTGGGGGAGCCCTCTGGGTTCCACAGTTTCATGATCTAGATACAAGTGTGAAAATGATGAGGTCTAAAAAAGAGGGAGACAACCAACATCAGGTAAACTCTGCTCGAGTCCAGACCTGTTCCAGAGTGGACCCCCGGGGATCCAGCCCCCATCCCTGGCAGTGCTAACGCCTTTTCGCTGCTATGCTTGTACAATGCCACACAGACCTAAGCAGAAGTGAGCACCGTGGGGTCTGTTTGGACCAAGAACTAGTCTTTTCTAGCGCAGCGCCTGGGATTCTGCCTCACTTTAGACCAGGTTTCTATTGGAGGGGCTGCTCAGTCACACAGCCAATGAGAAGTAAGGTCCAGGTCCACAGCAGGAAGCTGTTTTTTTTGGTAAAATCTGAATTTGTTCCTTAGCGGGCATAAAGACGTAGTGCTGCGTCCACTTTGTCCCACTGGTCCTGGAGCTGGAGGCCGACTGCCAGTCAGACTGAAATCTCATAGGTGGTGCCCCCGACACCAGTCACCTTCTTCACCCCGCTGCCTTGGGGCTTGTGGGCAGGACTCAGCATCAGTGCTGGGCTGGGACAGGCTGCTCTGGGCGGAGCGGACGTGTTGACTGGGTGACAGGGAGAGGAAGGGGCGGAGCAGGAGGAGGTGGAAGTCGAGGAGAAGGGCTGACCTCCATTAATCCGACTCAGAGATTTCATCTGCATCAGCTCATCCCTGATTTTAGGAAAAGACAGAAAAGAACAATTTTACTGAAAACTGCGGGCTGCAGCGTGTTAGCCATGTTAGCTCTGCTGCTAATTTCATCACTGAAGCGCGGCTACATTTGGATGGATGTCACCATTTACTACATTTAGACCTGAACACATTTCATGTTGAACACTGGAGATGAAGGAATGACTGGATCGCTTTGATCGGTGAGAAAGAATTTGGCGAGTCAGAGTGGACGTAGTTACGGCGTGCGTAGTTCCAGAGGGAACATGGACACACAGTTGGGCTGTTGTGTTACCGATGGTGACAATAAAAAGTGTTTACGCTGATTGGTCCTGTGTATGAAAATACTGGCGGTGGGCGGTGCTACCCTCAGCCATGTCGATGCTATAGTTCACATCAGGTCAACCCAAACCAGGGCTACCAAAGCTAGCTTTAGTACACAGAGGTCAGTAGTTTGTGGACGGTGAATCATGCTTTTCACTTCCCTTTAATAATCGTAGCTACAGAAACACCTTGGCAGTACACAGGGGTGGAGTACGTGTACACAACACAGCGAGCAGGACGGAAAAGAACAGGAATGAGAGACGGGACAGACAAACTGAAAACGCCGTCATGCAGCGGTCAGACTGAGCCTCAGTTTAACAGCAACACTGTGCTGCTACTCACGCTTCCTTCAGATTTCACTTCCTGTGCGGTTAAACCGAGGAGCAGTAAAAAGCTTCTCCCACAAACACTGGGCTCCTCAGTTTGATTAAAGTCATCATCACTGCACGTCAAATCATGGTGACCAAACAGACAGTAGCAATAATGCACAAGACAACAAACAACGCACAACAGATGGATGGAAGACGAGCAAAGGGAGAAGAATGAGAAACTCACAGGAAGTCTGGCAGGATGAGGAGGAGGAGAGAAGGGAAGAGGAGGAGCAGGAGCAGGAGGAGCAGTCAATCAGGTAGTCAGGTTTCAGGCGAGCAGGCGCTTTTTCAGTGTCAAACCAATCGTCCCGACAAAAGCTCAAACTCATACTCACTTCGGCACTTGGATTCCTCCTCCTCCCATCCCTCCGCCTCCACCTCCTCCTACCCCCGCTGCGTTTGCTCCGGCCGACGCCGAGGCCTTGCGGACCAGCCGGTACTGCATTTCGGCGGCGGCTGCACTTGAATAGGAGAGCGACTTGCCCAGAGGTGGGGGGTGTGGGGAGCGGGGAGGATGCGTGGTGGAGGAGGAGCCCAGAGGCGTGTCGGTCGAACGGGTGCGATAGGGGTAGGCGTGGTGGGGCCCTGCGTGAGGGGCAGCAAAGCGTGGAGGACGAGAGGTGGAGGAAGAGGACGAGGAGTGATGATGGTGGTGGTGGGAGTGGTGGTGGTGATGGTGATGGTGGTGGTGGTGGTGTGGGGGCGGTGGAGCAGAGGTTTGACCGGCAGGCGCTGCAGGTAGGTGGGGCTCGCCCAGCAGGCGCTCCCTCTCTGGTGGAGGCGGTGGGGAGGAAGACGTGGAGGATGAGGAGTGATGGAGGAAGGGGTGGTGGTGGTGAGAGGAACGGTGGTGGTGGTGGGGTGACTGGGTGGACTGGGACTGCATCTCATCCTCTCTCTGCTGTGACGACAGGAAGGGGGAGCTGTAGCCACCACCCGCCGCTGGCGTGCAGGGTCTCCCACCGGAGACGTCGGGGGCCACCGAGCTCACGCCCACTGCTTTGTCAAACTCATCGCCGCCTGCTAGCAAGCTGTCGTAAGACAGGCTCCCGTTGCGAGACGGGTGGTGGGGCGGGGGTGTCTGATTGGCTAAGCTCTTGAAGCTGGCGGAGGTGGTGGTGGCCTCTGAGACGTGGACGGTGCCCGCCGAGGTGTGCGTGGAGCTGGAAGATCGCGACGCCACTGCAGACAGGACGGTGGGGTCAGAGAAGGAGGGGTAGGAGCGCCCGCCCAGAGAATAGCCAGGAATGCCGCCTCCTCCTCCTCCTCCCTCTCGCCCCACCTCCCTCCTCTCCCCTCCTCCTCCCCCTCTTTCAGACGACGTTTCCCTCCGATCCAGGCTGGGCTGCGAGCGGAAACCAGGCTGCTGGCTGGCCTGGAGGAGGGAAGAGGTGGAGGAGGAAGAGTCCCTGGCACTGCCGACGCTCTCCCCTCGACTTAGCTGGAGGAGCCAGAGGGAAGAGGAGAGAGAAGAGGGAAGGTGAAGGGAGGCGGAGGGAGGAAAAAGAAACAAGAAGAAGCTCAGCACATGAGGGAAGATTAAAGTCATACTGCACTCTAGCGGTGACAGCCTGACACAACAGCCACCCCTAACCAACGGTGATTAGTCAGGGGTGGGTCATCTGAGCAGAAGGCCGGTGGTTGGCCTGTGCTTTCACAAGTATCTCAGTGTATCCATCAGAGTGTGTGTGTGCACATTAGGCTAAGAGAGTGCTCCAAGTGCTCGAATCGAGTGAAAAAGCATTAAAAGAACCAGCACATTTACCAAACTGCTCTTTGTACAACCCTGACTGTCCAGATGAACTCGGCAGCTCCATCATCATAATGTTCATTATAACCATGCCAGTGTTCAGACTCTCTGGATCCTGCTATTGTGCGCTGTATTTGGAGCTTCCTGCGCTCTGCCTGTTTCAGTAACATGTCAGTCAGAATGTCTGAGATGGTGAAATGATGGCGTTCGCTGTATTGACACTGATGCTTAAACACTAAAGAGGAATTGTACAGAGCTACAGCCACAGTCACTCAAAGCCCTTTTCCATTAGTACCTACTTGGATCATGTCGATGTGACTCAAACTATTACGACTGCCACCCAACGCGCGGGGGGGTCGGTGTAGCCACAGATCTTGTGATGACATTTGTATGCGACATGAACACCACGACAAAGGAACACGTCAAGGCTCAATGTGTGTCACACTCTGCATTTCCCCACTGCTGTGCTTTAAAAATGGTGGCAGTTTCTCTCATGACGTGTCGAGTGATGTCCCGACTGGCCAATCGTTGGCATGCGGTCTGCTGACATCACATTTTCAGATCACTTGGGACCCCAGGCAATGGAAAAGGGCTACAAGGCACAAATCTAACCAGGAAGAACTAACAAAGAAACTGAGGAGTGATATGGACCAGACAGGGGCACAAATACTGAGCAGAACCAGTGTATTTATGGCAGTCCTGATTGCTTCACGTTCATATCTCACTGTGTTCAAAGAACGCTGCTGAGACGGAGTCGTGAAGTCTGTTTTCAGTGGTTTCATTACAGTATTTCAGCCACGTCCAGTGCAAACAGAAGGAGACAGGAAACAAGTTAAAAGGAAGATAAGAGGAGGAAACTGCTTTCAGCACAATCACTTACTGATCAACAGAAAGCCACTGAGAAACCAAACCAAGATGGCCGACAGGAAATCAAAAGGAGAAAGAAAAATAAAAACCAAAACAGAAATGGAGATGTTAGATTAAAAAATGATCAAAGAAGCAGAAGCAGGGACGAGTGGAGGTCCAACCTGACACGTAGCACACACTCTTGCATTCTGCGTGCGTTACCTGGTTGGCGTAAGCATGTGTGAGCGCCGTGTGGTTCTTGCCAGGGCTGTACGTGGGCCTGTATTTGTACATAGTGGGAGTGGGAGGGGCCTTGTTCAGCAAACTGCACTCTGGAGGGTGGAAAGAGAAACAAGATGAGCACAGAATCTCCTTCATGTGCACTGAGCACCATTAGCATAGAAGAGCTATAGTGAATGCAGAGTTTTGTTTGGACACCCTGCATGATGATACTAGCACCGCTTCTTCTGACAGCTAACAGCCCTTCAGGTTTTGTAAGACTTTAGTCCGTCTTTCTGCAAAAGGTCTTGGGGTGTCCTGCATGCGCTGCTTTGAAACATTGTCCAATATTCTTGGATCAGAGGTGTGTGAGGTCTTCGTGAGGTGCGTTTAGGATCCTTCTCCTCGTTTTTAACCTTCTGTTCATTTACAGAGACGCTGTCACCAGCGCTCGTTTCAAAGCTCAAACCTCTGACGATGAATTTAGAGATTTCATCATATTAGTGCAACACAGCTGCTGTTTTTAATGATACTATGAAGTAAGACATAGTATCCCACAAGCAACCCTCTGCTGCTTGTGGGACTCTAAATGTTCACAGTACTGGCAGGGAGCTGGGGATACTGGAGCCCATCCCAGCTGTCAACACAGACAGACAGCCACTCACCTCCACATCCAAAATCACCAATTAACGTAATCTCCTCCATGACAGTGTATCCACGCAGCCACAGGGATTCGAACCCAGGACCCTCGTGGTGTGAGGCACCAGTGCTAACCACAAGCCTCCCGATGAGGATAAATATTAAGTCCTTTGAGTGTGGGTTCTCAAACCTTTGTATGAAACTATATGTTGAACAGGAAGCAGACAAACTGCAGCAGACAGAGTAAGAGCCAATCACCCTCTGTGTTTCCTCTGGTAATTCCTGGGTAGCGGAGCTCTGGTTTAGGAGGTGGTGGTGGCTCAGCGTCACAGGACTGGCTCTCCATCATTTCCAGACTGGACTTTGACTGGAAAGAAGAAATGCGAGCATTAGAGACAGAAAGTGACAGAATTACCCATCTGTTGGTGAAATACAGACATTCTGTGACCAAATCCGAACAGAAAAGTAGAAAGAAGCCTGGGGTCACACCCAGATGGACTTTTGCTGGGTGGTGTGAGTAGGGATGGGCATCGAAACCCGGTTCTTGTTGAGAACCGGTTCCCACTGTTTCAATTCCTTGGAGTCGTTTGCCATTTTTGCAAACGATTCCCTTATCGGCTCCAGTCGCCCCGAATGACGTCACCACGTTGTGGAGCATCATTTACCTGGCAGGAAACACGGCGGCTCAAACGCTCAAAAGTTTGGTTATACTTTACGAGAACGGATGACAACAGGGCAACTTGCAATACTTGCAAAGCAGATATTTCATGTAAGGGAGGAAACACTACGAATATGCAAAAGCATTTGCTCACAAAACACGCGATGACCTTAAATGAATGTCGTGTTTTTAATTCTGGACTCGTGAATCTCAACCCAGCAGCAGCGGTAACGTTTGCACGTCCTCTCCCATTAATGCGGCAGGTAAATAATCAACAACAGTGCATATTATGTTAGCGCGATCTGCCTTATTACAAACCTGCCATTACTGTGCGTTTAGTGACCATGATGAGTCGGAATCGTGAAAATCTTATCAGTACCCATCTGTAGGTGTGAGGCTGTAAGAAACTTTATGTAAACTTTGTCCATGTGCAACTTAAATGAAAATGTTCCTGACTGTAACACAGGCAGAGCCAAAGGTCAAAGACTGTGTGAAAGAACAAATTATTCATCCATCTCCTGCTGCTTATCCGGGTTTGGGTCACGGGGCAACAGCAGCAGAGAAACTCAGCCTTCCCTCACCAGCCACCTCCTCTAGCTCATCCAGGAGGACACTGAGATGTTTCCAAGCCAGCCAAGTGATATATTCTCTACAGCAAGGCCTCCTCTTAGTAGGACATGCCTGGAATACCTCACCCAGGAGGCATCCTAGTCAGAAGTCCGAATAACCTCAGCTGGCTCCTTTCCATGTAGAGGAGCAGCGACTCTCAGGCTACGTCCACACGTACACGGGTGTTTTTGAAAACGGAGATTTTCAGTTTTCATTTTAAAAAATAATCCCGTCCACACATAAAGGCAGAAATGAAGGAAAACGCTGCTAGGAACATGCCAAAGCAGCAGGTGGCGCTAGATTCCTAACCGTGCAGAAATGTTGGCCAATCAGAAGTCTAGAAGCCTCGGTGGGAAAAAGTAAACAAAGCTGGGGCATAGAAGCAGAACCGAGTCGTATGTGTGGACGGACAGTAACTGTGTGTATATGTAAGCATGTAAACACTGCAGAGAGTAGAATTAACAGTATTGTAGAAATTCATTTCACCGAAACAATAACGTGGCGCACAGTGTGACGTCACAAAAGGCGCGCACCTTTGACGCTGCGTTTTCTCCGTTTTTCTCGTCCACACGTAAACGCAAAAACTGAGTTTTAGAAAATATCCACCCTGGCCGGAGTTTTTAGAAATCTCCGTTTTCCGTGACCGAAAATGCTGTTTACGCCGGGCACGTGTGGACGTAGCCTTGAAGGGAAACTAATTCCTGACACTCTGATCCACAACCTCATTCTTTCGGTCACTAAACAGAGGCTGTGCTAAATTGACAGCTTCCCTTTCATGCTCATCTCTCGCTTCACCACAACAGATTGGTACAGCATCTCCATCACTGAAGACACCGCCCCAATCTGTCTGTAAACCTTGCATGCACTCTCCCCTCGAGATACTTGAACTCCTCCACCTGGGGCAGTAACTCATCCCTGACCTGGAGTGGGCGCTCCAGTCTTTAGTGGCTGAGAACCATGGTCTTGGACTTGGAGGTTCCTGCTGTCATTCCCTCCACTTTACATTCAGCAACAAACGACTCCAGTGCAAACTGGAGGTCAAAGGAGGCCAAAGGAACCTCATCCTCCGCAAGAAGCAAAGATAAAATCTTGCAGCCAACACTGTGGAGACCGCTTGACTATGCCCAGACACTCTATAAAAACTATGAAAGGGTCTGTGACAATGTTGAATGGCTAGAGCCACACTCCACTTGGCCTGCCAGTACCTGTCAGCTGCCTGTGGACTCCCAATAAGATTCCTCCTTCAGCCTGACGGCTCACTTCACCTCCAGTATGCACCATCTGGTTCTGGCACTGCCGCCACGAGAAGCACCGAGGATCGTGCAGGCCCCATTCCTTTCAGTAGCCTAAGCAAGAGGTGTGGAGCATGGTCCACTCGGACTCCGTGTCTCCCTGAGGAGAACCTCTGCCTGAGGTGTAAGTTGAAGATCTTGCTGACTGGGGCGTCTGTCAGACATCCTCAGTTTTGGTCTCCCAGGTCTGTCAGCAGTGACAGCGTTTCTGCGTCCAAGCCATGGCCACAGATCTGATATACGTTTACGTACGATTACAAAATCAATCATCCACCTGCGACTAGAACAAATTATTCCATCCATTTCCTAACAAGTACAATACTTGCAGGTCTTTAGCAGTTTCTTACAGCAACACAAAAACAAAACTAAACAGAAACAAGATAAAATACAAACAACACCAAGAAAAAGGTGCAGCAAACAACCCCGTTTTTGCATCCTTAGCTCTGCAGCACGCAGCCTGATGGATGTGGTTGGGTTTTTACTGCTGTGACCTTACAGGATTTCTGCCTGTTGAATTTCAAACAGCTTTTAGAGCTCTCGCTGCCATCTGGACCTGCCTATATGCAAACTTATCAAGTGCAGATTTGAATGAGAAGCACAGCTCCCTTGCATAACCCTTGTTTATTACCGGCAGGCTGAAGCAGCCAGCACAGCACAGTTTGTGGCACGTTAGCTTCACGAGCACCTTTGCTGCACCTCTTACCCTGTGCAGATCTCCCTGTATGCCATTGTCCAGTATCTTTGCAGCCAGCTGGGCCTCTGTCAGCTGTGGCCGAAGAAAAGGAGGCTGCAGACTCACACTCTGTGCACACTTTCTCCTGCCCAGATACCTGCGGAGAGCATTCACATCAGTACAGTGCTAATGATTGGTATCAAATCCAAATTCCTCTTAATCCTACATCTGATCACTTTCAACACTAACACCAAAGCAACAGCTCACAGATGGTTTAGTTTCTCACCAGCTGTTTCTGTTATTACACTATTCAGTGGCCAGTTTTAAGAAATTCATTTTAAAAACAGGAAGTGTGATGAGCTACAGGGTAATGCTCTCGACACTCGACAAGAGAGTCCAATAAAAAGGGGAAACAAAGAACGGACCTGGGTGCCTGTGAGCTGCAGAGGACATGAGAGACATTCTTCCAACAGCCATTGGTGAAAGGGTTAACACCTCCTCTGAACTTCCCCGTTACCTGGAGACAGACACGTCACAAAAACTTACATGGAGAATATAACAATGCGGGGAGGGGGGTGGGGGGTGGGGTTAAATGGCTGTTAACCTGTATCCACTTTCAAATTAATGCACTCAGTAGGACGTGAGGACCGTTTGAAGGATAACCACCGTCTCTCTGCCAGGAAAACAAACATCCTTCCCTATGCCACAGTGCACAGTGGAAGGGCCAAAGAGGACGTTTTTCCTTGCCACTGTCACCGTGTGGTTGTCTGATATTTGGGGTTCTCTGTCTGTGATCTCTACCTAATATAAAGTGTCTTTAAACAACCGTTGTTACAAATTGGCACTATATAAATAAGACTGACCTGAACTGAATGAGCTAACTCCTGGGTTCCTGGTGTACATGTGTGCAACACTGACTTCTACTTACTTGTTCGTTGGTCGTCCTGCCTCTAGCCACAAGGACTATGTGGAAGCCAGTGAGGCCAGCGACAGGGATGAAGAACAGGCCTGCGACACACATTACTGCGAGCCTGAGAGCACGGGTGGGGGGTCAAGGACCTTAGCATCTTAAACATTACATTCAACAGATCAAGGCCTATGGAGAGCAGTGATGGACAAAACAACATGTGGTGTGTGTGGGGCGAGCAAAGCCAGAATGTACTCCTGTCCTAGGCCAGTTTATGCAGATTCGTGCGTTTATATCGTGTGTTTTCATTCTCATTCAAAGATCAGATTGGGTGGGGTTGGACCATCTTTTCTTAGGAAGCTACGTGAAATCTTCCCACGCCACAGTGGGGGGAAAAAAAAAAAAAAAAAAAAAGAGTGCCTCATTTAAACAACCTGACAGTAACTCAGCAATGTAAAACCAGATGAGAGTACCAGATCCACGAGACATGAAAGGATACGTGACAATGGCGTGCAGGCGGTCAATGTTCTGCCGATGGTAGAGGATGAAGAGCAGCCCAAAGCCAAACACAGCCATGATGTGGGCTGTCAGAGACAGCAGGAAGAGAAAGAAGTAGCGGTAGTTTCTCCTGCCGATGCAGTTGTTCACCCACGGACAATGATGGTCGAAGTCCTGCAGAGTCAGGGGGACATTTAAGACACCGTCAGAGGAGGCTGAAATAGGAATGCAGCCATTAAGAAGCATTATTTCCATGCACCACCTTTCCTGTCTAACCTCATTAAGTCCTCAACAGATACACAGAACTGTCATCTGCAGGTTGGGAATGTGACATACTTTCACCAGAATACTCTGATTACAACTCTCCCATGTGATCCCAAGAGAAGAGGCTTGAAATATTGTACAACTGCATGTTCAGAGGAAGGTCACAATATCAACAACTGTTTAGTCCTGAGATCAGAGATCTTTGGTCATCTGCTGATACAAACACGGATCCAACACCTGGACTGCTGCAGATGAGCAACGCAGATTACCTTTGAACCTGGAACATTCAAATAGATTCAGACAAATGCAGAACAGAGCCTGGGACGGACTGCCAGTGCTCTATCATGGAAACCCTGTAAACGACTGACTGTCTGTTGGCAGCATGCCACTTCCTGGGTTACACATGCACACTCACACAGAGCACTAAGGAGTAGGGATGGGTACCGGTATCCGGTGCCATTATGGTTCTGACATAAACGGTAGAAACCAGACCGAAAAGCAGCGCACATTTCGCTGCTTTATTTCCCCTGAGATGTCACACACTTTGGATTCCAGCCAATCATTTTACCTCTGCAAGCGTAGTAGGCGGGGCCAGGTACGTACGTTCTTTTAGAGCAGAGCTACAGATTAAAAATGCCCAAGGTGAAGCGGTCAAAGTCTGGCTGTACTTCACAGCAAAAGATGCAAACTCATCTTTTGCTTTAAGCTTTAAGCTGATACTGTGATGCTGTCAAAGGAGGTAACACCTCGAATCTGATGAAACACCTGGCGACGCATAGCGTTTCTTTAAAAGAGCACATCTACTGTGGGTGTGGTAAATCTCCCTTAGCGAGTTAGTGCGGATCGCCCGTGCATGGGGCTGGACCGTGCTTATCATTTTGCAGAAAAAAAGAGACTGCTAAAAATAAAAACACGAGAGCTTTTTGGACAAAGTTTGTGCTCTCCATTCTTTAAGCACCAGTTTGAGCACCGGCACCGTTTCAAAAGTACCGGTTTGGCAGCGGATAAAACCTAAACGATACCCATCCCTACTAAGGAGCTTGCAAAGAGAAGCGTCTGGACTTCTTTAAGTTGCTTGAAGACGTTTCACCTCTCATCCGAGAAGCTTCTTCAGTTCGAGGGTCAAATGGTGGAGAGTCCCAGATTTAAACCCTGTGGGAGTTTCCCCCCACAGAGGGACAAAAGGACCCCTGGTGATCCTCTACCTAATCACACGAGCTAAGGTGTGAAAGCAGGTGTAGGTCACAATCAGCCAAGGTTTCGGATGAGGTCATTGTGAAACCTGGCCCCACCCTATCATGTGATTTCCTGAGGTCAGATGGCCCAGGATGTGAGTGGGCGTTAAGGCGTCTGGGAAGGATCTCAACACTGGATTATAGATGGCAGACAGTTGGTGTCGTAAGCCCCGCCTCTGTTCAAAGATGGTCGCTCACAGTGGACATAGATGCTTCTTTCACTCCTCTTTCAAACCATCTGTCCAAAATGTGAACATTGGCATCCTTGAAAATTGAGTTTCCCTCTTGGTGAGTTACTCCCACAGACCTTAGACTGTGATGAGCTGGATGACTGAGAACCTTCACAGACATATTGCACAGAGCACACAATCCCAAGGTCAGCCATATTTGATTTTGGCCTGGCAGCCAGTTCTTTACTGGATTAAGGACAGTGTGATTTTCTCCTGTTTGTCACTGTAACTGGAGAAAGAGACAGTGAGTGCTGGCTTAACGTGGAACGCTGCTAGCTGCATGTTTCACTGCAGCTCTCTGCCAATGGGGGAAAAACATGTAGCTGACGCTCAGAGAGGAGTCGATCGGTGGATTTAGGTAGTCAGCACATCACACCGGTGTGCCCAAATAATGTTTCCTGGCTTTTAAAGCCTATTCGTCGTCAGGTTCTGTTCCACACACAGTTACTTAAGAACTTAAACTCGGCTCAAACGTCATGTTGACACACCTGCAATGACACCTCTAAATATTTAAACTGCAATCGGCACGAGAGGTGCCATCATCATCTTCAGCTTGTCCTCTGCAGTAGAAGGCTGCAGTGTGAACATATCAGGCCATTTAAGATTGTGCACTGAGTTTAGAGTCATGTCTCTGAGACAGCGAACAGATAGAGGTGCGTCACTGCTGTCTTGCCTGATGATGGACACGAGGCAGCCATTCTGTGGAAACCATTAGCAAACACGTATGTAGCCTGAGAGGCCCATCAAGACCATTTTCACTGGCTTAGCATCAGCTACAGTTTGGCTACACACGTGCCCAGTGGAAGGAGTGTAAGTAAGGAGTAGATACTGAAACATTTTCAGGTCCAAAACTGCAGTAAACTCCTGTTACAGGTCGTGCTTGAGCTGGAGTACCGTGTTATTCAAAGGACGACTACAGGCTGTCCAACTCGTTTGCACCCATCAACACTGACACTCCTCCTTCCATCATACACTAACAGGACAGCTGCAGAGCAAAGACATGTCCTTGAGTTACATCTTCTAAACACATCTAAAGATTTATAACAATGATGATAACCACATGCCAAAACCAGCCGGGCGAGGGTTTGAAAGTGTGAAAATCACAGAGTTGTGGACACGGCTCACTAACCACAGACGCATACAATGATTCAGACTGTTTCAGATCAAACTGGGCTGTTTATAGTGCAGGCTTACTCAGCGTGCAACATTCAGACTGTTCATATGAAGAATAAATGAGTAAATGTAAAAAGTCAAACACACCTCAACACAGTTGTCACAGACAGAACAGTGGGAGCAGCGTGGCGGCCTGTAGAAGCGGCAGGTTGAACACCACTTCATCCTGACCTGGATCCCTCTGATCTCCACCGTCTTGTACAGTGGAGCGCGGAAATCGTCTTCTTTGTCCTCGTCCTCCTCGGCTGCACAGAGAACACACACAATCCTAAAACTGACGATCTATTGGTCAAAAGTGAGACAGTGAAAGTGCCAAAGCTTGCAGCTGCCCACTCAGTCCACCCGAGTTTGACCGTAGGCGTCCACGTTCAAATGATGGACTACAAAGAAGGTTTCAGTCTGTAGAAACTATTTACTCTTTCATAGCAACTGTTTTTTACAGTTTCAAACAAGCCAGTCGTGTGGAAAGGGTCACGGGTCGCCTCTCCGTGTCAGTCAAACAAAGGGCCCTCTGACCCCTCGGTATTTTAACAATCCTGTGACTACACTGAAACCTCATCATCTCATATTTCGTGTCAGACTTTTCACCTCAGACTCAGATCAAAAGAAATAAAAAACAAAACAGAAATGAATGTAAAATATAATGTAAATTCACTGGTGTTGGGTTGCCTAGGAACACACATTCTGATAAGAGGCTGCTCTGACATGAGCCAGAGATAGCTAGCTAAAAACACAGAGGACTGCAGTTAAATAAAAAAGCAGAGCGTGTGACTGAACGCATGGACAACTGGGTGGACGGAAGTTCTGAACTGTGGGGATCCTAGCAGAGAATCCACAGTGTGGAGAGCTAATCCCACCAAATAAAGAGTCAAATCCAGAACAGCAGCGTGGACGACGGGGCGAGGCGACCGCATGCAGATGTGGACAACACGAACGGTTTTTGTAGCCAGCTGTGAGGCCAGTTTTAAAATGTTTAGTATAACTAACAACACACGTTATCCAAAACTCATAATGTTTATGTTCCGTAATAATTACATTATTTTATCTGTTAGCTGTTGTTGTGTTCACCATAATGATCTAAATGATAACAACTAATCAAACCTAAAAACCGTGTCAAAGCTTACTTTACATGAGGAGAATCGGATTAAAATGAACACGCGACCTTAAATGATGCCTGCTGCTAAACTTCACAGCTCCACTGTATCTATCACAATAGTATGAACAGACCTCACACCACAATGAGGCTTTTGTGTTCAATTTGGAGTTTCCATTTGTAGCTACACCCTGGTGGTGGTGATGGGTAGACGGCCCTTTTGAATTTTAGATGTAATTTTGTTTTCGACAAAATCAAATTAGAAGGACGTAAGACATCCCAACGACTGAGCCGCGGCACGCTTCCTGTGCAGCGCGCCTCACTGAGGTGCTGCTGCGCTCTGCAGCTTTAATCCATCACTTCATCCAAGTCCTGCCTGTTCGACACAACTTACCTGTTTGGTGACACCCAGCATTAAAGGCATTCATTCAACCATCCGTGCACTCACCTCGGGGGAAGATGCCAGGGTCCATGAATGTGGCCATACAGAAGTTAGCCAAAACAAAGAGGAAGATGATGCCATTGTAGATGGGGATGGCCACTGAGAAACGCTCTGAAAGCCACGGACACCTGAAACAAGACCAAGCCTCACGTTGGAGATGTCCAAACAAATGCATTACAGAACTGTTAGAGCTGAGTGTCGTTAAACGTGAGGCTGCGGTCTTTGTAGCAAAGCTGCAGCACCATGTGTTTTCTAAGGAAAATGTTTATAAAGGAGCTGTTCTGCTAACTTCCACTATTTGTCTATTCTTGGATCTATCAGAACAGCACCCTGGTGTGCTCCTGCAGGGATCGATCGATAGATAGATGTTCACTATTTTAATTACAGATTATATCAGTAAGGAAGCTGACTAAATATTAACTGATAACTCATGGCAAAGGGGTGGGATTAAATAAGTGTTTACTTCTTCCCACTCACTTTCAACATGTCAGGGCTCGCAAAATCGCTAGCCCGACGTCCCGGAGCTAGCGATTTTTTCAGTCGGGCTACCAAAATCTATCTCTGCCCTGCCCGTTGGCCTATCGTAGGAAGGAAAAATATATGTCAATGCTTTTGCATTCTTTCGGAAATGTAGCTGGGTAATTATGTCATTGGCATCGGTGAGCCACTGTCAATATGTGACATATTGAAATCGCGTTTGAATTTGCGCTTGTTTTTTTGCTTTCACTTTGCAATCGTGCGAACTGTGTATAGAGAGCGACAGCACTGATCTGTGAGTGATGATAATTTGCGCACCAATTCCTCTGACATCGTCTTATCAATCGTTAGCTTACTATGCAAACATGACAAGTGAAATCTCCCGCAGCTTAAACATGTGAGAGGTTGATCGCGCAGAGAATCGCTGAGCTTATGTGAGTCCGTGTGTAAAAGCAGCAGGATTTATATTTGACTACGATGACCTGGATGACTGAGAACCTTCACAGACAGATATATATTTTAGTTCTGCTGAGCCAAATAAGACAGGTCAGGGTGAAGAAGTGACAGCCAAAGAAAAGCTTACCACAAAACGGAGAAGTTATGACAAATCAGACTATAAGGCAAAAAGAAAGTGCAGCTTTATGGTTTCATGGACAAAAGAATTTCTGTGGCTGCAATATGACGAGCTAAATAACCAGGGCTGCACATAAGTGGTCCGCAGGTGCGCATTCGCTGTCAAAATAAAAAACACGCACAAGATAAGAAGTTGCAACACGTGTTTGCGTACATAAGATTTTCTGGAGGAGGACAGACATTTGTTTAGAACTCTTAAAGATGTCGAAGAAGCTCCTTTAAGCAATTACTGTGATGTTCCTCCACCTCCAAAGAAATGTCAGAAGGAGTCCGAACTACAAAAGAAGCGCGTATTCTCGGAAAAGTGGTTGCAGGAGGTGAGCTGGCTTCAAACAAATGATGAACGCACAGAGATGTGGTGCAGAATGTGCCGTGAAAATCCCACTCTAGGACAAAAACAGCCTTTTATATGGACGCAAACGCGCGCTGCAACTTCTTATCTGGTGTGCGTCTTTTATTTTGACAGCGAATGCGCACATGCGGACCACTTATGTGCACCCGTGTAAATAACATAATGTTCTGCCGGGTGTGTTGTTGGTTTTCCCTCGATTTCTGAACTGACAAGCGCCTTTGTTACTGGGACCAGTCATTTTAACTCATTCACTGCCAGCCATTGGCAGTGAATGAGTTAAACCCATTGACTCATACACTGCAATTGACGGCTATAGACGTCAATGGCAGTGAATGAGTTAAGAAAGGCCCCCATTAGAACCCATGAGAAATGCAAGAAATGCATTATTGCTCAGTCTGCAATATCTTTCCCAGAACAAACACCAATTGCAAATAACAAACTAAAAATAAACCTGAAAAATCAGTTTAAAACAGCTACTATGTTGCAAAGAGTGAACGACCACTGGCACAATGCAGCAGTCTGTGCAAACTTCAAAACGCAAACGGCCTCGATCTTGGTTCCACTTGTCTCTTACCCGTGACTTCAGTGGAAATGTCAGATTGAGGCTCTGACAGACTGATTCATGTCCTACACAGTTCTTACAAGTTCATAGAAACTTCTGTTCAATTAGAACCAAGTGTTTGAGTTGATGATTGTAATTTTTATACAATGTTGTAATTTGTGTTTAAACTATTTTTGATTGATGTTTTGTTTCCGTTACAATATTATACTTTAATGTATAATATTGTAACAGAAACAAAACATCAATCAAAAAATTGCTCTCTTTTTTATTCGGGCTACTTACATTTATTTTGGGCTAAAACTGACGAGTCCCTGCCCGAAGGGCTACCAGGGGTTTTGAAAGTTTGCGAGCCCTGCATGTAAATGAATCAGAACAGTAGCAATATTGAAAAGTATTGACTTTTGTATAGTATTTTTTTCTCTCTTATTTTCTTTACTACATGTACCTGTATATTGTTTACATGTTTGAAATAAATGAACAAACAATAAAGAATAAACCACTCTGGATGCGAGTGGTCCAGTGCTGGACGCCTTTGAAAAACAAAAGCAACATGAATTATGTGATCCTGGATGGTAACAATCATGATTTTAAAATCTGGATCTTTCTGATCCTGAACTTGTGTGGGGCGTTTTTGTTTTTTGTTAGTTATTAGACACTGGGATCATAAAAAGACCATCTCCATTTTAACTGTCATACACGGCAACATGACAGAATACAGCAGGGGAACAAAGAGTGGCAGACCAGATGATGAGCTTTTGTCAGGGTGACAGATGTTGGCCTATTTTCTCTTCACTAATCTGATGCACAGAGCTGACTGACCACCATAATGAGCCCCCCTCTCCCACGCATGCACGCCAATCTGACATATTCATGTTTCTCCTACAGAGGACACACGCCCACTATTTTTTCCTCACACTTCCTGACACACGTGCACACCAGAGTGAGGTGTTTGCAAGATTACTGATAATAGTCTGTAACCTCATTGGCTTAGCATTCTCACACTCACAGAGTCTGCTTACCCCCCTAAATGTATGCTATCATGTGTGTGGCAGGTAAGTGAACCTGTTGGGAACATCCTGGCGAGTTAAGGGGTTAATGTCAACAATGAATTGGGGGTGAGGTTGCTCAATACTCCCATGGTCCTTTTGTTCCCCTCTGGCATCACCAGTGGACGACAACATTCCCACCATGTAGCAGGGGAGGTTATCCACCCTCCACAAAGCACACAACGTGCACATGGCACAGTGTTTATAGCTTTGGGACAAAAACCACCAGTGGGATAAAATAAATACATACTGGCAGCTAGTGCTAGCCCTCAGACTCCTACTAGATACACCGATGGGATCATTTCAGTGGCCGCCCAGCAGCCAATGACTCCATTGGCCTTTTACAGGTAAGAGGCAAAAATGGAAACAAGTGTCTCTGCAGATGCACCGTCACACTACAGTGGAGCACTGAAGTACATCACACACAAAATTCCTCTGCTTTCTTTTATTTGATGATGATAGGCCAGTGCCACACACACACACACACACACACACACACACACACGTTTTGTGTGTCTGGGCAGGAGGAAACCGTACCAATGCAGATTGAAATTATCATCATCATTGTAATACAGTGTTGTTATAGTCATAATTATTATTATTAAAACTAGAATGCATTAGAGGAGCAGTGAAATTGAAATGGTCTGGACTAGCGAGCTACCACTGCTTACTTTGACCATCAATGATTTGTGACGCGGCGTCCATCAGCACAACCCTAACTGGACGTGCTGGGCCTCATTCATTAACGTGTGCACAGAAATGTTCTCGCTCTGCACGCACACGTAAACCAACAGCTGTGTTCGTGAAACCTGCTCATCACCAACTCTGTTCCCACCACCATGGATATGCTAGTGAGTGAGAATCATTCTGAGTGGATCGTCTGTGGTACTGGCAGTATTTAGCTACGTGCTGTGGCTCAGGTACAAAAAAGAAGAAGAGTTTGAATCAAAGTTGATTATTGAACAAGATTAAGTGTCGGGCTGGGCGTCGTCACTGATTTCTACCACTGATCCAATTCTGATTCACAAGCTCCCGATTCGATTCAGAAATATTATAACTCTGATCATTTATCAGTACATGTCCACATTTTTGTATCTGTGTATACAAACAAAGCTGACGCTGTGAGACTTCAGAGGTGTGAACATCACAGCAGATGTCTTTGTGTCAAAGGAACTGAGGATAAAACATGAAGGAGATTTTCCTGGCCTGGCTTTTATAGCAGATAATAAATCCACCAATCAACATCTGAACATTAGCTGATGCTGCTGAAGAGAAGCGGAGCAAAGTTACAGAGTTTGATCAGAGACACAGCTGAGAGTTTGTAATTTGGTATAATTTTTAAAAGTTTACATTTCTTTGACAACAGTAGGCTGATGCTTAATAAGCAGAGAGTAATGCAGAAACAGATCTGAGGCGGGAAACTGTTCTTGAAGTACAGAGAGAGCTGTGCAGGAAGTGTGATTTTATCGTGGTGGAAGCAAAACAGCAAAGGTCCGAGATGACGATGCTTATCAAACATGAAGTGTAGTTTGGATCTCCTTTTGCTGCGGGTTCAGTCAGTTTTAGTCGGAGTTACTCAACCTGCAGCATCAGAATCTGTGAGATGTCTGCGTTCAGCACCCGACGTGTCCACGATCCACGCTGTGGACTCCGTGGACTACCGGCGCTCATTTCCTGTTTTAGCTGTTCGCCGGTTGTTGACGTAGTTTTGTGAGCTTTAAGCTGAGATTCTGGCATTTCTGACAAAATACATTTATATTTAAAAATCGATTCAGGATTTATTGAATCGATGTCACTTTATTCAAACTAAAATCGATTTTTAAACCCGCCCCTTATTCACTGACCACCTGAATGAAGAGCAGGCAGGAAGCAGAAGATTAAAGACCAGTGCTCCCAACATTCATAAGAAGAGGAGCGACTCTGGTTTTATATGTTAAACATTAGGGAGGAACACATGAGCATGAGAGTGTGAAATGGTTGGTAATCCTGCTGAAGCAGAACAACACGGCCGCTCTTTGGAACATGTTACAGGTATGCACTCCGTTTACATGTGATAGTCACATTTGACTTAATTACTCACGTACGGCTGGAAAAAACACTTTAAAATGTTCATTAGTTTAAGTTAAACAATGACTTTTGGCTCCCAGGTTGCTGCATGAAATATTCATGCTCAGTTTGTGTGCACTCGTTTGTCTATTTGCCTAACTTTTAATGTCAGAGAGAGTGACATACGTGCCACAGGGTGCTGAAGAGTTTAGAAAAGAGTTTTAAACCTCATGTTTGGTCATAAATGAATCTCTACGTCCTGCATGTGCAGCCAAAACCAAATGTAATGATTGCATCTGATATTTTCATCATAATATAACTAATTAACGCATTTACACAAATTAATCTGCCATCACAGTCAATGCGATTAAAATTTTTCACACATTTAACGCATCTGGAGTGCAGAATGCCTCAAAATCCCTGAAATGTTTCTGTCAGCGCATTTCATGCAGTTTGTCCAAGTACAGTTACCTCCCCACATGCCCGACTGGGCAATAGGTCTGGTAGTGACGGGCAACTGAACCAATCAACTCAGTAGGAAGATGATAAACGCACATCAGCCCTCTCGATTGGACATTTGAGCATTAAAACAAATAAGACGGAACAGTCGGCTGATATAAAGTATTATGCACATTGTGCAAGAAGGAATTTTCTTTTCACCGAATCACTTCCAGCTTAAAATATCACATTGACACGAAGCACACGTTAGCCGGGGATGCTGCTAGCACTTTGCGACAAACCACTCAGGGAGCATCGGGGACTCAGTAAGTCTACCTCGGACACTGACTGACGCCAAGTGCATCGCAACAAACTGCAGACGTGTTAATATCACTGAGAACAGGCGCTTTACACAGCTTTGGTTTAGGGCTGGGCGATATATCGAGGTTTTTAAAAAAATATTGATATATTTTCATACGAGATATAAGATGTGACAATATCCTTCATATCGATATAGTCTATGTTACGTTATAATTATACTTGTGGAGCCACAAGTTTGCCTCTCTTTCGTCCACTTTTGTCTCTACGCAACGTTACTGAGCCTCGCCTCTCCTGCACTGAACACAACTCCCCCTTCTCCCCCATCGCTTCACCTGCAGGCAAGGACAAGATGGAGACGGCAAATCTCCGTTAACGAGTTACCGCGGATCGCCCCGTGCGTGGGGCTGGACGGCGTCAACGTGTTAGTGAGCTAACCGCGCTAACGACATGCATGGCCTAAAATCGACAGCGCGCCTTATGTATGAATTCTGGTTGTGCTTACTGACCGCAAACCGTTTTTATGTGATACATGGCGCTCAGCAATCTGTCAATAAATGTTTTAGTTCGACTTTGCTAAGCTACGGAGCTGCAGCGCTTGATGGATTGTCGGAGCATTACGGCTACCGTAGTAGTGATGTTTCGGTCGCGAACGAAACGGCTCTTAGAGCCGGGTCTTTGACGTGAGCCGGCTCCTTATTGGGAGCCGTGGGTTTTTTTTTTCTTTTTTCTTTCTCACCCTCCCTCTCTCTCTCCCTCTCGCACTTTTTTCCGCTTCACTCCGCATGCGAGCCGTGTGCTTTACGCTGGGCAGAGGGGGGAGGGGCGGTAGTTACACTGTTACACTCGCAGTAGCACAGAGAGAGAGAGAGAGGCAGGGACAACAACGTCCCATTAGAAAGGTATAGTAATCATCCACAGCTATTTTCAGTTGCAGGTGATAAAGGATTCAGAAAGTTTATTCATGCAGGCCCATATGACAGAGAATGTGCATCTTCTTTTTGTTTTCATATTGTAATTTATACTTAATTGTGTTGTGGTTTGCAGTGTTTTGTGTTGTTTCACTTTAAATTTGTTTAAAAGAAAAAAGCTGAAAATTTAAATAGTTAAAAGTTGAAATGTGAATAGTTGGTTTTTGTATTATATGATTTATTTATTACATTTTATGTAGAGTGGATAAATAAAAGTATATTTACGGTGGCCCCTAGAGACAAAGCACATACAAACTCCGCAGCAAAACACAACAGAAGTGCTCCAGGATGCTAGGGGGCAGTGTTGAGCTTTTGTTACCTAGTGGCTACACAAGCCAGCAAGTACCAACGACCTGATCTGGTGTGTGGTAGTAACAGGTAAATGAACTTTTTTTTTTTTTTTTTTTATTATTATTTGAATATATATGAGTGCTTGTGTACAAATACACAAACAATACACACATGCTTTCAATTGTGTAATTTAAGTAGCTCTGTTTTGGAAGTTCAGTTAACGCTAGGGATGTGTTTTGGAGTTTGTACGTGCTTTGTCTCTAGGGGCCACCGCATATATTTATATATAAACATATATAAATAAAACCACTTTTTTTACATTAGTAATTCCTTTTGTGCATAATTTTATATTATTGTTAATAATAAATTAAAGCAAAGAACAACCTGAAGAGCCGGTTCGGAGCTGAAAGAGCCGGTTCTCTAAAAAGAGCCGGAAATCCCATCACTAGTAACCATGTCTCCATACAGAGTTCGTCACGCAACGTCAAAGGTATGTGCCTTTTTCCACGTCACGCTGTGGCCACGTTATTGTTTACATGAGATGAACTGCAGAATGGCAGATATTCAGGGGTCCGTTCTTCGTACCTCGCTTACTACATCCAAGATCAAATCATCGCGCTAACTTTGAGCTCTCTATTCCGGTTCTCCAAACACACCTGTTGTTGACGATTAGTACAGCTGGATGAAGTAATGTGAGATCACTGGGTGGCTTAACAGGGGCTACGCATCGATAGTAGAAACATTGATCGGCAACCCTTTGATTGGTCGGCGAAAATGTCGAAGGAGCGCGCTCAGTATTTTCCGGCAGCAGAGCAAGAACTCTTGAGTGAGGGATTTCAGGAGTTTCAGAGTTTAATTAAAACGCAAGGGAACACTGCAAAGGCTGCAAAAGCAAGGAGAGAGGGCTGGCAGGAAGTTGCTGACAAATTAAACTCGTAAGTGATTTAATAATAACAATAATAATGGAGTGGATTTATATAGCGCTTTTCAAGGCACCCAAAGCGCTTCACAATGCCACTATTCAGTCACTCTCACATTCACACACTGGTGGAGGCAGCTACAGTTGTAGCCACAGCTGCCCTGCGGCAGACTGACAGAAGCCAGGCTGCCATATCGTGCCATCGGCCCCTCTGACCAACACCAGTAGGCGGTAGGGTAAATTTATTATATTATATTATATTATATTATATTATATCATATTATATTATATTACATTATATCCTTTCACATTAGAGCCACAACAGGACCCACTAGAACATGGGAACAAGTAAAAGTGAAATATAAGAATATTCTACAGAATGGTAATATTTATCACTTATATTGCTTTTCGTCTCTTGGAAAGAGACCCTGAAATAATCTGTTTGTTTGTTTATAACAGCAACCAAGAAAGGGCAGAGCAAAAAAAAGACAGGTGGTGGTCCTGCACCCCCCCTTGTCAACAAGTTGGTTAATAAGTAAATAATACCCTCACGGGAAAATCGATATCTCTCAATGAGCACACTGTCGCGCTGAGCTAAAGGATCCTGTCTGTCCCGCAATATACGCTGAATTCTGAGGACTCTCCTTATCAATCTTGCACCTTCCGCAATGGGTGGCTCGCGTATACGGACAGGACATGGCTGCGACAGGCTTCCCAAATCCACCTTCGCTTTTATAGCCGTGGTCTCTCATCTTGATTACACGAAGTAATTTACAATTACTACTCTGAAATATGAATTACATCTGTAATAATCACATACATGTAATAGAATGTTAATAGTACATTTCCCTTTTTTAGGAAATGACCTGTATGTATCTGTGTGACATCAATAAAAGGATCAGGTGCTGCATTATCTTTAGTTACATTGATGTTATTTATTTATGGTGAAACAGTGGAAAAATATCGCTGTTGCTTTCGTATGAATGAAGCGGACATACCTGCGTGGCCGCGATCTAATCCTGTTTACATAAAGTAAACCTGCTCCCGAGCAGGTTTACGCTTACGGATCTGTTGCTATGACAGCAAGTCCCGGATGAGCTTCGGAGAACCGAACGATCCAAGATCACGCGAAATCATCAATAATCAAATCCAGCTAACTTACTTAGCGAGGTACGAAGAACGGGCCCCAGATGAACAGTATTTTGTCTCTATCTGCAGGTTTACACGCAGTTACTGTCCCTCCATTTACAAAGGCAGAGGCGTCACAGTGTGATTGTTTTACATGTGGTTGTTTTTTCCTGTGTAATAATGTTCAACATTGCATCAATACATTTTTCTCTCTGTGCAAAATGTGTTCAAAAACATAAACAGCTGTGAGATCCTGTTTGTCTGTGATTTGAACCGGGGGAACAAACTGTGTCAGGATCAGCCTGATGTTATTTGTATCCTGCTGTAACTTTACTGTATAAAGAGCAAACATCTCCAACATGTCAGGAGCAGTTAGTCATTACAACAAGTGTTTGTGAACTAAAGATCAAGAATGTGGGATCCTGTTTGTCTGTGATTTAAACAGCCCAGCGCTGCTCCTGAAGAAGGGGAACCTGCAGGGAGACCTACCTCAGCACCTGTGCAGGTGAAGCCAAAGGGCAGATGTGCTTCACCAGATTTTCTAGTCTTTGGCTCAGAATGAAGTTGGTTTGGAAACATATTCAGCGACGCTTCATCTCCTGCTTTGTGTTTGTGTGGGAGCCCCGTGCTAGCAGTGTCCAAGCATTGTTGGGGTTTTTTTTCCCCTTTTCATGCCGCGACCCCCCCCCCCCCCCCCTGCAATGGCTCTGCGCCCCCCCTAGGGGGCGGGCCCCACACTTTGGGAAGGTCTGAGCTACCCAAACATACAACGCTGACTGTAAAATAACCAAACGGAGCAATAAAACAATGGAAATGATCACAGCCCATGAACTGTGTGTGTGCGCAGTGTTTGCACTCACGTGAAACAGAAGAAGAGCGTGGTGGAGCCGACGAGGAAGAACGCTGCTGCTGACACAGGAACGTAGCGTGAAGGTCGCAGGGGTCTGCTGGACGGGACTACAGCATGAGGGAGGGGGGACGAGGATGGACCCCGCCCTCCGCTCTTACTACTACTGCCTGGCATCACTTCCTGTTAGTAGTGATGTGTGTGTCCACTAACTGCTATCCAAAGTCATTTATCATCAGCCTTAAACGTTCCCTTACGTGTACAGAGAGGGTTTGGTGTGCAGGGACTGTCGATAATAGTTGGAAGGTTTCACTTCTGAGATGGAAAAGAGAAAAATGCTTTACTGCACGCTCAGATGGGAGGAGGGCTGGATGCTTGTTATCTCAGGTTCTTAGGTCAATCCTGATCAACTGTGACAGATTAAAGTAAGCTTACAGGTCTGTGCTGTAAAAGCCTCGTTTCCCCGTCTGCCTAAAAAAAAAAAAAAAACAGGTGGGAAGACAGGCTGCACAAATAAGCCACTGAACGTAAAGAGGAAGGTGCCTGATCCACCGTGTGCCACGAGCAAACACGCTAAAGTTCTATTCTGTTTATTCCAACGTGTCAGTCAAGTATGAATACGACAGAAGGCGGTCTTTCCCAAAGGTCCCAGAACAACTGGTCCGCAAACGTCAACAAAACAAAACAAGAAAAATTGGCAAAATGATAAGAGTACAGTTTTAAATGGAGAATGGCTAATTGTGAAAAACAAAAACTATTTAGTACTTTGGTGCTGTGAAAAAACTCAAATTGTAACAGAACCTCGCAGCCTGATTGGTCCTCAAATAGGAGAAGGGTGAGCGCAGAGGCGGAGCTGTTTGGGTAGCAAGCAGTGAGAAATGTGATGAGGCTTAAAAAGAAAAGTGTGAATGAAAAATAAAGCACTGGATGAAAATGTCACTGCTTTGTGTTTTTTAAAAGCCGAGTCCTTCACATCAGCAACAAGCTCGTCCACACTAGCAAAATGTTCTCAGGTCAGGGGAACGATCCGAGGACAGGCTTTAAATTTAAAAAATGCATCAACCCCGACTGGCCTTCAGTCCAGGACTTGTATTAGAAACAGCAGTCTGTAAGCGGGCCAATGGAGTAGCCTGGTTTTCTTGTGTCGGGGCATCCCTAGACCCCGCTGGTGGCCGATTCAAACCACCACACCTGCAAGCTGCACTGTAGATGTGATCGCAAGACAGGAGGCAGTTTGTGAGTGGGTAACACTTTCCAAAACAACTGGGGGAAAATCCAGTAGACCATCCATTAGTATCCTTTTCATTAGTATTGGAAGTGTTGAGAAAGAGCCAAACAGGGAGGCCCGGGCTATGTGTAAACAGGTAGTGGTATCACATCAGCCAGCCATGGCAACACGGACCTACTCTGTTCCTCCGATGGTTTCATGGGTGTCAGTTATGCAACAGAAATGTCGGGCATCCCAGCTTCAGGCAGTTTTGTGTTTTTGTGCCCTCTCCTCCAGGGACGTCCCTCCACTTCCTTCCCTAGCAGAGCACTGAGGCATTGATAACACCCTCCCCACAACAATCCCGTGGAGGTTACAGTCTCTCCAGAGCCGTGCCCTAAAAACAACCTCAACAAGAAGGGAAAAGTGGTGCCTTTAATATGTAGGAAATAGAGGTTCCAAAGGCCAGCTGTGTACTGAGTATTCCTCAGGATGCAAACACGTTTCCTCGTCTGGTGGGTAAACAGATGAAACACTGGAACAGTAGAATCTGTCCGGAGTCACAAACAGCTGAATCCAGTCCCACGGTTGGTCAGGATGCTCCTATAGTGGTAAGAACAGGAAGAGAAACTATTATTTTCCACAGCCTTTGGGAGCTGCATTCACTGATCAGCTGTCACTGATCAATAGGATCAAACGCTGCTGCTGTGGAATTACTGACTGACTGCATTCACTTTTATTAAGAAAACAGTAACTCGAGGTGCTGCAGTCAGTGGTGCTGGAAACACTACCTCCTCAGACTGTTCTGATCAGCAGTGCTGCTTACAAATCAAATAATGAGAAGACATGTTTTATGTTTCACAGCAGGGATTTTCCCAGGGGACCAAGAACCAATTCAGGGAGTTGGGAAGTAATCCTGCATTTGGATGGGAGAAGGCAGCAAGAATGTCCATCTTATGCTGCAAGTGTAAAAATCTATGAAAAAGACAATGAGGGAACTAATCTGACAGAGTGTGACTCTCCGTGTTTAAGTGTACACTGAAACTTCAAATGGAAAGTATAATGGCAAAAACAGAAAATCATTTTATGGTCAACTTCAAAGTTTGCCCACGGACTGCAGTTGGTGCTTCCAGGGTGTGATGGCTGCACCTACAGCCACACAGTGGTAATACCCACCATGTTAGTGTGGAGGCTTATAAGTAACCTTGCATTCACATGTCTTTCTTTAAATATAGGAATTAATTTACAGGACAATAAATAACTGGTTTTGGTTTAGAGTTAATTCACATATCCACATAACGCTGCCTTCTAAAATAAGTGCGCACATTTTAGTTTACACTGTTATGTATGATTGATCTTTTTGTTTTCTGCGTTACCGTAGTTGCAGCTGTTCCAGTCCCTTGATTAGGAGCCAAGACGTGGAAAAGGGGCGGAGCGAGCTTTAAAGGAGACTACAAATTGGTTCATGCCATAACTCAGGACCATGGGGGGGGATTGGAGTTCATTATGTTTAGTTAGGTTTTGTGTGTTTTAGCCCTTCTCCTGTTTTTGTGGGCTGATCAGCCACTATTTAAGTTTCCCCTTTGTCTCCTTAAGTTAGGTCAGTTTGTTTGAGTTATCAGTTGTGTTGTCAACGTTGAGTAGAGTTTTGTTATTTTGACCTCTTTTATGGGCCCAAGATTTTGATTCTTTTTGCATGAGTTAACCAATTATGTTTTTAGGGTTAAATAAAAAATCATTTTTTTGGACTTTAACCTGTGCCTAAGTTTCCTTCACTGCTCGGTCCATCACACAGGGCCTGACGATGCTTCGTCTTGTGATAAGCTGTCAGACTGTGCTACCAAAGAGTAATTCTACCTCACAGGCCAAACCTCTGTAGCTTTACAGGTTAGTTTATGTATGTGACTTTTGTTAACTAAGTAAAAAGTGTTACTGGTAATTTGATGAGAACAGTCAAAATCTAAAAATAAGGGTCTTGGGGACAGACCGTCGCCCCCTCGGCACTGCCTGCATGTGTGTGTGCTGGCAGAACGTTGACTGGCAGCGTCACAGGCCAATCCCTGCCTTTCTGATACTGCAGCAGAGCCCAGCAACAAACTGGGAAAGCTAGTATAGGGACATGGTTTAAGATGCTGAGGCTGAATTTGATCCCCTCTTCAACCAGCTCCTCCATCACACTCGTAAAAGCTGCTGCCACTTGGAGCTCACGGCAGTTTTTTTGGTTTACAGGCATTTCCTGCCATTCCTGAAATATAGTCATGCCTTGGTTAGGACAGACTCAACAGTGGGACGCGCTCGCTCTGTGACACTGCACAGGTTAGCTTACAGTCTGATCATGTGGAGCAGCAAGGACCTACCCTCATTGGGCACAACACACTTCCTGGTGCACAGACCGGGAAAGTGGGAATCCCCTCAACGGGGAGTAGGACTAAGAGGTTTAGGAAAAGGGAACCAGCTCTGTATCCTGGACTCATCTCATGAAGGAAGCTTATGCCACATCACTGACTGGCACATTAGGTGCTGGTGGAGGCCACTGTGATGGCATACGAGTGCCAGGACTACAACTTCCTGCGTGCACGTCACACCGGAGGAATGTCGATCTCACGGACCCTTCCTGAGTGTTTCTGTGGAGGACATCAGTGCAGCAGCTCGTTGGGCATCTCCACATACAGTTGTTAGCTTACTGCCTCAGTGGGACTGTGCCCTCACTGCCACACTCAGTCTTTTGTGTGGGTTCTTGGCTTTAAGCTGACCTTTAGGGTGGACGTCAGGTTGAAGCATGTGGGTTGATGAGTTGTAGGCTTTGTAGCAGACTACAGCTCCCATACGAGATGCCCAGTGGTTACCAGAGTAAATCCGGA
This sequence comes from Mchenga conophoros, assembly GCF_057382185.1. Taxonomy (NCBI): domain Eukaryota; kingdom Metazoa; phylum Chordata; class Actinopteri; order Cichliformes; family Cichlidae; genus Mchenga; species Mchenga conophoros. The sequence goes on along the minus strand of NC_140531.1, from coordinate 2,024,735 downwards.
TTTCTGGAAACTGAGTAAAGCCGGCCAGTCTGCCAGGGTCCACCTAGGCCTGAATGAGTTATATTTCAATGTCCGTCAGACTGACAATGTTTTATAATTCTCACATCAAGGTACGAGGAACCAGTTACTGGAGGTGAAAAACATTTTAGTTATATAAAAACCAGACTTGATTTAAAAAAAGAAACTGAAATGGTTTTCTAAACTTACAAAAAAAAAAAAAAAAAGACTAAATGTCTAGAGGAAATATCCTTAGTATTTGTATCTGTTAGTTTGTTAATAAAACAAATAAACTTACCCAACGAGTTGACAGACATGTTTGAGACTCTCGATGTCTACAATTACACCGTGAGTCATCTGCTTTCAAAAATCAGGTTTTTACTGTACCATCTATACTAATTTTCTTAAAAACTTTCCTCTGACACATGGCCTCCATACAGTAATGATTAAAAAGACTAAAACTAACTGAAACTAAACATCTTGAAACAATAAAAACTAAGAGGAAATAAGACAATCCACTCTGGAAACTAAAACCAAACTGAATTCAAAACAAAAAGTTTGAAAACTAACTAGAAATGATAAAACTACGATAACTGCTGTGAACAAACGTTAGCTATGAAAACTTAACAGATCACTTAAAGCCTGGATCAGTCCGTTTCTATTAGAGATTAATTGGCAGGGAAAAAACAACATCATTTTGATCGAACAAAGTTATAAAAAAAATAAATAAAATGAAAGTGCACATGTCAGGACTGCAGTATGTGGTCACCCTGAGGGAGCATTCAAAACTGTTGGATCCAAAAGCACCAGGAGTATTTCGCTAAATTCTTGAGCCACCACTCATTTCTTTACATTTTTGTGAGCAAAATGGTGCAAACACAGATGGAAATGCTTCATATAACCCACAGACAGACCTTGTACAATTCTAACAAGTTTCTCCTCTTTTCAGCAACGGGTCTTATGTAAGCTGGTCAGTACTTCACAGTGGATTCATGCTCCCATCAGGCAGAATCTCCACCCTTCAAGAAAACCTACAAGCACAATGGCACCACCTTCCATCTGAAGCAGCCTACAGCGCTGTCAGCACCTATGCACACACAGATACTGGGTGTGTATATCCTGCTGCAGTCCCAGCAGCAGACAGAGCCTTGATATATGCAAAGTGGAAAAAGGATGGCTTTTACTCAAAGATTATAATCTCCGAACACTGGCTGTGAATTGTCATTTTAATCGCGTTGAAAAAGGAAAAAACCCAGTAACGTGTCAAGTGCAGCGCGGGGATGTTCGGCTGATCCCGCAGAGCCAGGCGGCTGCCCGATTTACATGAAGGAAGCGGGCAGCGGACCAGACTCGGCCCTGCCAGGCTGGTCTTTACAGACGAACAGGGCGTCACGCTAAACGGCTCTGTGAAGCTGCCAGTGTTAACATGGTGGTCGTTATCATTACCATCCTTTCAGAGACACCGTGCAGTGGTGTCAGGGCTTCACTGCCAATACTCAGGAAGCAGAAGCTGACGGAATGTTCTGAGCCCCCGAGTGAGCGACACACAGCCCACACTGAAGCCGGGGTGGGGACGCAGAGCATTAGCCACCGAGAATGGTGCTAACGTCAAAGGGATTGGAGAAAATTTCGCTAAGATTTCAATTCCGGTGATAGCTAGCTTACACGCCTATCTTCATGAAATGAGTGGGATGGAGAAAACGAAGCCGAGCCACAGGACGCGAGAGTACGGCCACAGACACGGGCTCTGCCTTGCTACTATGAGCTATGTGGACATCTAAAAATACCATTCATACAGGCACTCCACCGACTGCTAAAGCTCAGTATAACGCTGCTGCCCGAGTAAGCATTAACATGAGCTAACCGTGAGCTACCTAGGTCTGTACTGCTTAACCCTGGCTAGCAGCTAGCTAACAATTCATCTCACCTGCGAGGTTCAGTTCCAAACACAGTAAACCCGATGTTTCACTGTTGGTCATGTTTTTTCTTCCTGCGGTTAGAATGACAGAAAAGTCGTTGTATCCGTCAGAAATCCATACTCCAGCCTTTCAGCGGTGATGGGGTCTTGTCTTGGTAGCTAGCTGTACCAGTTCCTGGCTAATTCAAAGATAAATAATCAGCTAGCAGCCCACCGATACGTCTTCCGTCATTTTACTACAGGCGGCTAGCTTGACCAACTGTTCGTAGAAGAGGCTGCTCGGTTTGTAACTTATCCAGGCCCGTGCAACGCCGAGAGGCCGCCAAATAAACGTAATCCCACAATAATTACGTGTTCTTCTCACAAATCCATAGTATTACTGGGTAACAGACTCTCAAAGAGCGACATATTTCTCAGTACTATTAAACTCTGATGCCAGCGTCCAACAGCAGACTTATCGCAATAAAAATAACAGTGATTGGACAACAGGGCTGTCAATCACCCTACAAGCGTATTGTATTCCTTCTGCACCTGCAAGCCCTCCCCAGTCCCCGCCCCCTGAACGCCGAGCGTCATGATTGCTCTTTATCGTGATAAAATTGATAGAGCAGCACAGAGCAGCACCCACACGTGTTAAAATACTTGCAGCTGAACGTTATTGTCACTGAGGCTGGATGCTACATAAGCTGAGGGTTTAATCCTTTCATGTGACACACTGACACAGTAACGTATGTTTGTTATATGTGTATGTGCACCCGTATTCTCGTTATAGGACTAACACACGCACACGCAGACACCAACAACACAAAGGAGAGATTAAATGGACAGCAGGCGCTGTGATAAGCGCACAAACAAGTCCCCCATCAGCAGCCACAGACACAAAATCGCTAATATTAAATCTAAAATCCTGCCACAGGAAAAACATAGATGCGGCTGTATTATGGCACGGTGTGTGTGTGTGTGTGTGTGTGTGTGTGTGTGTGTGTGTGTGTGTGTGTGTGTGTGTGTGTGTGTGTGTGTGTGTGTGTGTGTGCTTCTTGAAAGACTGGACAGTTGGTGAAGGGGCAATCATAGAATTGAAAACAAAAACCAATGGATTTTGTGATGACCCACTTCTCAGAGGGGGTGGGGGTCATTATGTGCACTTCAGTCTAAAAACCTGATTAGTAAAGAATAGGTTACATTTTTTCACTACTTATCACTTCATGTAGACCAATCAGTCATAACAAAATTCACAATCAGTACTGGTGAATATTGTAGTCTCAGTTATTTAACAGGATTATTGACTACACCTTTCCTTATTCCAGTGAAATTTAAATGTAACACACAATGCCTCTGTGGTGTTATTAATGAAATAATGACTCAGTGTAGCACATCATGTGCTGTTGTTTATGTGTACTTTTTTTTTTAGCACCACTTCTTTCTACATTGACCAAGGTATGAACATCAGACCACTGCTAAGAGCATCACACTGTTCTAATAAGCCAGGATGCAAAGCAGGGATACTTACAAACCAAAAACATAAATGTGAACAAAGAGAGTTATTCTAACTGACGGTGGTTTTGTTTTTCTTCCTTCAAAACAATAAAGAGCGTTCTCAAGAAAACAGCTGACAGTTGGTATCAGTGTTGGGTGTAACATACCCAGATTCATTTTTCGTTGTAGTTTGTTGTGCCTCCTCTGGGTACTCTGGCCGTCCCACACAGTCCATAAACATGTCTCTGTGTTAGTTCAGTTTATTTTCATTTATAGAGCACCAAATCACAACAAGAGCTGCCTCAAGGACTCGACTTTAAACACTCTACAGCTCTGGTATTGTGCCCAGGGTGCAACACACCTCAGCCCAGTATCAGCTGGGATATGGTCTAGAAACCCTAATTTGTATAAGTAGTCAAGAAAATGAATGATGGTTGTGCGGGTTCAGAGCTGTTTCCCAGTCATCTCGAATGTTAGGAGCTTCAACAGAAACGCAACTGTTTGATATAACATTTTCAGGGACCTTTATTTATTCATATAATTCTACAACAAATCAGAGCAGCATTGCAATCAAGCAAGACACTGCACACACATGTACAACAATGTACACAGGCCTTAATCACCACTGCTGAACAATGTCACAATAACACACAACAGGTGGATACAATAGGCTGGCTACACCATAACTACAACATTCTCTCTGTCTACAATGTGTTATGAAATCAGTCACCCGGTTCTTTTTATTCCTCGAGCATCCAGAGACGGCACCGGACTCAGTAGTCATTTTCACAAAACCTTTATTCACCTTCATTCATCTTCATTTAAGCATCTTCTAGAAGGGGAGAGGTGCCAGCGACCCCATCATAAAACCCCCACGGTGTGCTGCAAACTCTGTGTCTGTGTGTGTACGCACGAGCACGTGAGTGCCTGTGTGTGCGCGTACCCGTGTGTCTATGTGAGTGCACGTGAGTGAGTGTGCATGTAGGTGTGGGTGCGTCATAACAGTCAAAGCACTGTGTGTGTGTCTCTGTGTATGTGACTTCCTGCAGGTCACAAAAGTAATCTCCTCACCCAAGCTACACCAAATTCCTCTACACAACAGAGAAAACAGAGTTAACATATTACAAACACGGAGACCCCCACCCAGGTCTCCCCTGGGGAATTTCCACTCAACATTAACTTCTCTTTGTCTTACTGTCACAGTTCAAAGTGGGGGAGGGCCTCCTAGAAATCTACTCCCAAATTCATGACACACTCAGGCCTTTATTGCATCCAGGCAGTGTCAGTGTCTCTACAATAATTCTACATCCTACCTAACACATTTCTAAACTCTCAAATAAGCACATCTTCAAGCGTCCTATTATATATCAACTACGCCATATCAAGTTATTTGTGGGTGTTGTGTATTCGATTAGATTTTACAGCATGTATGGTGCCTAAAATAAAGACACTTTAGTGAGTTTAGTCTAAGGCACTAACACTAAAGCATGTCTCACATACACAAATGTACATACGTACACCTCTTATCTTTGCAGTGTTATCACTTTTTCTGTTCACTCTGTACAAGCTCTCTGGACTTTACCAGACATGACAAGACATAGTCTCAAGTAATTCTATATTTCTACTGATAGACTCTAATATGTGCTGTTGTGTTCCGAGTGTTGTTTACTGTGTTTTCCACTGTGTTTAAATCCCGTCACATTTGTCTGTGCCTGCACAGAATAAACATTAAAGAAGGAGAGAAAGGAGGAGGAGCTCTTGCTGATGTTTTACTCACAGCTAAACCAAATCGTATAATACTGTTTATGGCACTGATGATTAGTATTTAATCATATGTGGCTGTAGCTCAGGTGGTAGAGCAGGTAACCTCTTGATCCAAAAATTGGTGATGGCCCGCTTGAAGCGAGAAGGGTCTGGCTGCAGCCACTGTGGAGCTCCACACTAACCGGAAACACGTGACCTCCACAGTAGCCGGAAACACGTGACCTCCACAGTAGCCGGAAACACGTGACCTCCACAGTAGCCGGAAGCACGTGACCTCCACAGTAGCCGGAAACACGTGACCTCCACAGTAGCCGGAAGCACGCATGGATACCGTGGAAGTCTTGCAAGTTGATCGCAAAGGTTGGTTAAGTCTTTCTTAAATAAATTTGCCGTTAGTGATTTCATAATTCTAGGAATCGTCTAGTTTTCTTACAATGATCACGTTGCCACTTATTTAGCGTTACAACAACATTCCTCCTTATTTGAATGTTTTTTCATCGTGCTCCATGGCAGAGAAACACACAGATATGCTTTTTCCTGGGCCTGGTTTCAGTAAGAGAGCTGGATTAACGGCTTCTGTGGGCGAGAAGAAGCAAAAACCACATTTTGCATTAGAGTATGATTTATTGTTGGCGTCAGAGATGCAAAATAACGAATACTTCAATACTGTACTTAAGTAGAATTTTCTGGTATCTTTACTGCTGTACTTTTTTGTGCCTACTGTATACTTCTTTATACTTCTACTTCTCACATTGTAGCACGCGTATCTGTACTTTGTAATCCGTACATTTGTAAATCAGCCCCCTGCACGCTGCTTTGGACGCAAGATTACTTCAAAATTTTGTACATAAATTATATTTTAAACCCTGTACTTCTTACTTCGACTTGACTAAAAAGTCGAGTCGGTGCTTTTTAAACAGAGGTATCTAAACTGTAGTAAGGAACGTGTGCACTTGTGACACCTTTGGTTAGCGTCAACACAGTAAATTCCGTCACAAACAGATTTAGATATTTATCAATACTTCTATTCGTCATTCTATTCTGTACAGCTTTTTTATTGCCCAGATTTTAGTTAGCCCCTGTTCAATTGACTGTTATATGTCAATAGAAACATGTCTCACAAATTAAAGTGTCTTGTAAAATACTTGTGGGGTTTTTTTCAAGGATTTTCTTCCCAAATCTATTACATGCCAACTGTAAATTGTTATTTCTGCTAAAACCTTAACTTAAATGTATATATGGTGTTTATCTGTTTCTCTCTCTGTTTTAGATGCACACATCAATCTGCAATTCGGGCTTAAAGCCAGAATTGCAGGAATGCAACACGTGTTGCAGAGGACTCTTTCACTGCCCTCTGTGCCCCACTTTCAGCCCTACTGTCAGGGCAAAGATTGAGGAGCATCTAAGTGTGCATATAAAAAATGCTTTGCCTTTCAAAGGTATGTTTGTATTAAATATACTTTATAGTTATAAATATGCACTTTTTTAAGCACTTCTGCAGTATCTTTGTTGACTTAAAAGTTGCTGTTGATATTGTACAGTTCAGTTTATTCATCTGCAACAAAAATAGTGTTTTTATAAAATATATTTTTATTTACTTTTCACCACTTTTCTTGACATAACTTTTGTGATCCATACCATTTTGCTTTCATTATTGAGGTTGGCTTGGATGTTTTTGTTAACATGTACAATCTGATTGTTAGACAAATTGATTGCATTCTATACAACTACATTTAAATTACATCTGTTTGTTTGTTTGTTTTTTTCTCTTACAGATAAAATGATATGCCGGTGCAGGCTGCCTTGTAGGACAACAGGACACTTTCACTGCCCTGTCTGTAAGATTACAATCATACGATTACATAAGATTACAATTTGAATTTGAATTATCAGGACTGCTCCCCGCTGAACTCTCCGAGGAGACCCGTATTCCTCCGGCAGTACTCTTCGAGGAGCCCCGTCTCCCCCCCAAGGTTTTGTCTGAGTCTTTGTTAGAACATTCATATGCTCTACCCTCTGTGTTCAATAAAACTGCTGCTGATGGAAAGTCCATGAAAATGACATCCCCTCACTGTGGCCTTACTCTTCGTAGCTCTGGCAAGCTATTTGCACACTGGAGAGAGGAAGCCAAAGCTGTGCTTGAAGGACAACACGTGCCCATTTTCAGACTGAAAAAGCGCAAGTTCCAGGAAGTCAGTCAGGTCAGTATTCACTTTAAACAGTAGTGTAATTACATGGTTAGTGACATTTGAATAACTGTTAAAAAACTGTTCTGCAACAGAGAAATAACTATGTTTTCATCCCCATTTGCCTGACACAGGAGCCAGCAGTTGTTGAAGATCTGCGTCCTGCTGTGCAGTGGGTTGTCCAAAATAAGGCACTTTTCCGTGGACATGTAACAATGCCCAAATATGTGTCCTTAAATCAAGAGCAGAGGGTCTTAATAGACATGTCAGAGGAAGAAGACACTGGAGCAAGGGACTTGTTCCTCTTTGTTTTTCAGTTTGCAGAGGACATGGAGCTCTTTTTGAAAGCATGTGCTGATGAGCAGGGGCTAAGGGTCAGTGCTATGTTTGACATGTGATGGACAAATGAAGGCACTGGCTGTGTTTGTTTGTTTGTTTGTTTAATATGTTGTTGTTGTTGTTTTTTTGCGTAGTACAAAATTCCAATTAAACTTATTTCAAAATGTTGTTCACTTGATTCTGTGTCCATACTTATAATAAAGGATTACAGTGTAACAGCATTAAATGTAAATGTAACAGCATTTTTTTTAAACTTGTAATTTAAAAATAAAAAGCTTATTGTTGATATTAATAGTAAAGAATTGTAATCAATAATATTTTTATACATTTTAAACATTAACACTCTGGGCTCTATCCTGGCCATTTGTGGACACTTCACTTGTTCTTTTTTTTGACTACTGCACTGCAGTGGACCAAAAGAATGACACGGGTTTGATCTTAAGGATCTAATAGTTGTGTGTGTTGTGCATGACATTGCCACACAAATATGTATTTGCAAGATAGAGTAGAATAAATTATGACGCATGAAATATTACATAGGCTGCAGGGAATTTCTGTTGATACAGACTTTGAGCTTTGAGTTTCCCAGTCAAACTTAGCTTTGAAGCACCTGCTAAAAACACTTTTACTCTTGTACATTTCATAACAAGACACCATAGCCAAAATATTAACAAAATATATATTATTAAAAAATTCAAAGCTGCAGCACATACAGCAACAAACACCGTTAGTAAATGTGTCCTGGAGTTTATGCAGGTGCAGAAAGTGCTGCTGCTGTAAGTCAGCCTAACAGCTTCCAGATCACTTATTTTTCTGGAAAGATGGTAGGAAGGGCATCACTGCTCATTTCTACAGTCTCCCAGATCTTGGAATACAATCCCTTTGTACCATGAAACCACTTCGCAGTACTAGGAGTCCACTAAAACCTATAAAGAGAGTGATCCTGGAAGAAATGGGGCACACACTAGTGACCTCAACAATTGCAAGACAGCCTTTTCCCCGATGCTCAGATGGGGAAAAAAAGGAAGTTTCATGAAAACATTAGGACTTTATCACCGTTTTATCTTCAAAGTTAATGGTAATATATAACCTAACTGGCTATAAAGAGTAAAAAATTTATATACAATTTTGATTTTGATGAAAAGGACTGGTACTAATTTAAAGAGTCACGTCGGTAAAAGTAGAAAAATGTTTTAAGAAATATACATTTTATAGCATTTTGTGAACATACACAAAAAGTGGCCATTTTTGGCAACAAACAAGCTGAGAGAGAGTTTTATTCAAATTCAAATTCAAATTCAAATTCAAATTTTATTTGTCACGTACACAGTCATACACAGTACGATATGTAGTGAAATGCTTGGACAACTGCTCGTGACCTAAAGAAAACAAAAAAGGAAAAGGCTATGAATAAGATAGGAAATAAATATGAAAAATTAAAAAGGGTAAATTTAACTAGGAAGGAATAAAATATAAATTAAAGTTGAAAATAAAATAACTGTACAACAAAATACACAATATAGAACTATATAAGAATGTATGAAGAAATATAAATAAATATATACACAATAACAGCAGCTGTACAAGTATTAACCGGAAATGAAGAATATAGTGACCAGTGTTGTGCAAAACCAAAGTCCAGAAAGTCCAGTGTGTGTGTAAGAACCATATGTGTGGGTCAGTACTGTGTGGTGGTGTGATTGAGAGACCGTATCGCCTGCGGGAAGAAGCTCCTCCTCAGTCTCTCTGTGTTGGTCTTCAGGGAGCGGAATCGCTTTCCTGACCTCAGCAGAGAGAACAGTCTGTTGTTGGGATGGCTGAGGTCCTTCACCATCTTCCTGGCCTTGGTCCAGCACCGCCTGCTGTAGATTGAGTGCAGGTCAGGGAGCTCGGAGCGGATGGTGCGCTCAGCTGACCGCACAACCCTCTGTAGAGCTCGTCTGTCCTGCATGGTGCTGTTCCCGAACCAGGTTAAGATGTTTCCCGCCAGGATGCTCTCTATGGTGCACGAGTAAAAGTTCCTGAGCACCTTGGAGGGCAGTTGGAAGTCTCTCAAGCGTCTGAGGTGGTAGAGACGCTGTCGGGCCTTTTTCACCACGGTGTTGATGTGACAGGACCATGACAGGTCCTGCGTGATGTGAACTCCGAGGTATTTGAAGCTGTCCACTCTCTCCACTGGGCACTCGTTGATGACGGGGGTCTGGTAGTTCCTCTTTATATTTTTGGCTCTCCTTGAACAAAAATAATAGTGCATAATAATCAATGTTGATGTTAATCAATTAGATGTCCCAGACTCTACTATCAATAATACAGCAGCCCCTCGTTTATCGCTGGTGTTACGTTCTAAAAATAACCCGCGGTAGGTGAAATCCATGAAGTAGCCAACTTTATTTTTTGCAATTATTATAGATGTTAAGACTGTGAAACCCCTCACTACATGCTTTATACACTTTTCTCAGACAGGCATGAACATTTTCACACTTTTCTCTTTTGTTTAAACACTCTTAGAGTTCAAACCTTCGTAGAAACATGACTCCAGGATTATGGAATGAAACCTAAAGGTGCATTTCAGGGTGCAAAACGTTTCGTCGGCATTGTTGTGTTTGTTTGGGAGAAAACTTACAAACATACAGTACAGCACTTCAGAGTTACACTGCTAGTGATCGAAGATTTATGTAAATTCGACAAGCTAAACGCATTCTGTACTGTACAGCAGGAGTCCCCAACCTTTTTGCACCACAGACCACTTTAATGTCAGACAATATTTTCAGGGAACGACCTTTAAGGTGTCGCGGATAAATACAACAAAAGAATAAAAAAAAGAAACTGTGGTATTTTGTAAATATAATAATAAACGTGACTTGAGCTGTGCGCCAACAACAATGACAGTGACATCCTCCTCTCTGCTTTTTAATGCTCTCTGGTCGCTATGGTAACGCGTAAATAGTTCTTTCAAAATAAGACACAGAAACTACAACCATACATTTCACACCGGAGGATCAACTCTCCCGGAACAGTACCAAAGGACTCACGGACCGGGACCGGTCCGTGGGCCTATTAGGGACCGCTCCTGTACAGGAGACACTGGACTAGATTGATTGACAATGGTCTACAGCAATCAGAACGCACAACACGATGTACTGTAAAAATAATAATAAATCAGCAAAACAGCAAGTGTCACTTTTGGCCACGAACAATTTAGGGGATGGTGAATTTTTTTGAACAAACCCAGAGTGTTAAAAAAACACCCCACTTAAAACCATTTTATAGTAACAAAAACGCAATTTAGTTGTCGCTGTCAAAGTCGATTTAACCGAAGTTACGTGTTTACGGCTAGTGTGGAGGTCACGTGTTTCCGGTTACTGTGGAGGTCACGTGTTTCCGGTTACTGTGGAGGTCACGTGTTTCCGGTTACTGTGGAGGTCACGTGTTTCCGGTTAGTGTGGAGGTCACGTGTTTCCGGTTACTGTGGAGCTCCACAGTGGCTGCAGCCAGGTCCTCTTGCTTGAAGCTGACGCTCCGGTGCGTGTGTCACAAAAATGAACACACAGCTTCAGAAGCACTGTGTCGAAGCTTGATTCGTTTGGCCAGAGTCACGTGATCAGTGACGTCAGAGCTTCAGTTAGAGCCTAACTGCTTCGGTGTCTGATTCAATGGTTTATAAGGAAGCGAATCATTCGCGGGATTTGTGGAGTGTTTGATGGTGACAGAGAGCGAACCACTGATCATTCCACTGAGAGATTTGGAGCCAGCGAGGAATAGAGGAGGTTCTGTTGTGTGGGAGGATTTGGAGTTGATTTTGGTCGATCGGGTGGGTTTTCCAGCTTTGTGTTCTGGTTGTTTGCTTTTGTTTTGTGCGTGTTTATTTTATCTGACAACGGGAAAAAGGTAAAATGTCAAAAATCCTATTTTCATAATATAAATATCATTAAATAACTTTAGAAAAACTTCCATTTTACTCTTCACATGTAATGTTGTAAAAATATATATCTTATTTTTTTTAAATTAATCTTAAAATGTTAGTCTGCCAAATGTGCAGCAATTGAATTTATTTATTCTCTTTAGCTGATAGTTTGTGGGGCCCAGACTGTATAACTGCATCTCTACCAGTTTCTCTGCACTGCAGCCTCCTCTGTGCCATGTGAAGAGAAATTATCTCCACGAAAAGGAACAGGTTCGGCCATCGCACACTAGAACAAATTCTCTTTTTAAATAAAAATGAAAAAGGGTTGCTTTAAATGCATCATGTTTTTAATTTGCAAGTTCATAAGCATTTTCCTTTTCCAGTTCACAATCAATTCTACCCCCAGGTCACAAATATGTATAGGAAAATGTCCCTAACATAATATTATTTATAAATATACCCGTCCGGCGATTAATTGCACAAGTACAAGGAGGCGGGACCTCAGAGCAGAAGCATACTCCATAATGTGTTGTACATTATCATATGTATATTATATGTAATGTGGTATTTTTCAATTATTGTAACCAACATCAAGAAGTCACAAGCAAAGAAAGACCACACCATGGTGCATGTTTAAACAACGAGAGTTTACTGGTCAAAATTATGTATTAAAGAAATAAACAACATTTTTTTCACCCCCAAAAATACATGTTTAAAGCAACACAGCGGTGGCTCAATATCAGACAGAACTCCACTCTGTCGAGTGGGCAGTCATAATGAAGCGGTTGGTTTTATTTTGTGGATTCAAGCTGCTCTTCATATATTTGGCCACCAGATGTCACCAGAGAGGACTGTGTTGAAAAGCTTCGAGTAATGAACCGTTTTTCAATACAAGCTTCAGAAAGCTTCATTTGGCCATCACTAGTGGTTTGATCCCAGTCTGCCTGCCAAATATCCTTGGGCAAGACACCATTTACCATCATCAGTTCAATTTCTGTAACAAAATTTCCCAAATATGGGGTAAATAAAGAAAAAAGCCTTACATTGTTATCATCTTCTGAATCCTTCATTTGAGAATGAAGCTGCTTTGTTAGCCTAAGACAGGGGTGGGCAGCTCCAGGCCTCGAGTGCCGGTGTCCTGCAGCTTTTAGATATCACCCTGGGTCAACACACCTGAATCAAATGATTAGTTCATTATCATTAGTTCACATTCATTTGTACGCCTCTGGACAACTTCAAGACATGTTGAGGAGGTCATTTAGCAATTTGAATCTGCTGTGTTGGATCAAGCACAGGTCTAAAACCTGCAGGACACCAGCCTGAGGCCTGGAGGTGCCTACCCCTGGCCTAAGAGACCAGAGAGAGAGACTCTGTGGGTTTGCCTGAGCTGGAGACAAAGAATCATCTGAGTATCTTAACTTTGCTTTATTATCGAACAATCACTGTAAATAAACGTGCTGAGCTTAACCTCCCACATCTTGAGTCCTCAGATCTCCTTAGTTATGACCAGTGTTGGTCAAGTTACTTGAAAAAAGTAATCAGTAACTAATTACTGATTACTTCCCCAAAAAGTAATCCCGTTACTTTACTGATTACTTATTTTCAAAAGTAATTAATTACTTAGTTACTTAGTTACTTTTTAAAAACACAATTTACAACCTGAATAGGTGATAAAGCGATAGGTCTTTCAGCCCAATTCTACTTTTTCTGCATAATCCATCATACAAAATGTAATCAAATGGAAAAGTCTCTTTTTAAAACTTGTTTTATTAGTTTTAATCTTTTAACTTTATGCATCAAGCAAAAATTTAATTATATGCAACATTCTCTGACTGGAAGAAATTAGTTTAACATTTAAACCTATTTTCTGCACATTCCAGCACATAAAATAAAATATTTTTTTGTGTTTACACTCAGTCTTTCAAATAGATGCAAGTAAAACACAGCAGAACATAAATAAAGTCAAAGACTCAGCGGTCCTGTTGCTCTATTTTCACCTGTAAAGCAGGAGCAGGGTAGGCGGAGGTTTACCCTGGTGCAGGTGTGCAGCGGTCAGTGGAAGAATCCGCGAGTTTCTCTGTGAGTTTCCCATTACGTCGTAGCTACTCGGTGCTTGCTTGGAGGTTTAGGGTTTTTTTTCGCTGTAAAAAGAAGTTTTCTTCCCACGCACAATGGACACTAATGTTTTTGTCACTTTTTATGGAATCAAACTCAAAGTAAGGTCAGTACTTCCACGCTTTAAACGCTGCACGCTCATACTCTCTCCCACAATCGATATATGATCCATTGTCAGTGTTGGGAAGGTTACTTTTAAATGTATTCCATTACAGAATACAGAATACATGCCCCAAAATGTATTCTGTAACGTATTCCGTTACGTTACTCAATGACAGTAACGTATTCTGAATACTTTGGATTACTTAATATATTATCATGCTTTTTACAACAACGTGAATGTACTATTGCTGTGATTTATTACTATTACTGAAGGTCCGCGACTCCGAACTGTAGTAAAGGGACCTCTGACTAATACGGCGGGGTCTCTGTCGGCTCGTAGCCGAAAAATAGCTTTACTTTGTTGTGTGGGTCAACTTTTCTTGCGAGAGACAGAGAGAGGCGTTGAAAGGCTGCTCCAACGGAGCTTATTGTTTCAGAGGAAAACACCAACACGGTGTACAATCGAGTCTAAATAGCTTACTTACAACTGGGCTCGTCAGGCTCTCTTCTTGGCTGCAGTGGTTATTATTATATTTACATGCTTCCAGCTCCCGTTTTTCCTCGATGACAACTCGTACCTTTCCACTCCCCTTTTTCTCCCTCCTCGCGCTCACAGACCCATAACGTGTATGGCAGTCCATTCTCCCTGCAGCACGGACTACACTGCCCATGATGCTACATTCTTTAGAGCTATGCTTGTAGCATTCTGCCTGTTAGCTTAGCACAACAACAACAACGAAAAGGCGCTCTCTCACCCAGGAAACACACAGTCGCAGAGAGAGAGAGAGCGTCGCCCTGTAACCATGGCAACCGTAACGCTGCCGCCTGGAACAACAGAACGTAGCTGTCAAACAAACCCAAACAGTCCTGACCCGCGACAAAATGAAACAAGTACCGCAGTGTAATCCATTTATTTCAACAAAGTAACTGTATTCTGAATACCACCTTTTTAAACGGTAACTGTAACGGAATACAGTTACTCATATTTTGTATTTTAAATACGTAACGGCGGTACATGTATTCCGTTACTCCCCAACACTGTCCACTGTTGATCTGCACACAGCTGTTGTCACAAACGTCGCACTCGCTCACGTCACTGTCATGAGACATTCTCGCAAAAAAAATCACGGTTTTAGTAACGCAGTAACGCAGCGTTCCTACGGGAAAGTAACGGTAATCTAATTACCGTTTTTGCAATAGTAATCCCTTACTTTACTCGTTACCTGAAAAAAGTAATCAGATTACAGTCTGTCATAACCCATCTCTGGTTATGACAGAATGATTTAGCCACATCTCGACCCAGACCTGAATTTGCTGCTCCCCTGTCCTCCAAAAAGCCCAGCTGGATATACATAGGGACTACTCCACCATGTCTCTGGCCAACAAGATGCCAGTCTTCAGAGTTGAGGTATGTCTGTTTCCACTGTCCTATCACCAGCACGATCTGCTGCCCTGGTTAGAATAACCCCAAGTTCTGGTGGAGTTTTCCCGGAGGACTTCCTGAAAGGTGTGACAGAAGTTGGCCAGGCGTGGCTTTCTCCATTTGAGAGACACAGAATAATCAGAGAAGGTGTCATGGTCCCTGTGCCCCCCCCGGCCAGCCCAGTGTGGCCACAAGTGCTTGTTGTTTTTCTCTCGCTCGGAGTGTTTAATAAAGTGTTGTTGAACCGTGCTACTTCAGTCTGCACCTGAGTCCGTTCCACCTCCGTGACAGAACGGGGGTGGAACGGACTCAACAGTTTAACAACACTTTATTAGACACTCCGGTGCGCTATGTACACGTGAAGGGGGGGGGGGGACACCAGGGTCCCGGGGGTCAACAGGGGGGAAACACACGTCTTCACACTCGCTCCGCTCCTCGTCCAAACACTCCTCACACGGGCAACCCACTCACACTCACGGGGTCCAGGAATCAAAACGGGCAGGTCCAGATAAACCTATCAACATAGACGAGGGTAAGTCGGCGGCAAGCACGGGAACAACTAATTCACAATGAAGCCAGGCAATACTGACGAGGGTCACTCAATATTCCAGCGACGAATAGCTCAGAGCCCCAGCCTTAAGAGCCAGAGAACTGCAATTCACCCGAGATCAGCTGCAGGTGCGTGGGCCAAGGGCGGGAGCCCAATCAGAGCTCTGCCCAGGCAGACAGGTAGGAGAGAGAGAGTGAGACAAAAACAACAAACACTTGTGGCCACACTGGGCTGGCCGGGGGGGCACAGGGACCATGACAGAAGGTGAGTTTTTTTTAAACATATCTGCGGCATATAAAAGACAACACCCCTCAGGAAAGGTGGGGATACTGGTGGGCACGTTAAATAAAGGTAAAGGGGGTGGCACGGTGGTTAGCACTGTTGTTGAAAAGCAAGATGGGACTGGGTTCAGTTCCACCATCAGGCTGGGGTCTTTCTGTGTGGAGTTTAGCATGTTCTCCCCGGTTACTCCGGCTTGCTCCCACAGTCCAAAGACATGCATCTAGTGGGGATAGGTTAATGTGAATAGGTGTGAATGGTTGTCTGTGCGTTAGCCCTGCAACAGACTGGCGACCTGTCCAGGGTGTACCCCACCTCTCGCTGGGATAAGCTCCAGCAAACTCTGAAAAGGATAAGCAGAAGCAAATGGATGGATGGAAGTTAAAGAAACATTCCCTGCCAAGATTGTTGTTGCCAGATAAACTTGTTTCCCGGTCTATTTCATATTCTGTCCAAGCCTTAATTGATTCTGGAGCAGAGCAGAATTTTCCTGAGTAGAACCTGACTGCCACACTCAAGATTCCCCTGGAAGAATTATCCAAACTCCTTCAAGTTTCACAGTTGGACTGGACATGTCTCCTGGAAATGATCTCTCTCTCTCTATAAATCCAGTGCCCACTCAGAACATATCCAAGTATACTTTTGCAGTGCTAGTGTTAGGATACCCTTGGCTGAGCAAACACATCCCTCACAGTTAAAAACAAATATCCATCGCCTCTGTTATCATCAGCACTTGAACTGTTGTAGCGACCCACAATCTTTTCAAAACTTGATTTATATGATGCAAATCACTTGGTGTGAATCAGAGAAGGAGACATATAGGCCCAGGTAATGGGCCACCTCTTTTTGTCCCCTCTTGTGTCCACTCCCAGGTCATCCACTGAGCTCATACCTCCGAGTTTGCATATCATCCCAGTAATAATGTAATTCTTCAAGCTTCTGTTTTGGTTGCAAACATAAAAAAGATAAAAGATCCATCCATCCATCTTCTTCTGCTTTTCTGGGGCCGGGTTGCAGGGGCAGCAGCCTAAGCAGAGAAGCCCAGACTTTCCTCTCCCCCGCCACCTCCTCCAGCTTATCCGGGGAAAGACCAAGGCAAGCCGACAAATATAATCTCTCCAGCGTGTCTGCCCCAGGGCCTCCTCCAGTTGGCACATGCCCTGAACTCCTCACCCAGGAGGCACCCAGAAGGCATCCTTATGAGATGCCTGAACCACCTCAAGTGGCTCCTTTTGATGCGAAGGAGCAGCAGCTCTACTCTGAGCCCTTTCCTGGATGGCCGAACTTCTCACCAAATCTCTAAGGGAGAGGCCAGCCACCCTTCAGAGGAAGACCAGTTCCACCGCTTGTATCCGAGATCTCATTCTTTCAGTCACTACCCACTGCTCGCGACCATATGGGACGGGACGTAGATCGACCCGTAAATACTCGTTGATATCTTGATAAAAGATGAAAAAAGAATGCGTTGCTTCCTGTACAGTGTGTGCTCAGAACAAATCTTCCAGGTCTCCTTCAGTCGGTCTGCTCCACCAACTTCCAACTCCAGGAAGTCCTTGGTCCCACATTGAAGTGTATTTTCTCACCGGCTTGTCCCCTTGCTCTGGTAACACAATAATCCTCACTATTGTTGATCATTTTTCAAAAGCTGCACACTTGCTTCAGCTCCTGGTAGACGATGTGTTCATTGAATTCGACTGGACATAGTTTCAATCCAGGGTCCTTAATTTACAGCACTTGTATGAAAGAATTCTGCTCCATCCTCGGTGTCCAGGTGAACCTTTCTTCTTCTGGTTTCCATTCACAGAACTGCATCACTTCCCTTAATCAGTCCACCCGGAGCACGCAACTCACCTGGATTAAGTATGCACAAAACACCATGACACCATCAGCCCCTGGTCTCTTTCAGTTTGAAGCACTCCTCGGGTATCAACCTCCACTGTTTCCAGCAATGCCAAATCCTCTCCGCTGCTGTCAGCGGATCTGGAAGGCAGCTCGGGCAGCACTATTGTGGACCAAGGATCGAAATAAAAGTCGTCCAGACCAAACTCCAAGTTACATGCCGAGACAAAAGGTTTGGTTATCAACAAAGAAAATTCCTCTAAGAACGGAATCTGATAAAACGTCTCCAAACTTCATCGGACCGTTTGAAATTGAGGCTCTGTTTAATCTTGTGTCTGTCAGCTCAAAATATGAGAATCAATAACATGTTTCTCAGATCAAACCCACTCTTGGTTGGTTCAGCCTCAGTGAGCCAGCCTTTACTGGCCAGCAGATTATGAATGTTCGACATCGCAGGAGAGATCTACGATATCTGGTGGAGCAGGAGTGATATGGCCCAGAAGAGCAGTTGTGGATTGGTGTCATGGTCCTTCAGTCCTCCTGTGCTGGCTCACTCTTTCTATCTGTCGCTCCTCTCCTCTGTCTGTGGGAGTGTATGTTTGCATTATTCACACCTTCTGTTGTGGGGTCTGGTCCTCCTGTTTCCCCCCCTTCAGTCCAGCATGCCTGTGTTAATTAACTTACCTGTTGACAATCCTGTGATAGGCCTGGCTGCTGTTTAAGACCTTCATTTGACACTGAATCGTCAAGCAGGAAACAATCAGTTTTGATGGCTCATCTTACTTGATGCACCTCTTTGTTCTCGTCTGCTCAGGATTCCTGGATGTCCTCCTGATGTCAGTTACTGAGAGTGAGAAAAGATTTTCCTGTGGGAAGAGACTCTTTTCCTGAGCTGGTGCCGAGGAATCCTCTGACTACTGCCCATTCACTTTGCATTACGGCATTTATTAACATTTTTAACATTCACTGTAAATAAATGCACTGAACTTAACCTCCACATCTTTAGTCCTGCACATCTCCTCAGTTATGCCAGATGCACATGTTGAGTATTGTTTCTTTTGATTCCTGTTTATTTGGTAATGGTAAATGGACTGATCATTATAGAGCGCTTTTCTACTCTCCCGGAGTACTCAAAGCGCTCTATACAACATGCCTCATTCACCCAATCACACCCACTCATACAAGCACTTCCTTCTATACATAAGTGCAATCTAACCAACATTCATACACACTGCGATGGATGCATCGGAGAGCACCAAGAATACTTGGGCATGCAGACTGGGGAAGCCAAGGATCGAACCTGCTCTACAACTGGCTGGGTGTTCTGCTGGTAGTGGGGATTTTTCTCCTAAGAAACACTGGCCTGAACAGAGTAATCTGTTATAAATACCCTCAAACTGGGATAAAGTACAGCAAAAACAAACCACCACCAATGAGAAAGCCAGTCTGACCGGAAAAGCACAGTACAGTCCTAATTCCCAAGGTTTTAAATACTAGTGTGTTTGTGTCTTTTAAAATGTCAGCAATAAATCACATGTATGCAATGTAACAGGGGACAACAGCTAACAGTTTATTTCTCCCCACAACCTTTGTCTTTGCAGCAGGAAATCATAATACCAACTGGGTTGAAAATTATTCTCAGGATAAGTTTTTGTAACATGCTGAGTATTACAACAACAGTTTCTGATAATAGAAGAGTTAACTGTGGTAAATAGTTGAAGATCACACATCTGCAGCTGTTTACATGGGTAGAAGTTCACATTCAGTTATTACATATGCACTCAACAGCCTTCATGTTCTACAGAAATACACAACAAACTGGCAGCCAGTCGTGTCCTTTGAGTTGTGCTCATTGACAAAGACTCATTCACTAATGGCAATGTGTTCGCAACCTGTCCGCATTTAAGGATTAGGAAATATGAATAACGATGAGGAAACAAGAGGAAAGCAAATCCCCGTACCTGCATCGGTTAACCAAACCGACACTACAGTTACACTTGGTCCTTGGTCCTAGGATTTGATGAAGTGACCATACTGAAACAAAATATTTATGTTTCACACGTTTCCACACCTGTGTGTGCTCAAAGTAAAGAACATAAACTTCACTCACGTTTAAAAGGTAAGATGAAGCCATCCTAGTTACAAGCTGCCATCTGGCAGTCAGAGACAAGCTATTGCTTTTATACCCAGTGTGGGATGATTGTCAGTGATTCATACACATTATTTAATCCTGCTGCTTTCATGTTAGAGCCAGCAGTAGCTACTTCAACATAAGGAAGTGCCGACTGGTCAATCCTCGATTCATTTAGGAAACATCAGCTAAGAGAACGATTTCTCCACTTCGAGCAAAAACTCGTCTATAAAAAATGACTTAATTATGCTGAAGATGATCTTCTAACAGCGTGAAAGTTATTTTCATGAATTCTGTTACTCTCACTTCATAAAAATAAGACACTAACAAATCCACAGAAGAACTGAAGGAAGTTCTCCAAGCTGATGGAACAAAGGAACTGCCAAGTCCCTAAGGGCTGAGCACTCACCAGGTCAGCTCTGGCCTGCTCTTAGGCACAGGGCAAGGGTTGGCTTTGTGTAACTCAGATGTTACAGTCAAACAATCGCAAAGATTCAACAGATTAGTCATCTGACATGTGACATTTTGTCACATGTCATAATTGTTTCCAGCATGTAATGTTAGCACAGAAGTACTTCGGCCATGACTAGCCTTCAGTGCTTCAAGCCATAACCTCAAATGTCTGTATTTTAAATATAACTAAAGCCCAGAGCACAGACATTTATGTCTTCAAAATTAATTTCTCTGGAATTTAACTAGACCCTGTTCTTTGCAGTGGTACTGACTTCCTCCAAACCTCCTAGCCTAAGGGGACAATGAAATGTGCATGCTCATGCTAAACCTGGCTAATGTTTCAAATAATGAGCTCAGCAAATGCACAAGTAATCTCTGTAAGCCAAAAGCTTCGACTGCAGGATGCTCTAAACACTTTTCTTCTACAGTTTTTTCTACTCTCCAACCTGTATGATGTCACAGAGAGGGCAGGTCCCTAATATGGTCATCACAAGCACACACGTTTGGCTGTGAGCATGAAAGCACCACCCACCTGTGTTTACAAGGTCATCTTTCATGGGCACAGGTGCTCACTGCAATGATGCAATGACATTTCTTGTGCGTAAGTTCAGCAGTCTGTGTGCAGAGAGTCAGCAGCCACACACACAAAGACGCCATCATGCATGCGAGTGCTGCAGTGAATTCAAGCTCACGCAAGGAACTGTTGTTGAAACTAAATTCTGCTCACTCAAATCAACCCGACCACAAGGTTGGAGGGCGGGACCTCAGAGGAACAGGCGCCCTAATGTGATTGGTCAAGAGCTCTGTAACAGTTTACTGTGTCAAACCACGTTACACAGTGGCAGCAGCAGAAGTTTATAATTCTGAAAATAACGTTTGTGAACTATCAACAGTTCTTTTTCCATATTACCATTAACATAAATTATTTTCTCAAGATCGTAACAATATTGTCCATAATTGTCCTCAGTTACCAGGAAACAAGTGACTTTAAACCCACTTTAAATAACTAGAATATTTAAACAAACCAAACAAGCTCATAACTTGTGTAATAAGCATTTCATATCTGCACGCTTGCTTGAATTTCTACACTTGCATTGCTTTGTAAGCACAAGCCCACAGACCACCGTCACAGTTTAAACTACAGCTGGAAATGTTCTCATAAAACTGCTGCATGTGGTGAACAGGATGAAAGGATACAGGATGTTTCCCACATATTTCCAGGGTCATATGGGGATTGAAGCTCTTCTGAACAAGCCGTTCGTCACAGCCAACTCTTATTCTCACTCACGGAGTAATGCAGGATGTTATTTTTTGAAATATATGTTTTCTTTGGTTTGTGTGTGTTGTCCTTTTCATAATCAAGTTTGATTTATATCCTCAAAAATGAGCAAACTACTTACTAAGTTATTCATTTCATCTTAAACACCATTTGGCATGAGTTCATTAGCTGCATCCCCATTGGCTAGGGTCTTAGCAGTTCCACCGAATGACTGGGTTAGAGCAACATTTTCAGTCTTCGATTGGCCGGCAGCTGTCCTATCGTGTTCTGCCTTTGCCCTGATCAGGTTTCTCCGGTGATAGAACAGGTAGCCTGGCAACAGGAAGCCAGCAAGGGAGAAGATGAGAAGGCCCAGATTGATCTGTGGTAAGGAGACAGCGTCGGTACATGTTTCAAACCAAAGCTCTTCTAAAACCCGTTGTTGAAAAACTCCTCTCGGTGTGCACGTGTCCTACCCAGTAAGGATTTCCACTGAGGGGTCCCACCATCAATATGAACAGTGGTTGTTGAAGCAGGGCAAACGCAGCACTGATCATTGACTGCATACCTGTCAGTGTCCCGAAGTGGTTGGCTGGATATCTAGAAAGAGAGGTAGACGAGCTTCTTTTTCTCGTTCATTTGTATTCATTCATTCTTAAATTACTGCTAAAGTACACCGAACCCAACCCAAGGGACTCTCATGTATTAATGTATTACAGACAGAGCTCATGAACTCTGGCTGACTCTGGCCCTTTTCACAATCATACAGTCATGTACAGGGAGTGCAGAATTATTAGGCAAGTTTTATTTTTGAGGAATAATGTTATTATTGAACAACAACCATGTTCTCAACGAACCCAAAAAACTCATTAATATCAAAGCTGAATGTTTTTGGAAGTAGTTTTTAGTTTGTTTTTAGTTTTAGCTATTTTAGGGGGATATCTGTGTGTGCAGGTGACTATTACTGTGCATAATTATTAGGCAACTTAACAAAAAACAAATATATACCCATTTCAATGATTTATTTTTACCAGTGAAACCAATATAACATCTCCACATTCACAAATATACATTTCTGACATTCAAAAACAAAACAAAAACAAATCAGCGCCCAATATAGCCACCTTTCTTTGCAAGGACACTCAAAAGCCTGCCATCCATGGATTCTGTCAGTGTTTTGATCTGTTCACCATCAACATTGCGTGCAGCAGCAACCACAGCCTCCCAGACACTGTTCAGAGAGGTGTACTGTTTTCCCTCCTTGTAAATCTCACATTTGATGATGGACCACAGGTTCTCAATGGGGTTCAGATCAGGTGAACAAGGAGGCCATGTCATTAGTTTTTCTTCTTTTATACCCTTTCTTGCAGCCACGCTGTGGAGTACTTGGACGCGTGTGATGGAGCATTGTCCTGCATGAAAATCATGTTTTTCTTGAAGGATGCAGACTTCTTCCTGTACCACTGCTTGAAGAAGGTGTCTTCCAGAAACTGGCAGTAGGACTGGGAGTTGAGCGTGACTCCATCCTCAACCCGAAAAGGCCCCACAAGCTCATCTTTGGTGATACCAGCCCAAACCAGTACTCCACCTCCACCTTGCTGGCGTCTGAGTGGGACTGGAGCTCTCTGCCCTTTACCAATCCAGCCACGGGCCCATCCATCTGGCCCATCAAGACTCACTCTCATTTCATCAGTCCATAAAACCTTAGAAAAACCAGTCTTGAGATATTTCTTGGCCCAGTCTTGACGTTTCAGCTTGTGTGTCTTGTTCAGTGGTGGTCGTCTTTCAGCCTTTCTTACCTTGGCCATGTCTCTGAGTATTGCACACCTTGTGCTTTTGGGCACTCCAGTGATGTTGCAGCTCTGAAATATGGCCAAACTGGTGGCAAGCGGCATCTTGGCGGCTGCACGCTTGACTTTTCTCAGTTCATGGGCAGTTATTTTGCGTCTTGGTTTTTCCACACGCTTCTTGCGACCCTGTTGACTGTTTTGAATGAAACGCTTGATTGTTCGATGATCACGCTTCAGAAGCTTTGCAATTTTGAGACTGCTGCATCCCTCTGCAATATATCTCACTATTTTTGACTTTTCTGAGCCTGTCAAGTCCTTCTTTTGACCCATTTTGCCAAAGGAAAGGACGTTGCCTAATAATTATGCACACCTGATATAGGGTGTTGATGTCATTAGACCACACCCCTTCTCATTACAGAGATGCACATCACCTAATATGCTTAATTGGTAGTAGGCTTTCGAGCCTATACAGCTTGGAGTAGGACAACATACATGGAGAGGGTGATGTGGACAAAATACTCATTTGCCTAATAATTCTGCACTCCCTGTACTTATCCATTTTTTTAAACTGCTTTTAAAATTTGGGGTCTGTTTCTTCTCTAAGCTTCAACTTAAGGATGTTCCAGCTGACTAATTTGCTTTTCCACAGTGGTCTGATGTCTGTCTGTGTTAACGGGAACGTGAAGCTCAGTGATGTTGCTTGTTTGGTTAATCATAAGAGAGGAAAACAATGTTCTGTTGAAAAAACTGCTTTAGAGTTTCAGGGTTGGGGGATGGCTACAGCCTATCTCAGCCATAAACCCTGGAAGGTTTTGGCATTTTAAGTATGTTTCGATGGAAAAACATTTGTCTTTTAGTTAAGTAAAGAATCCAAATACTTGTCACAGCACTCGGCGATGCAGTTTAACAATATAAAACAAAGTTCAGCTGCCTGTGTGGTCATTTTCCACGTACAGTTGTATACGAGGGCACAGGACCCCATGTTAGGGCTGAAAATCAATATTTTAAACTCTGATTTCCTTGCCCATGCCTTCCTTACAGGGTTTCTAACTGTAAGCAAAATCTCTCACATTACATATGTTAATATATAAATACTGTAGCTTTGTAAAAGCCCTGTTGTTACCCACACAGCAGCATAGAGACCTCCACAGCAGGAGTGAACAAATCCTCTTACTATGGTATGCAGAATGAATGACACCATCTATCAGAGAAGCAAAGTCAGATGTTAACAGTGATACTCGGATGTGTCAGTGAGGACTTCTGAAGCTCAGGATTTTGCTAACCTGTAAGGGCAAATTGTCTATCAGGGATGTGATGCCAAAGGTGACCAACAGGAGGTTGGTGAAGATGAAAGCTCTCATGGCATTAGTGAGTTTCTGGATCTTCCTGTTCCTCTTTGAGGCATTCAGTTGGCTGAGAAGGACAAAGTTCAAGTGTCAAAAGAGGCTCATGGCTACACAAAAAGTTTGAATGTGGTGAAATCAAGATGCAGAGGTACACTGTGATGTTAGTGACACCACCAGGCTTCTCCTCTTTTATATCGCAATCCAAGTTCAAAGTTAACATTAAACCCATCCTATGTACTAAACACCAGCCTTTGGGTCTGTCTGTAGTATCTTATCCTGAACACTTTTCATACCAATTGTCTGTTTGTGTGTTTGGACTTTCCTCTTCACAGTCCTTCATCCTCCAGTCCATGATGTAGCCAATCAACGGACAGGTCAGTAGACACAGCAGCTGCATCGTACCGAAGACAGATGAGTAGAATCCAACTGGAGAGGACATTTATAGAGAGGGGGAGTCAATAAAAAGTGATTTACATGGGTAATATCATTTGCCCCATGGCCAGACACAACTTGAACCTATACAATGAAATCCATCAACAATACGTTAACATTAAATCTTTGGCACAAGCCATATCTCTGAGCTGTATTACTTTTCTTTACCACCAGTACTACAGCTTTTATTCCCGTCTAACAAACGTTGTGGGCCAATAAGATAAGATAGAACTTTATTAATCCCTCGGGTGGGTTCCTCTGGGAAATTCGACTTCCAAAAAAAGCACAGCAACGACCGAAGTTACAGTTACAGAATTGTTATATATATATATATATATATATATATATACACACACACACACACACACACACACACACACACACACATATATAAATACAGAGACAATATAAATAAAATATACGAAGGGGATAAATAGAATAAATAGGAATAAAAATAAAAATACAAGTGAATTGCACATTTCAAGTATTGAGTCTATTGCACTGTTGACTATTTACAAAAAGTATTGCACAAGGTATTGCACAGTGAGGTGAAGAGGCACTACAGCTTAGTTGTTCCCTCCTTTGTCCTCCTGTCTCCCCTCCCTCTCCCCTCCAGAGAGGAGTTAAACAGTCTGATGGCGTGTGGGACAAAGGAGTTTTTAAGTCTGTTAGTTCTTGTCTTGGGGAGAAGCAACCTGTCACTGAACAGACTCTTCTGGTTGTTAATGGCCGTGTGCAGAGGATGCCCAGCATTGTTCATAATGTCCATCAGTTTCTTTAATGTCCTTTTCTCTGCCACTGTCACCAGAGTGTCCAGCTTCATGCCGACCACAGAGCTAGCCTTCCTGATCAGTTTCTCCAGCCTGGATGAGTCCTTCTTTGCTGTGCTGCTCCCCCAGCACACCACAGCATAGAAAAGTACTCCAGCAACCACCGACTGGTAAAACATCCTCAGGAGCTTCCTGCAGATGTTAAAAGACCTCAGCCTCCTGAGGAAGTACAGTCGGCTTTGGGCTTTTTTATACAGGTGCTCTGTGTTGCATGACCAGTCCAGTTTATTGTCCACCCACAGCCCGAGGTACTTGTACTTGTTGACCACCTCCACCCCCTCCCCCTCTATCTGAACCGGCAGTGGACCTTCTCTGGACCTCCCGAAGTCCACAACCAGTTCCTTAGTCTTTGAGGTGTTGAGTTGCAGGTGGTTTGTGTGACTCCATGCGACAAAGTTCCTCACCAGACTTCTGTACTCCTCTTCCTGATCATCCCAGATACACCCCATGATGGCCGTGTCATCTGCAAACTTCTGAATATGGCATAATTCAGAGTTGTAGCAGAAGTCAGAGGTGTACAGGGTGAAGAGAAGAGGGGACAGCACAGTTCCCTGTGGTGCTCCTGTGCTGCTGACCACAGTGTCAGACGTGATGTCCTTCAGCCTGACGTACTGTGGTCTGTCGGTGAGGTAGTCGGAGATCCAAGCCACCAGGCAGGGGTCCACCTCCATCCTGTTCAGTTTTTCCTGAAGCATACAGGGCCGGATGGTATTAAAGGCACTGGAAAAGTCAAGAAACAGGATCCTGACCGTGCCTTTTCCCCCATCCAGGTGTGAGTGGGCTCTGTGTAGGAGGTACAGGATGGCATCCTCCACTCCTGAATCCTCCCTTTGTTATGCTGCAATAGATGTAGGCTGCCGGGGGATTCCCATGATGCATTGAGTTTTTCCTTTCCAGTCACCTTTCTCACTCACTATGTGTTAACAGACCTCTCTGCATTGAATCATATCTGTTATTAACCTCTGTCTCTCTTCCACAGCATGTCTTTATCCTGTCTTCCTTCTCTCACCCCAACCGGTCGCAGCAGATGGCCGCCCCTCCCTGAGCCTGGTTCTGCCGGAGGTTTCTTCCTGTTAAAAGGGAGTTTTTCCTTCCCACTGTCGCCAAAGTGCTTGCTCATAGGGGGTCATATGATTGTTGGGTTTTTCTCTGTATCTATGAAGCGCCTTGAGGCGACTTTTGTTGTGATTTGGCGCTATATAAATAAAATTGAATTGAATTGAATTGAACTCCGACACCCGCCTTGTATGCAAACTGTAGTGGGTCCTGGGCATGTTGTACCTGTGGTCGGAGGAAGTTGAGGAAGAGCCGCTCTAGAGTCTTCATAAGATGTGACGTCAGTGCCACCGGTCGGAAGTCATTCAGCTCATTGGGCCGGTTCTTTTTGGGGACCGGGACGATGCAGGATGTCTTCCATAGGGCGGGCACTCTCCCCAGTCGCAGACTGAGGTTGAAGACTCGTTGTAGCGGCTCCCCAAGTTCAGCAGCACACGCCTTTAGCATCCTAGGACACACCTTGTCTGGGCCTGCTGCCTTTCTGGGGCGAAGCTTCCTCAGTTGCCTCCTGACCTGATCCACTGTGACACTGGGAGATGTTTGGGAGGAGGGGAGGGGGGGAGATGTCTTGCTGCTGAGAGAGGGATTGGAGGAGGGGGGTGTCATGGTGTCAGGAAGGGGGGGAAGCGAGGGAGGCAGGAGAGTGGGGAGAGGACTCTGTAGTGAAGGTGAGGGTGAGGGTGGGGGGGTTGTGGGCTGGTCAAACCTGTCACCTAGGATGTCATCCTGTAATATCTTTAAATGTTGCAGACTCTTTCATTGACTGGACAGGGCCTGGAGCTGGAATTTTTCAGTGCTCTCGACATAGACAGGTAACCGGCATGTCAGCTTCCCACATATCCGATTACCAGTGATGGGAATAACAGCGTTACTGTTTTCAGTAACGAGTAATCTAATTACTATTCCTATCGTTACAACGCCGTTACCGTTACTAACAAGAAACTGCGGTGCGGTCGCGTTACTATTTTACAGCAAACAGACGGTTGAAGCTGTCTGTAGTTTACAGCATCTTATATCAGCTGCACAGAAGTAGCTGTAAGTAATCTGGGCGCTGCAGCTTTAAGCAGCTGCGCTCCCGCGGACAGCGATCACTTTCTGCCCGACGATCACTTTTTGGCACAACACCTGGAGCTCAGGGGGCAAAACAATGGCATGAGTGCTGCTGTTTGACTGAGGAAGAATAAAGTAGTCGTGGTAAGCCGATCACATGACCACTTCAAGATGACAAAGCAACAAGGTGCCAGTTTTTAAATTGTGCTGATAGGCCACGTAAAACCAGAGTCATGATAAACAATATATACGTGTGTTTACTGTCTGAGGACAGCGCAGCGAGACCTCTCTGCTAATGAGCAAAAAAGAAAAATCAAACCAAAATCAGCCCGTTCATGTTGGTGCGAAAATGCACCATGTTGATATGGCAACATGACATTTGGTTGTTTAGGAAGATTTAGGAGTGACGGCGAGAGAGAGAGAGAGTTTTGAGATGTGAGAGATGTTTGGAGTGTGTAGTTAATGTGTTGTCTTGTGTAGTTAGTGTGTAGTGTTGTGGATAGTGTTGTGTTGTGTGTCAGAACAATGAGGCGACTGCTGTCTCCAGGTAGAAACAGCAGTGACACACCTGCTGCTGTCAGACCTGCAGGTATCAGGCTGTGATGTTTCCTTTATAGTGGACAGAAATATTTGGAGTGGTACAAACAATTTGTGGCATCTTATTGAAGAACAGCTGATTGTTCTGTAAACAGTTTGACATGGTTAAAAAAGGTAAATGGCTGCAAATCACTTTGTTGTTTGCAAAACTTGTGCGTATGATTTTAAAACTGACAATTTATATTTGCATTTAAAGTTATGAAATATGATTCAATAAACATGTTTGTGGTTGTTACAGTAACAAATATAACTTTCTACTCGGATTTTGTTGTTTGTCTGATTTTAGATCAATTGTGTTAATACAGTTTGTCAAAATGAAAACATGACTGTAAATTCAGACACGTGAGGTTGTGCTGAAACGAATGACACCAAACAAGGCAAAGTAACTAGTGAAGGTGAAATGTAGAGGAAACATCAGAAGTAGTTACATCGTGGACATGCAATAATGCCACATGCTAACACTGGGAGGGAAGACACAGCTCACCAAAGTAAACTGCAGGTGGACTACCACAAAAAGTTTGAACATGGCCATTTTAAAGAAGCCAAGAAAGACAAACTGGCTGAAACCAACTGTCATGGTCCAGGTGAGTGCGGGGTTTTTCCACTCTGCTGGGCTGCACCTTCAGGCGGAGACTCCAATCAGCCTTCACAGCTCAATGCAATCAAGTCACCAGCATTTAAGACCAGCACTCACAACAGACCTTTGCCAGATCTTCAGCTAACTCGCTTTAGTCGTGGCCACCTTATCTTTTGCATTTCTACCCACAGTGTTTTCTCTCTGTCATAGTACCACGTCACACTTCACAAGCAGGAAAAATACGCATCTCTGTCTGGACGCTGGTTTTCTGCTATCAGGTTGCACTCCCTCCATCGTGGCCTTTCACCTACCTGCCCCCTGCCAGGGCCGTTGCTCCAAGTATATTCTGGACTCTGTCTTGACCACTCCTCACCCAGACCCCCTAGACACCCTCCTTGCCTGACGCCTACCCCTGCAACACGTAAACCATAACCATCATAGCTTAATCTCTGGCTGTGATTCACTGGACTGCCACTGACTGCCTGTCTCTTCTCATTATAGTGACTCAGTGTACCTCCACCCAGGCCGCTGCCCCTTTTCCCTCCCCAGGATCCGTACTTAAACTCTTGTGTAACATGGTAGACTAATGTACCTGTGTTAATTCAGCTCCATATTATTGTGTGAAGTTGCACTGGGTTGGGAGTGGTTTTGTGTGGTTGTCACATTTTTGGTGAGCCAATGGTTGGAATGGGGTTGGACTAATTAGAGGCAGGTGTACTTGATTGCACTGATACACTGGTCTACTTATAGCCCACACTACAAACACTGTTGTGTCGTTTTGTCTCTCTGTGCAGGTATGTAATGTGATGAAATCAGATATGTTTGGGATGGATGGGTTTTGTCCTATGAATTCTATAGTGAAAGTGTAGTTTTGTCTCTCTGTGCAGGCCAGGGCCTATTATATGCCACAGCCTAAAGGTAGCAGAGTTGCAGAGGCTGGAGTGACCACTGGCTATATGCTTGCAGGGTGGTGGGTCTCCAAGGACAACTTCTAACCCTGTTACAGGCAACACATGGAGTGTAACTGGCCGTGTGGCATAGCTGGCTCTGGCCTTGGGACTGTGTGTTTTTATTTGATTCATAAATGGGACACTGGACTGTTTTATCTTTTATCTCTTGATATATTTTGTCAATAAATTATCTTTTAGAATTTTATTGACTGTCATCTTTTTGCCCACGACTGAGACGGTTGGTCAGACCTAGAGTCTTTCTTTGGGTGTGTTACAACTGGCGTTGTCGACAGGATCTGGCTACCATAATCTGTAGTGGGCAAAAGCAAGATGACTGATCAGAGTGAATTACAGTCTGGCCCAAATAGAGAAGCACCAGTTTCTAGTGCAGGGTTTAGGCCCTTTGGTATGATCCCTATGTTTAATATGCTCACAACTAAATTTAGAGGGAAGGATTCAGATATTAGTCTAGGTGAATGGAAAAGTAATTTGCAGACAACATTTGCTTTGCAAGGAGTTCCTGTAGATTTTAGAGCAGAATTAACACTCTGTTGCTTGGAAGGCAAGGCTAAAAGAGAGATTTTAATTCTAGCACCAGAGAAGCGTAATTCATCTGAGCTAATTTTTAATGAGTTAGAGAAGTTGTATGGGGATAAAACAACTGCTTCGGTCCTGCGCTCTCAGTTCTTCAACGCTCGCCAAGAAACACATGAAGACATCAGTTCATTTGCACTGAGAATACAAGAACATTTTCTCAGGTTAAAGACGAAGGACCGTAGAGGTATCAATGACGAAGATATTCTTCTCAGAGATCATCTGGTTGAAGGCTTGAGAGACACTGCCCTTAGAGGTGAATTCAGAACAAAAATTCTAATGAATGATCAGTTGACTTTTGCAGAAATTAAAGCAGAACTAATCCTGAGGGAACACGTTTATGGTGAAATGGTTGATCCAGTCCAGTGTTTTGCTGCCAAAGGTGAAAGATACAAGACCTGTAATGCTAAGGATATGGAACAGATCAAATCAGAGTTGTGGGAGGACATGAACAAGCAAATGACCACACAATTCAATGATTTATCACAGACTTTGATCAAAGAAATCCGATCAGAACTTCATCAAGCTACACAAAAGACTTTGGACTGGAAACAGACTGACCAGTCCAGATCAAGAAAGAAAGGAGGGAGCAGACCCAGAGTCTACTCAAACAGCTATGATGAACAAGGTAGCCCCATCTGTAACACTTGTTCCCAGCCAGGCCACATAGCTCGGTTCTGTAAAAGCAAGCCTAGATCTGGATCGTTAAACTAGACGACACCACTGTGGTGGCCCAGACAGTGGGTTGTGTCGATGCCAATGGGCCTCAAACTGATGTGAAAAAACTGATTGGAAAAGTTCCTAAAGTCAGCTTGTGTCTTGATGATGTTCCAATACAGTGTATTCTGGATACTGGATCAAATGTGTCACTGATAAAGAACAGCTACTTCTCTAAACACTTTGGCAGTAATGGTATGAAATTGAAGGATGCAAGCAGCTGGCTGGTGCTCGAGGCTGCTAATGGACTAGATATTCCATACCTGGGTTATGTATTGCTACATGTGAAGATTGGACAGGTGGAACTCCCTGAATGTGGTTTTTTGGTGATTAAGGACCAATGTTTAACCGACAATGAAGGCGTCCTGGGTATGAATGTTATTTCAGTGTTATGAAAAAATGGATCAGGAGAAGCCATTAGCCTACCTCTCCTCTAGTGGGGCCGAACAGAGAGCTTGGACTACTGCTTTTCAGATTTGTGCCAGTCAGGCACGGTTTGCAGCTTCAGATGGGTCCATTGGGTATGTACGTACCATAAATCGCCATCCTATACAGATTCCCCCTCGGAGTGAGATGTTGGTTTGGGGTCGTACGAAGACTGGAGTGGATGGCAGGGATTATCAATGCCTGGTGGAACCTGTCGAGGTGGGTGAAGTCTTAATTGCTAGAACATTATCTACAGTCCATGATGGGAGGCTTTTGATTAGGGTCCAAAACCTTAATGACTCACCAATGTACCTTTATAGACATCAGAAGTTGGCTAAGACTTTTATTATTGACCCAGCAGATATCATACAAGAGAATAGTGTGAACATGACTCGTGTTGGTGTAAACACAGAGTGAGTATGGACCAAACGCAAGCCCTGCCCAAGGAGAAATGCATGTTCCCTGATTTTAACTGGTCTTCATTTGTCCACAGAGGAATTGGAGAAACTGCAGGCTTTATTGCATAAGCACCGAGCAGTGTTTGCTGTGCATGAGGAAGATTATGGATTGACAAGCACCATGCAGCATTCAATTCCTACAGGCAATGCTGCACCAGTCCGTGAGCGCTATAGACAAATTCCACCAAAGTTATATCAGGAGGTGAAGAGTTTTATTCAAGGTATGTTGGATGCTAACATCATTGTGCCTAGTTGCAGTCCATGGGCTTCTCCGGTTGTGTTAGTCCGTAAGAAGGATGGGACACTTAGATTTTGTGTGGATTATCGTAAACCTAATGCTGTGACCCATAAAGATGCTTACCCTCTTCCAAGAATAGAAGAGTCACTTGCCAGTTTAGGTAACGCAAAGTATTTTTCCACACTTGATCTTGCCAGTGGATATTGGCAGGTTGGGGTGTCCCCACCAGACAGAGAAAAAACAGCCTTCACTACACCCATGGGTTTATTTGAATTCACCAGAATGCCCTTTGGCTTGTCAAATGCACCAGCCACCTTCCAAAGGTTGATGCATGTATGCCTGGGTGAAGAAAACTTGCAGTCTGTACTTGTCTACTTAGATGATGTAATAATCTATTCTCCAGATTTTGACACCCACTTGGTTCATTTGGATGCAGTCCTTGGTAAACTGTCAAAGCATGGCCTCAAATTAAAACCCAAGAAGTGCTGTCTTCTAAAACCAGAGGTTCAGTATTTGGGTCATCGTGTTTCAGCAAAAGGGGTTGCTCCAGACCCTGACAAGATTAAATGTATTCAAGAATGGCCTATTCCAACTACTGTGAAACAATTACAATCATTTCTGGGTCTGGCAGGCTATTATCGGAGATTTGTGAAAGATTTTGCAAGAATTGCCCAACCATTAAATCAAATATTAGTTGGAGCATCACAAAATTCTAAGAGGAAGGATGTTCCCTTGTCCACTAAATGGAACTCTACATGTGACACAGCCTTTAGTTCTTTAAAAATGGCTCTAACATCTGCACCAGTGTTGGCTTTTGCTGATTTTAATCTACCTTTCATCTTGTACACAGATGCCAGCAACCAGGGCTTAGGAGCCGTACTTGCACAAGTTCAGGATGGAAAAGAGAAAGTAATTGCTTTTGCTAGTAGGAGTTTGAGCCCTTCTGAGAAAAATGATAAGAACTATAGCTCCTTCAAACTTGAGTTTCTGGCCTTGACCTGGGCAGTAACCAAGAAATTTGCTGAATATCTGTATTGTGTACCCTTTACAGTTTACACAGACAATAACCCTTTGGTACATTTGAGTTCAGCCAAACTTGGTAGCTTAGAGCAGAGATGGGCAGCACGCCTGGCTAGTTTTCAATTTGAGATCAAATATAGGCCAGGGCGTATTAATCAGAGTGCAGATGCACTATCCAGATATCCATCACCTGTAGTATCTGAGGCTACAGAGGGACAAAGGGAAGAAGTAGAGGTTCCATCCTTTAAACAGGTTGAAGTAAATGTGGTCAGAGCAATGTGTGTTGGCGTAAGCAACTCTAACCAGGAGGGTTTACAAAATGTAACCTGTGGTGTGCCTCTGTTTCCTGAACGCACGCCATCTCAGTGGTCTGCCTTGCAAGGGGAGGACTCAACGCTAAGAAGGGTGGCCTGTTATCTACAGAGGGGCCATCAGCCAAATAAGCGTGAGAGGCAACAGGAGTCTAAACCTGTTCTGTCTTCTGCGGCACTGGGAACGACTGTCACTAAAAGATGGAGTGCTGTGTCGGACATCACATGATACCAAGGAGGTCGATCCAGTAGTTCAAATTTTGGTTCCTGAGGGTGAGAAGTATTCTATATGGCAACTGTACCATGAATATGCAGGACACTGGGGCCCAGAAAAAACAATATCCCTCATTAAAAGAAGATATTTCTGGCCCAAATTAAATGCTGATGTTATAAATTGGTGTTCCCAATGTAAGGCCTGTGTCCTGCGTAAAGCGGCTGCTGCGAAACATGCTCCGTTGATTCCCATTAAGACATCTGCACCCATGGAACTGTTGTCTGTAGACTTTTTGTCTATAGGTGTGTGACAGGTGAGACCTGGAGACTTGGGACCGCCCCTGGTGGGCGGAGCTAGTCTTCGCTCCTTTCATAAGCGCAGGTGTGGGCAATTGGGTATTCCTTTGCAAACCTGAAGCTGCGAGCGCTTGGTCCGAGTTGGGCAAGTTGGTGTTTCTTAACTATGAAAGTCTGATACGCGTCCTCCCCTAAACTTCTGTTAGAACGGTAGGTTACACAAAAATGTACCACTTGAGCTCTGGCTGTTGGCAGAGGTTTACAGTTATTTGCACCCTTGTAGGTGGGAAACATTGCTCCCGTGAGAACGGTATAGTGGACTTCATCGCCACTGACCCACATTTATTAGGGTGTGACACGAACTTGTGGACAGGTAACAAAACCCATTCAGTGGAGGAATATTCCTGTGTTTTATTGTCCAGCTAATGATCTCCTGCCTTTTATTCACAGAGTACCGAGCTGCTGCTTTGCCAGGTGGATTTCTGGCTGCGGGCAAAGGACCCGACACATCAGTGTGTTTTAATTTGTTTTAAACTGGTGTAAGTCGACGGACTGACTGCTGCGGCTGTCGATGGTTTTGTTTTTTTGTTTTACTTTTTCTGTATCAGTAGGCACCACAGATATTGATTCGCAGGCGGTGAAGGCGCTGCAGGGAAAACAAATCCTTTTTTTGCCTCCCCGCTTTTGCATGCACAGCGGGGGGCCCGAGTGAAGACGGCGCTGAAGATTTGCCTTTTTTTTTCTATAGTGTTTTACCCATTTGGGGTCATGTGTGAGTTGCCGTCCATTTTTAACCTGTGTGCTATGTCGATTTGTTTTTAAACTGTTCCCCGCAGCGCTTGTCCTGTCTCACGGGCAATCGTACAGTTTTATCGTTTTTAATAAGGTAACGTTTTTAATTGTTTTTAGGTGCTGCTGTTACACTTTTATTTTGTATTAAAAATTAAACTCTTTTAAACTGACTGTGCGCCTACGGCTCTGTCCTATTTTAAATAGGTACCTACCACGGGTCACAAACGGTCCAGAAGATCTGTATCATAATGTTTTGGTCATGGTGGATCACTTCAGTAAATTTGCTTGGGCTGCAGTTACAAAAGACCAGACTGCAGTGACGACAGCTAAAGCACTCTGGAGCAAGGTAATTCAGCCCTTTGGTGCACCGAGACGACTGCTGTCAGATGAAGGTCCTAACTTTGAATCGCAACTAGTGCAGGAGCTGTGTGAATTGTATGGTATAAAGAAGGATCATACAACACCCTATCACCCAGCTGGAAATGGGGCCTGTGAACGGCTTAATCGGACTCTTCTGGGGTTGCTGGGCACATTAGGTGAAGAGAGGAGAAACTGGCGAGATCACCTGCCTGAGATGATCCAGGTATATAACCATACAGTGCACAGTTCTACAGGATATTCACCACATTATTTGATGTTTGGAAGGCATGGATTTCTTCCCCAGGATCGGCTGATGGGCCTTACTGAAAATGTGGGCTGTTCTTCTGTAAGCAACTGGGTGCAATGCCATCAGAGACGGCTGCAGTATGCCTTCCGAAAAGCTCAAGACCATAGAGACTCTGAAATGTCCCGGCAAAAGAAATATCATGACCTGAAAGCAGATGCTCTTCCATTGCTGCCTGGAGAGAGAGTATTGCTACAGGACTTGAGAGCAAGGGGCCGAGGTAAGTTGGCAGATAGGTGGGAGCAGCGACCTTATGTCGTCATAAAACAAGCAGATCCTGATTTGCCGGTGTATGTAATTAGACAAGAAGGGGGAAATGTTGAGAAAGTGATGCATCGTAACTTAATGAGACCTTGTTTGCTACCTATGCAACAAGATATGCAGAACTCTAGGAGTGAGGTGGAGACAGCCAGGCAGGAAGATTTAAAAACTGGAAATGCATGGCCACACACTGGTAGATCTCCAGCTGCTCCACCCTGGGTCGGGTTTTGGCTTCCTACAGAAATCCCCCTCGAGGCTGGCCCAGAAGGCATCGAGACAGGACTCATTCATCAAGAACCCAGACGGTCAACAAGAACAACCAAAGGACTGCCTCCACAGAGATTTGGAGACTAATATTTATAGATTACATGGTCATTGGGACAATGACCATTTCAGCAGGGAGGGGTGTAACATGGTAGACTAATGTACCTGTGTTAATTCAGCTCCATATTATTGTGTGAAGTTGCACTGGGTTGGGAGTGGTTTTGTGTGTGTGTCACATTTTTGGTGAGCCAATGGGTGGAATGGGGTTGGACTAATTAGAGGCAGGTGTACTTGATTGCACTGATACACTGGTCTACTTATAGCCCACACTACAAACACTGTTGTGTCGTTTTGTCTCTCTGTGCAGGTATGTAATGTGATGAAATCAGATATGTTTGGGATGGATGGGTTTTGTCCTATGAATTCTATAGTGAAAGTGTAGTTTTGTCTCTCTGTGCAGGCCAGGGCCTATTATATGCCACAGCCTAAAGGTAGCAGAGTTGCAGAGGCTGGAGTGACCACTGGCTATATGCTTGCAGGGTGGTGGGTCTCCAAGGACAACTTCTAACCCTGTTACAGGCAACACATGGAGTGTAACTGGCCGTGTGGCATAGCTGGCTCTGGCCTTGGGACTGTGTGTTTTTATTTGATTCATAAATGGGACACTGGACTGTTTTATCTTTTATCTCTTGATATTTTTTGTCAATAAATTATCTTTTAGAATTTTATTGACTGTCATCTTTTTGCCCACGACTGAGACGGTTGGTCAGACCTAGAGTCTTTCTTTGGGTGTGTTACACTTGCATCTAGTCATAGCACAAGAACAAGAGCTCAGAGCCGATCAAAGCAGGTATTGGCCTTTTACAAAACAGCTGCAATTTTGAATTGGCCAAGAAAATTGCATTTGGTTGATCTCTAGAAAATGAATCACGAAGTTCCCATGAAATCTGAGTAACTCACTGTTCAAGGTGCTTTCTTGTAAGTCTAACATGTTCCTTCCACAGAGTAAAACCAATCTGAATCTTAAGTCAGGACCCAAACAGGTCTTGGTCCTGGGTCGAGTCTCAGTGGACAGCAGTCATGTGTGTGCACCATTAGAACTGAGTGTTTTGGTTTATACCTTGTTTTTCCACCTCCTTCTGTAGCTCCTCAGAGGCTGAAAGAGACAGCAGCAGGTCAGGGATTACCAGAGACGGGTTAACAGCAATTATTCTCATTAGCAGCACACTCACTTTGGCCCTATAAACAAGTGACAAATAAAAGAAACGCTGAAACCATGTTCCCTTTGATTTGATGATTTGGCTCCAATGTGCACCTTACAAGGAAGCTCATTGCAGATCTGAGTGATTGCCTTTATGCTACGGTGAAACTATGGTAAAGCAGTCTTTTCCAGATTGCCTGCATTCATGTGGTGAGAGGGTTTACTAAATGGTTTGATGAGAATAAAAATGATGTGAATTCTGTGCCATAACCTTAACTTTCACCCAGCAGAACACTAAACACTTGATATAGAGTTTTTTTTTAAAAACCACATAAGGAATACCAAAACTGGAGCCTATCCCAGCTGTCATGGGGCGAGAGGCGGGGTACACCCTGGACAGGTCGCCAGTCTGTCGCAGGGCCAATGAAATAAACCATGGAGCATTTAGATTTAAAAAATAGAAAATGGACCATTATTCTTACGGTTGGGGTCGCCGTGGGTGACTAGGAACTCCATCATCTTATTCATAGCACCCATGAAGAAGATGAGCCTCAGCTGTGTCATCGCCATGGTGATAACACTCCACAGGAATATGGGAGAACACACAGAATGACAGAGCGGCACAGACGCTGAAGAAGGAGACAAAGAGAGAAAATGTATGAATGTACATTTAGCTTTTGGTTCAGCAGATACAGACCTCAGAGCCGTGCAGGTTCCAGCCAAAACTCTTTCAGTTCACTGAGAGTTCAGGTCCATCGCAGATTCTCACACAGTTCATTTT
The DNA here is from genome assembly GCF_057382185.1 of Mchenga conophoros. NCBI lineage: Eukaryota > Metazoa > Chordata > Actinopteri > Cichliformes > Cichlidae > Mchenga > Mchenga conophoros. The sequence continues at coordinate 1,986,136 of NC_140531.1, read as the reverse complement.
GCTGTTCATGGTAGTTTACAGTGCACACAAGTCTTTAAAGACTAGAAAGCCCAGGGGTGGCTGTAGCTCTGATGGCAGAGCAGGTCAGCCACTAATCAGAAGGTCGGTGGTTCAATCCCAGGCTCCCCCCTGGCTGTATGCCAAATATCATTGGGCAAGATACTAACCCCATGTTGGCCTACTGGTGGTGGTCAGAGGGCCCGGTGGCGCCAGTGTCCGGCAGGTGTGGCTTGCCATCACCAGTGTGTGAATGTAGGGTAAAGTGCTTTGGGGTCCTCAGGGACTGAGTAAAGCACTATACTAATGCAGGCCAGTTACCATTTTCCCATCACTTTCATCACTGCAGATGCTGGACCACTGGTCTGTCAACCACTGGTCGACTCTCCCCTCGTGAACAAGACCCTGACGGTGTTTTTCTGGACTCGGGGCAACACTTAATCCTCATCAAAGGCAAGGGAGCCATAGATGACCGCTCGGACGATGGGAGCTTGATTTTTTTGAGAATAAAATCACTGAGTGTTGGCAGCAAGCTCAACTTAAACTAAAGCCAAAATAACAAAACAAATACCTTGGGCTGTGCTGTGGGGGTCTGTGTGCTCAGGTACTGTCTGTCTGGATCCCATTGTGTCTTCCATTGCAGTCATGTGGGTGATATTCCTGTCCCCGGTCACGCTGTCCTCTGTCACAACCCCACTTATCTTCACCCTTTTACTGTTAAGAGGAAAAAAACACACAGAATGTAATGGGAAGAGTCATAATGTGCAATTCCCACTATCTCAAAGATGTTTTAAGTTGAAGACTTTTGGAGATACTCATAAAACGTGCCCGAAACCACAGCTGACGTTACTGAATCTGTAAAACTCAGAACACATGGGAAAGGTTCATCATGAAGCCTCGTGACAGCTGACATGAGTGGGTAACATGAAGTCACAACATGAGGAGCGATTCCCTCGTCAATATCTATATTAGTCTGAAGGCAGTGATTTATAGCCTAACCGACTGCAATGACTCTGTCCTCTGAGCAGCCTGTGCACAGCTGTCCCAGGTGTTGTTGTCACTCTTCTGTTCTCTGTGTTTTGTTCATGTCTCTTTCCATTGTGAGCTTTAGTCGACTCTCAGCGCTCTCAGTTCTGCATCCTGCACTCAGGTTTTTGTGTCGTCCCTGGAGAAATCTCTCAGGGAGAATGGAATCACCCCAAACTGGTACCGCTGTGGGAATCCAGGGAGCATCCACGCTCACCACTTCATGCATAATGGACCTTCCATGTGTACGGACATGTGCAGGTGTATATGCATGTATATGTATACATATGCATATTTAAGGTGTACATGTCTATAAATAGGAATAGTAGTGGTACAATAGTTATGTCAAGCTATATAGTTGATGTCTTCCATATTTCCAACCATATCCATAGTCACATACTGTGTATGCTACCGTTGTATGTAGTGTATTATCTTACTTTTTTCATTGATTGTACTTATTTGTATTTTTGTATTTCCTTCTGATATCTGTACCTGAGCTGAGGTGACGCAAAAACTTCCCCGTTGTGGGATCAATAAAGTCTTATCTTATCTTACAGTTCAGATATGATCACTACGCTCTGTAGGAGCAATCATACTGATCACAACTGTCTCATCATGAGACTTGTGTTCTACTTTTAAACGTCTGACAAAGTTTCCAGTGTTAATTCGTCTATTCTGTTAAAACTGACGTGTATCTGATGTCTTCGGGTGCAGGGAAAGATTCAGTGGGCCAGTTCAGGAAGCAGTTTAGGATCACAGTGCACGCCATTCCAGCCCAGACCCACATGATGACCCGGAAAGAGACGCCAAGGTCATAAATCACCTGGAGAGGAGGAGGAGGAGTAGGACAGAGAAGCATGAGGGAAGAGATTTCAGGGTTGAGGTGAATAAAGGAAAGGTAAAACGTGTGCATGATGCTGCAAACTTGACCTTTAGTTACTGTTAATGTGAAATCTCACGGCAGTATCCTCCCTTTTATTTCCGCCCAGTGTTGTCTCTTGTTTATTCTTCTTCCTGTTTCCTGTCCACTGTACTCTCTGTCATCAGCTTTTTGGTCCTTCTGCCCCCTTTGCCTTCTTTCATGTTCCCTACAGTTTACAACCCTTCTGCTACAGTTTAACAAGCAATATCTTTTAGCTTTCAGCCAAGAAAGGTTTTCCACCTTTCAACGAGGTGTGTGAGTGTGTGTCTGTACCTTGACACCGGGGAAGGTGACAGCTGAAGAAGCATAGGAGCCAATCATCAGGGAGAGGATGGTTGATCGAATGTTCCCAAACATGTTCGGCAGCTAGATGAGAGAGAGAAACGATCGTGCTGTCACACGGAGCAAATCTGAGTTTCTGTCCAAGGACAAAAGCTTCAGAGCTTTCAACATTTTCTCTACAGTTGTACATTTTAATAAGTGACCAGCAGGTGGCGCTCTTAAAAGCTTTGTACAAACACAGGGGAAAAAAGTCGTGCCGTGTGTGTATGTGTGTGTGTCTATGGGTTCTTACTATACTGGTGGGGACCAAAATCCAGGTCCCCACGAGGAGAGCAAACCAGACGTGTGTGTGTTTGGGTGTGCGAGTGTGTGTGTGCACACGTGTGTGTCACTCTAAGTATAGACACACGTGGAACAGTGCCGCCTCATGAATGTGGCTCAGTTACACTACAGGCTGTAATACTCAGTTGAAACTTGCATCAGTTTCATATATTTGGAGGATTACATTTAATACATCATTTGTCTTAATTTATTCAAACGTTACTTATGTAGCCAAGCGGCTACACTGTAACTCTGTAGTTACATTCATTCATTAAGTGTTGCTTAAACAACAAATTAGTGTAAGAGTCAGAGAGTGGAGGGATACATGAAGTGGAAATGTGAAAATATTTTTTCTCTACAGGAAGATGTTCAGTTGGTGGTTTGGGTGTAAACTGTACAGCTCTGTAAGACAGAGCCACCGTGACAGCATGCACTGGGCTGTAATATGGTTTCAGTTGTGTCAAATCCACACAGCCGTTCATAATTTTAGTCATGACTGCATTTACTCAGAGTTCACTCTATCTATAACTCTGCACTCTGGGGTGAGCTTGGATCCAGCCAAAGGCTCATCCTTTTGCTTTTCTACTGACTAACATCATCTTATTTTAACAAGCTGCACAGTGCATGTCAGGAGAGACTTTAATCAACACGTCCTGTGTTAAGTTACTACAGCGCCTTCCAAATGATTACGCACACAGAGTTTCAAAAGATTTTATAGGTTGTAGAGAATTGAAAATGGTCATTTGTTGAATTTGCAGCATTAGTAGATCAATTTCACTGACATCAAAAGTTATTTCAATCAAAAACATCTTAACAGGTCAAGTCACACAATAACACAGGACCCCTTATTTGATAGCAGTTTTACAATTCTTGCATCCATGGAACTTGTTTTTGGAAAGCTTCTGCTTGAATGTCTTTGCAGGATGTCAGAATAGCCTCTCAGAGCTGCTGTTTGGATGTGAACGGCCTCCCACCCTCATATTCTTTTACCTGAGGATGCTCCAAAGGTTCTCAGTAGGATTGAGGTCAGGGAAGAATGGGTTCCTCTCCTTTTATGCTGATAGCAGCCAAAGATGCAGAGGTGTGCCTCGTAGCATGAGATGGTGCATTGTCTTGCATGAAGATGGTTGTGTTGCAGAAAGCACAGTTCTTCTTTTTGTACCAGGAAGAAAGTGGTCAGTCTGAAACTCTCCCCGTGATTCCAGCTCAAAAACGACTCCACTACCTTTTAGCTGACGACGCAGCCAGCCATCCACCTCTGCATCCATCTGGACCATCCAGGGTGGCGCTGCACTCATCAGTGACCAAGACTGTTTGAAAATTAGTCTTCATGTGGTTCTGGGCCCACTGCAGCCGTTTCTGCTTGTGAGCATTGGTTAGGGGTGGCCGAATAGAAGGTTTATGCACAGCTGCCGGTCTCTGGAGGATCCTACAGCTTGACGTTCGCAGGGCTCCAGAGGCACCAGCAGCTTGAAATGTCTGTTTGCAGCTTTGTAATGGTCTTTTAGCAGCTGCTCTCTGGCAGAAACCTTCATCATTGTGCCTTTATCTGCACGAACCCATGTGTGCTCTGACTCAGCCACAAATCTCTTAACATTATGGTGATCACACGTAAATTTTCGTGAAAGAGGTTTTCATTACGTGTCCAAGGCGGTCAACTATTTCACGCTTTTCAGCAGAGATCATTTTTCCTTCCTAAATTGCTTGAAAATGGAGGCCTGCTTAATAATGTGGAACATCCTCCTTTAGTAGTTTTTCCTTTAATTGGGTTCAGCTGGCAAACAACTGATCACAGGTGTCCGAGATTGATTTCAGTGATACAAAGAGTCCTGAGACACAATCCCATCCACGGGTTTAATTGAAAAACAACTTATTTAATCTTTATAACACTTAAACACTATTTGCATAATAATTTGGAACGTGGTGTATATTGACTATGACAGTATGAAGAAGAAGCGTCTCTGTTTTGTCTCAAAGGCTCTGCTCGTGTCGTTTCCTGTGGATCAGCGCTGTCCTGCTCTGATCTTTACACTTACACTGTTGTAGCAGCAGTGGTCATAAGCAGCTGCTGTGTGTGTTACATATTTGTATCACAGATATGAATAACACACCTTCATTTCTCACACACCTTCATTCGAAGAACAACAGAAGCTGCACTTGTGTTCACAGACCATCACTACTGGAGGTGTTTCTGAGCCCAGTCCCTGATTCAACGGCACCATCGTGCCTGTTCTTAACGCACACACATCCATCAGTTCCAGGTTCGATGGTTGTGCTCGGAGGTTTCTCCACATTCTCAGAATCCTTTGCTATCACGTACAGTTTACGATGACACAGTCTTCACAGTTTCACACTGACGGACATTATTCTGAGATATCTGAACAGTTTCTAGATGCGGGGTTATTTATCTATTTTTCACTTCTGTTACTGACCTGTGGTCAGTTAACCTGACGAGTCATAAACCAAGATGGCGCCGCGTATGGATGCCCTGGTGCTTCAGTGCGTTACTTTTGTTTTGTTTTTGTGCATTTCTTCTGTGTCTGGGCACTCCTCTGGATATTCTTACACCAGAGAAGAGCTCCTTAACTGCAGGACTACAACGCCTGTGGATTTATTTCCAATATTTGTCGCATCTGCGGCAGATTTACTGCTGACTCTGATCAGGAAAGTGAGACGTCGAAAGAGAGGTAAGCGAGCCGGCGTACTCGTGCGTTTGAGGAAACGCGGACTGAGAACGGCCCTTCCTGGGATCTTCCTTTCTAATGTACGCTCACTCTGGAATAAGATAGACGAACTGGCCCTGATGAGAAGCATGAACAGAGACTTTGCCTCCTCCTGTGTCTTATGTTTTACGGAGTCGTGGCTCAGTGAGGACATCCCGGACTGCGCGCTCAAGCTGGAGGGCTTTCATCTGCTGCGCGCGGACCGGCAGGCCGCTCTCTCCGGTAAAACCAAAGGTGGAGGTGTCTGCTTCTACATCAATAGTGGCTGGTGCACAGATGTAACAGTGATTGCTCAGCACTGCTCTCCCTCTCTGGAATATCTTTTTATTCACTGCAAACCGTTTTATTCTCCGCGGGAGTTTGCTTCATTCATCCTGGCCGCTGTTTACATCCCGCCAGACGCGGATGCGCAAGCAGCTCAGTGCGCACTCGCGGAGCAGATCCTCCACACGGAGCGGACATACCCGGACTCTCTCATCATTGCTCTTGGGGACTTTAACAAAGCCAATCTGAGCCATGAGCTTCCGAAATACAAGCAGTATATTAAATGCCCGACCAGAGAGGAGAGGACATTAGACCACTGCTACAGCACGATCAGCGGGGCCTATCGTGCGGTGCCCCGCGCTTCACTCGGACTTTCTGACCACGTCATGATCCACCTGATCCCCGCGTACAGACAGAGGCTGAAGCTCTCCAAACCTGTCGTGAGGACCAAAAAACTGTGGAGCAACGAGGCTGTGGAGGAGCTTCGCACGTGTTTGGAGACCACAGACTGGGACACAATGAAGGCTGCTTCTAACAGCTTGGACGAGTTTACGGACACTGTCACCTCCTATATCCACTTCTGTGAGGACAGCATTGTGCCATCACGCACCAGGGTGAGTTATAACAATGACAAACCCTGGTTTACCCCTAAACTCAAAAAGCTGTGGCTGGAAAAGAGAAAGGCGTTCAGAAGCGCAGACAGGGTCTGCTACAGAGAGGCCAAGTACAGGTTCACTAAAGAAGTGGACATTGCTAAACATCAGCACTCTGAGAAGATGCAGCAGCAGATCTCAGAGAATGACTCGGCCTCTGTGTGGAAAGGTTTTAGGAATATCACAAACTACAAGCCTAAAACCCCCCACTCCACTGATGACTTGCTCTTGGCCAACACCCTTAACGACTTTTACTGCCGTTTTGACGAGCCATCAGGCAGCCTTCACACCTCCAACGGCCCCAACAATAGAGACACTTTGGACACTCATTCCCCCACCTCTCCCCCCTCCATAGAGCCATCACCACCTTCAAACCGTTCACCTACAACACCCCCCTCCTCACCCCACACAAAAGAGGATTTCACACCACCTCCTCCGACCACAACTCTTCATATTCATGAAGCAGATGTGAGGAAGCAGTTTAAGAGTCTGAATGCTCGGAAAGCTCCCGGCCCAGACGGCGTGTCTCCTGCCACCCTCAGACACTGTGCAAACGAGCTGGCCCCAGTGTTTTCTGGCATCTTCAACTCCTCACTGCAGGCATGTCATGTGCCTGCCTGCTTCAAGTCCTCTACCATAATCCCTGTCCCCAAGAAACCTAGGATCACTGGACTAAATGACTACAGACCCGTGGCTCTGACATCTGTGGTCATGAAGTCATTTGAGCGCCTGGTTCTCTCCCATCTCAGGACCCTCACGGCCCCCCTCCTGGACCCCCTGCAGTTTGCATATAGAGCCAACAGGTCTGTAGACGACGCCATCAACATGGCCCTACACTTCATCCTGCAGCATCTGGACTCCCCAGGAACCTACGCCAGGATCCTGTTTGTGGACTTCAGCTCTGCCTTCAACACCATCCTTCCAGACCATCTCCAAGGCAAGCTTTCCCAGATGAATGTGCCTGATCCCATCTGCCGGTGGATCACTGACTTCCTGACGGACAGGAAGCAGCACGTGAGGCTGGGGAAGAATGTCTCGGACTCCCGGACCATCAGCACCGGCTCCCCTCAGGGCTGTGTTCTTTCTCCTCTGCTCTTCTCCCTGTACACCAACTGCTGCACCTCCACCCACCAGTCTGTCAAGCTAATCAAGTTCGCAGATGACACCACCGTTATTGGACTCATCTCTGACGGGGATGAGTCTGCCTACAGGAGGGAGGTTGAACGTCTGGTGTCTTGGTGCAGCCACAACAACCTGGTGCTGAATGCCCAGAAGACAGTGGAGATTATTGTGGACTTCAGGAAGCACACAGCCCCACTCCCCCCCATCATCCTGACTGACACCCCCATCACCTCTGTGGACTCATTCCGCTTCCTGGGTACCACCATCACCCAGGACCTGAAGTGGGAGCCCACCATCACCTCCGTCATCAAGAAAGCCCAGCAGAGGATGTACTTCCTGAGGCAGCTGAAGAAATTCAACCTGCCAACACGGACGATGATGCAGTTCTACACTGCAATCATCGAGTCCATCCTCACCTCCTCCATCACCGTGTGGTACGCTGGAGCCACTATCAGGGACAAACAGAGACTGCAGCGTGTTGTGCGCTCTGCTGAGAAGGTGATTGGCTGCAGACTCCCATCTCTGCAGGACCTGTACACCTCCAGGACACTGGGGCGTGCAGCTCGGATCTCAGCTGACCCTTCTCACCCTGGACACAGTCTGTTTGACCTGCTCCCCTCAGGCAGGAGGCTCCGGTCCATTCGCACCAGAACCTCTCGCCATAAGAACAGTTTCTTCCCCTCTGCTGTCGGACACATGAACAATAACCATATGACTGTCCCCGCCACTAACACATGACCCTACGCTGTGTAACTGCATCATTTCATGTCTGGCACTGATCACCACCTGCACTCATGTATATATCTTTCTACGTAGCACTCATAATTCTTATTCTCATGTATATATCTCATGTATATCTCATGCACATATCTTTCTTTCTACATAGCACTTTAATTCTTATTGTTTGCACTGAAGCACCGCAGCAATTTCCTAATGTTGTAAACCTCAACATCTGGCAATAAACCCATTCTGATTCTGATTCTGAGTCACTGTTCTGTTTTGACTATGTTCACATGCTAATGAGACAAATAAGAGGAAATTGTATTTCTATTGTTATACATCAGAAATTTGTGAAGCTTTTATTTTGACATCCGAATAGACAGGAAAGCCTTTATTTTGACATGTGCATAGACAGGAACAGTGGGGAAAGCATGGCTACACCTTTGAAATCTTTTGAGTTGAATCCAAAATACTCCTTCAGAAAGCAAAAGTAAGTTCAGTCAGTTCTTTGTATATTAGACAATTAGTAATGGGGTGTTTGAGACATTATTTCGTACCTTCCTTGAAGTGCAGTAGTTGTAGGTCGTAGCTTCTGAGCTAATGATACAAGTGTACACTTGCCCACTACCTGCTTATTGTTCTTTGTATTAATATCAGATTGTATATCTACAGGATGCTTATCTTGAAGTCTCCTATGTTAGTGGCTAAATACACTTACCTGCTGATTGTATGACAATCATTAAGAGTTTAGTTTTATGTGTTTCTAGTTTCACTCCAGTTCAATGATGTCAGTTCAACACTATGTTCGAGGAGCAAGTACGCTCACCTCCCTGGCTCTTGAGTTTGGCTGGCTGTTCACGCTCAGGGAGTTCAACACATAGAGAGAGCAGTACAGTCACCGTGTTTTCCTCTAACTGTTTCTTTTTAGTATCGTTTACCTTTTTGGCCTTTTGTTGCTCCCATTAATCAAAACAAGCCATTTTTTTTTAATCAAATGATACAATGTCTCAGTTTAAATATTTAAAATCATTTTTATGTTATACTGTGGAAACAAAACATGACTTTGTCAGAGTTACAAACCATTGAGTTCTGTTTTTATTTACGTTGCGTCTTAACTTCTTTTTTGAATTGGGGTTGTAACTATGGTGTCACAAGTGTTCACGCTGAAGGTGTCATGAGAAACACTCTTTGTTTACATAAATGAAATGAAATGAAACCGATAATATCGGAGAATTCAGCTATAGCATGCAACAGGCCGTCAGTTTCTTTGTTTGTACATTGCCCTCATTTGCCCCAGTGTAAATATCACTGGGTTTTATTTGTCTGTCTACAGCCTCAGGTTCAGCTGAAGTCATGCCTTCCCAGAGTAATGTTCCCATGTTGTAGGTTTGCCTTGGCTCTCCATTCTTATCAGCCCTCCCCTCTTTTCCATCGCTGTGTTGCCTCTGTGGACACACAGCTTATAAAGCATAAGCATGAAGTTCCAACCACAAATATCACAACACCAGCTGCAGGTCAGTTCCACAGAATGACACCAGTGGGTCTTTTTGTGTTAATTCATTGCAAATTAACATGAAGCACAAGCCCGTAGCTACATAAATCCGATAACTAGACAAGAATGTTAATATTGATGCATATGCATATGTATATACAGTATATGTATGGTATGGTATACATATCTATCTATCTATAAAATGAAAATGCAAAAAGAGTCATTGTTGTTTCACAGTAACATGCTGCAGCCACTCTGGATCGTGGCCGGCTGGTTTCTTAAATTTCTGCTGAATATTCAGTTTTACATAAACTAGCACACACTTGGTTTCATGTCTGATTTATTCCTTTTCTATTCTGGCTGAGCACTCAAAGTGTTTTACTGCAAGCCACCCGGCACGTTACTTCATGTCTTCTGGTGCTGTTTCTGACTGTTTCTGACTGTTTCTAACTCGCTCACATCATCACTGGATTTGTGGACAGGACACTTTGACATGTGGATGCTGGAAGAGCTGGGAACCAGTTATTATACGGCAGCTTTATCAAAGCTAAACAAGTGTTACTGACTATATATATCAGGTACTTATGTAAGAGCCCCCCCCCACACACACACACACACCATTGTGTCTCAATAACTTCAGCCAGCATTACCCATATGGAAAAGATATATATAAATCTTATAAAGTTATTATCTCTCTTGTATGAAACTTGTATGAAAAGCATACAAGAGTGAAAACACATATAAGATCCCTTAAAAAATTATATAATGAAACTTGTATGTTTTGTATACTTACTAAAAACATATATGATTTACTCATGAAAGTGGCCACTTTCATGAGTAAATCATATATGTTTTTACGATTTCTTTTCCATATGGGTACACTTGGAACATTCACTTAGACACTGTTTTTAACCCTAAGATATCGGCTTGTTGCCCTACCTGACCTGAACCCTTAACAAACAATACACTCACCTACACACACCCACTCAGGCTCATGTTATTTTAGGTCTGTAGGAGAGAGACCAATGGAGTGAGGGGCTGACAGGGGCGTGGGAGGGTGTGTTGACCAGCCAGCTTTGTGATTGGTTGAAGGACTGCTGCTGAATTTAGAACATGTTTTTGAAAACACACACACTCTAAGTATGTTCTGCATCTGACTGTGTGGACAGGTGGTTGGAGTTTGGACCTGGGGCAGATGGAAACGTAGGGATATGGGGCAGTCTGATGCCCAGCAGTGTATATATTGCATCATACTGCGAACTTTGTTCCATGTGCAAGTCTCTGCTTCCCATCACTGCTGAGTGAACTTGTTATAACTGACTTTAACTCGATTGACCCCTCGTGATAAATGTTTCTGGTGCCTCCATTCCGGCTGCAAAAAACTGAATATGCCATTTACCATAGACTTCTGCAGTCGCAGCTATCGCCATCTGGTGGTTGCAAGATAGAATGCAGATGCAAGGCA